>NC_092353.1:62348470-62964186 GCF_963676685.1 Mytilus edulis | reverse complement strand
CTAAGCTATTGTTACAGTAAAACATAGTTTCAAGTACAATTTTAATGAGCAAATACTAACATGTGACTCATCCTGGTGCGTTATCTTCCATGAAATCTCTCTCGTTGGAGTGGAACATATATGGGTATCTGTAACAAAAGGAAATTATAAATTAGTATCAGCTTTAAAATGGGAAAGATTTTTTGGCTATTGAAATTAATGTGATCTGATTTATGTCAAATTTTAAATCAGCGACACTTAATTTACATTTACTATCAATTCTAATTAAAAAATGCCGCATTCGAATCGAAATTTTAATAAAAGAAATTGATTTAAGACCAAATTTGTCATAAAATACTAAGCTATTGTTACAGTAAAACATAGTTTCAAGTACAATTTTAATGAGCAAATACTAACATGTGACTCATCCTGGTGCGTTATCTTCCATGAAATCCCTCTCGTTGGAGTGGAACATATATGGGTATCTGTAACAAAAGGAAATTATAAATTAGTATCAGCTTTAAAATGGGGAATATTTTTTGGCTATTGAAATTAATGTGATGTGTTTTATGTCAAATTTTAAATCAGCGACACTTAATTTACATTTACTATCAATTCTAATTAAAAAATGCCGCATTCGAATCGAAATTTTAATAAAAGAAATTGATTTAAGACCAAATTTGTCATAAAATTCTAAGCTATTGTTACAGTAAAACATAGTTTCAAGTACAATTTTAATGAGCAAATACTAACATGTGACTCATCCTGGTGTGTTATCTTCCATGAAATCCCTCTCGTTGGAGTGGAACATATATGGGTATCTGTAACAAAAGGAAATTATAAATTAGTATCAGCTTTAAAATGGGGAATATTTTTTGGCTATTGAAATTAATGTGATGTGTTTTATGTCAAATTTTAAATCAGCGACACTAAATTAACAATTACTATCAATTCTAATTAAAAAATGCCGCATTCGAATCGTAATTTTAATAAAAGAAATTGATTTAAGACCAAATTTGTCATAAAATTCTAAGCTATTGTTACAGTAAAACATAGTTTCAAGTACAATTTTAATGAGCAAATACTAACATGTGACTCATCCTGGTGCGTTATCTTTCATGAAATCCCTCTCGTTGGAGTGGAACATATATGGGTATCTGTAACAAAAGGAAATTATAAATTAGTATCAGCTTTAAAATGGGAAAGTTTTTTTGGCTATTGAAATTAATGTGATGTGTTTTATGTCAAATTTTAAATCAGCGACACTAAATTAACAATTACTATCAATTCTAATTAAAAAATGCCGCATTTGAATCGAAATTTTAATAAAAAAATTGATTTAAGACCAAATTTGCCATAAAATTCTAAGCTATTGTTACAGTAAAACATAGTTTCAAGTACAATTTTAATGAGCAAATACTAACATGCGACTCATCCTGGTGCGTTATCTTCCATGAAATCCCTCTCGTCGGAGTGGAACATATATGGGTATCTGTAACAAAAGGAAATTATAAATTAGTATCAGCTTTAAAATGGGGAATATTTTTTGGCTATTGAAATTAATGTGATGTGTTTTATGTCAAATTTTAAATCAGCGACACTAAATTAACAATTACTATCAATTCTAATTAAAAAATGCCGCATTCGAATTGAAATTTTAATAAAAGAAATTGATTTAAGACCAAATTTGTCATAAAATTCTAAGCTATTGTTACAGTAAAACATAGTTTCAAGTACAATTTTAATGAGCAAATACTAACATGTGACTCATCCTGGTGCGTTATCTTCCATGTAATCCCTCTCGGAGTGGAACATATATGGGTATCTGTAACAAAAGGAAATTATAAATTAGTATCAGCTTTAAAATGGGGAAGTTTTTTTGGCTATTGAAATTAATGTGATGTGTTTTATGTCAAATTTTAAATCAGCCACACTTTATTTACAATTACTATTAATTGTTATTAAAAAATGCCGCATTCGAATCGAAATTTTAATAAAAGAAATTGATTTAAGACCAAATTTGTCATAAATTTCTAAGCTATTGTTACAGTAAAACATAGTTTCAAGTACAATTTTAATGAGCAAATACTAACATGTGACTCATCCTGGTGCTTTATCTTCCATGAAATCCCTCTCGTTGGAGTGGAACATATATGGGTATCTGTAACAAAAGGAAATTATAAATTAGTATCAGCTTTAAAATGGGGAAGTTTTTTTGGCTATTGAAATTAAAAAAAAATATAAAACAACACGTTTAATAATTTATTGCGTCCGAAGCGCTTTTCTGGATTTACCTTCATCAGGAACGCTCAAAGCCAAACATTTGAAATCCGAAGATGTATAAGTACCGAAAATCGTTGAAGAGCTATATGTTAAAAATACCTAAAATAAATAGACAAATTCATCTAAAGCCAACTTTGCCTGAGGGAGTTGAAACCTTAGTTTCATAATAATTTCAAAATTTATAAACGGACAATTTTAGTAAAGTTTGTTTAATCATGTCAGTACCGAAGCACTGACTACTGAGCTGATGATACCCTCGGGGACTGATAGTCCACCAGCAGAGGTATCGACCCAGTGATGTAAAAATATAAAACAACACGTTTAATAATTTATTGCGTCCGAAGCGCTTTTCTGGATTTACCTTCATCAGGAACACTCAAAGCCAAACATTTGAAATCCGAAGATGTATAAGTACCGAAAATCGTTGAAGAGCTATATGTTAAAAATACCTAAAATAAATAGACAAATTCATCTAAAGCCAACTTTGCCTGAGGTGTGTTTTATGTCAAATTTTAAATCAGCGACACTAAATTAACAATTACTATCAATTCTAATTAAAAAATGCCGCATTTGAATCGAAATTTTAATAAAAGAAATTGATTTAAGACCAAATTTGTCATAAAATTCTAAGCTATTGTTACAGTAAAACATAGTTTCAAGTACAATTTTAATGAGCAAATACTAACATGTGACTCATCCTGGTGCGTTATCTTCCATGAAATCCCTTTCGTTGGAGTGGAACATATATGGGTATCTGTAACAAAAGGAAATTATAAATTAGTATCAGCTTTAAAATGGGGAATATTTTTTGGCTATTGAAATAGGTTGAAGTTGCGCCTTTTTGTAACAGTAATTTGGCAAACAAATCATATCATTAACTGTAACAGTTTCTTTTGAATAACGGTAACAAGCAAAATTCAAAATTCATAACATGACGTTGACCTTCGATCTTGATCTCAATTTCAAGGTCATAGGTCAGTGAACTCAAAACGGAAGGTCAATCACTTGTATGGTTGTGGAGAAATACTGATTTGAAATACATAAGGGGAGAAAACTCCTATAAGGGTTAACCAAAACACTTTGACTGAAATAGGTTGAAGTTGCGCCTTATTGTAAACAGTTATTTGGCAAACATATATCATTTACTGTCACAGTTTCTGTGGAATAATGATAACAAGCAAAATTTAAATTTAAAACATGACCTTGACCTTTGACCTTGACTTGGATTTTCTTCAAATGGACCAAAAACTTCATATCAAAAGACTGTAGACGTATGAATTTATCCAACAAATCGCCTATATTAAATTTTCAAAGATGTCTTCTGATCACTCAAGTCAAAATAAACCAAATTATTCTCAAGAGTAGACGAACAATTTGGTGAAAACAGTTTGCTAAAATCTTTTACGGTTTTAGAGATATAGCGATAACAAGAAAAAGGGAACGCGGGGAGATAACTCCTATAAGAATAAGTGTTCGGTCACACAGGGTGAGTTTTGATACCCTATTACTGTACAACATCATTGGCCAAAAAATCCATTCAATATGTTGCAAGACAAAAAAGCATCTCAGACGGCAGAAGAAAAAAAATAATCAGAAGAAAAACAAAAGGTCTTTCCACGAAAAGTGGAAAGACCTAATTCTAATGACCAAATACTAACTATGCGACTCATCCTGGTGTGTTACCTGCAATTTATACAAAGTATTAGAAAAGTATTGTTTTCACCCCTTTTTGGCCCCCAATTCTAAGCAGTTTGGGCCATAACCACCTAAATCAATTCAAACCTTCCTTTCTAAAATAGAACCTTGTGGCACAATTTCAAAAAGATCTATACACTTACACAAATTATTGTCTCGAAACTAGAAAAATACCTATTTTGACCCCTTTTGGGCCCCTTGTTTCTAAACTATTGAGACAAAAACTCCCAAAATCAATTCCTTTACTGGTTATAAACCTTATGTTAAAATTCTATTGATTTCTATTTACTTATTCATAAGTTATTATGCAGAAACCATCTGTCTTTGGACAACGCTGAAAACGAAGTGATATCAATATACAACCAATTTTTTTTAAATTTTGGCAGTCATTTAAAAAGGAGCGGTCATAATAGCTGTATCATAAGCATTTTAACCAATTCTCCATATTTGTAATTAAGACAATAGAAGAAATTGATTCAACTGAAAAAACAAAACTTACTTTTAAATCTCTGAAATTTTCTTAAAGGTACAAGTTTTTATCATTAAACAAGAATGTGTCCAAAGTACACGGATGCCCCACTCGCACTATCCTTTACCATGTTCCATGGACCGTGAAACTGGGTAATAATCTAATTTGGCATTAAAATTAGAAAGATTATACTATAGGGAACATATGTACTAAGTTTCAAGTTGATTGGACTTCAATTTTATCAAAAACTACCTTGACCAAAAACTTTAACCTGAAACTCCCACTTTCATTTTCTATGTTTAGTGGACCGTGAAATTGGGGTAAAAAGTCTAATTTGGCTTTAAAATTAAAAAGATCATATCATAAGCAACAAGTTTACTAAGTTTCAAGTTGATTGGACTTCAGCTTCATCAAAAACTACCTTGACCAAAAACTTTAACCTGAACGGATGGACGAACGGAAGCACAGACGGATGGACGGACGAACGGAGCCACAGACCAGAAAACATAATGCCCCTCTACTATCGTAGGTGGGGCATAAAAAATCTTTTTTTTAAGGTAGTCGCTGAACCATGAAAATGAGGTCAAGGACATAAGACAATGTGACCAATGGAAACTTCGCAACATGATGCATCTATATACAAAGTATGAAGCATACAGGTCTTCCACCTTCTAATATATAAAGCTAACACCGCCACCAGATCAATATCCCTGTCAAATTTTCTGCTACAAAAGTTGCAGGATCGACAAAAATGATCTATTTTGTTTACAAACATGAACATAGTTTTTAAGGAAATACTTACATTATGACTTTGCTATCTGCCATGAATGTGTCTTCTTCCGTCAAGGAGGGCAACATAAATTAAAGAAATTTAACAAAAGCTCTTAATTATATCAGCTTTAAAGAGAAGCTATTTGCTGTTACAATTTTTCAGAATTTTTTACCAGTGAAAATACAGCCAATTATGAAAATCTATTTTGGTGCACCAGCCATTAGCCTTGCTATCAAATTTCACAAATTGGTAAATATTAAAATTAAATTTTCTAAACACTTAAAATTGACAAACTCATTTATACTCTGGAGAAACTATAATAAGTCTTGGGTCAAAGTCAATCCAATGTTTTAATGCATGAAAATTTATCAATGCAACTATCAAAAACATGATTTCATCATAACACATCAATATAGAGGTCAATAATGACTATGTTTTTTGAAGGAGCTAGTTCCAGTGGTCACTAGTCCCATTTAACTTGGATATTATGTCTAAAGTCTTTAGTCTAGGTGCAGTGTTTGTCTTCAGTCCAAGTGCAGTGTTTGTCTTCAGTCCAGGTGCAGTGTTTGTCTTCAGTCCAAGTGCACTGTTTGTCTTCAGTCCAAGTGCACTGTTTGTCTTCAGTCCAGGTGCAGTGTTTGTCTTCAGTCCAGGTGCAGTGTTTGTCTTCAGTCAAGGTGCAGTGTTTGTCTTCAGTCCAGTTGCAGTGTTTGTGCAATACATAGGATCTACAGAGAACAGATGAGTAAAATTATTTTTAATCAAAATTTTCTTCACAAATTTGTAATATATATGGTGTATGACTTAGAATACACTTAGAAGTTTAGTGTGCTTATAGGGATTCATGCGGTTACAACTTATTGTTAAAAGAAATGGCATCCAACATCATAACCAGTTTTTGGAAAAATGAAAAGTTATCTGTAATTGATGTAAGCACGACTATGGCTAATGTTATATTGGAAAAGTTTTTGATTTCTTTAAGTTATGTTATCATTTTAAAGAAATGCTGAAAAAAATGTTAATCAAAATTATATTCCAAGAAACAAGATTAAGAGAAGGCATACACATAAATTAGCTCATTTAAATACATATCTTAAATACCGAAATAAATATAATTAAAAAAAATCGTAACTAGTTTAATGCTTTAAAATGGACCTCCTCTGAATGTGATTAGTTATCTCCCTTGGCATACTTCATGAAAACAACTACCAGTCACTTTTCAATAACTTTTTTCATTTCATGGTGATTAAGGAATTGAAATACTGAAGGATTTTTCTTCAGTTAATACTTATATTTAAGTATCTTGTGATATGAATGATGCAACAAAAAACTAATCATCATGTATATATATATATGTTAATACTAATATTCTTAATTACCACACTTTTTTGTTATACATTACCTTTACATTGCTTTCTCTAAACCTTAGGTTGTTCAAATTTTCTGCTCTAGTTATTAGATTTCTGTAAAATATCAAATTTGCATATATATAAATATTGGAAAATAAAATTGAGAATGGAAATGGAGAATGTGCCAAAGAGACAACAACCCGACCATAGAGAAGACAACATCAAAAGGTTTGACCAACAGGTCTTCAATGCAGCGAGATATTCCCGCACCCGGAGGCGTCCTTCAGCTGGCCACTAAACAAATATATATACTAGTTCAGTGATAATGAACGCCATACTAAACTCCAAATTATACACAAGAAACTAAAATTAAAATAATACAAGACTAACAAAGGCCAGAGGCTCCTGACTTGGGACAGGCGCAAAAATGTGGCAGGGTTAAACATGTATATGAGATCTCAACCCTCCTCCTATACATCAAGCCAATGTAGAAAAGTAAACACATAACAATACGCACATTAAAACTCAATTCAAGAGAAGTCTGAATATATATTTTCTTTGGCCTTACAGTCATGGTTAAAATTAATATTAACAGAAACTTAATTATAAAAGTAAATTTACAGCTACACATCTCAAGAGAATATCACTTAAACATAATTTTCAAGCATCGTAAGGGAGGTAATCAAGTAATCAAACATATATATAACAGTATTCTTTAAATTTCAATTGGAATTAGATTACCTCCTTGACACTGCTTTTAAATTGTCTAAATTGTCATTTAACCAGAAAAACCCTTGTTTCCCCCTTTTTTGCCCCTCATTTATTGAAACAGTTACCACCCTTGTAGCAAGAACTTCAAAACTCTATTCCAGCCTTTCCTTTTAAGTAAGAAACCTTGTAGTATAATTTCAGAGAGATCCATACACTTAAACACAAATTATTGTCTGTAAACTAGAAAATGCTTCTTTTTGGCCCTTGTTTGCATGGCCCTTTATTCCTAAATGATCAGGAATATTAACCCCAACCAGACACTTAGCCTTCCCTTAACTATATGGAACCTTGTGGTACAATGTCAGAGAGATCCATACAGTTAAACATAAGTCCAGAATCTTTAAAATGAGACATCTCTCAATCCAAGTCGTAATTTGTAAAAAAAAAACATTAAATACAATGTGCTCTGGCTCACACCTAACAAGAAGCTAAAATCTTTCAAAAGGGAAAACCAATGCAACAGTCTAATCTATAAAAACAAGAGGCTCTCAAGAGCCTGAATCCCTCACTTGTTTTTCATCAATTTTTAAATGTTAGCAAAATTGATGAACAAATTGTGAAAAATTGTCTTTAAAGGGTAATAACTCCTTAGGGGTCAATTGACAATTTTTGTCATATTTTCTTTTTTGTAGACCTTACTTTGCTGAACATTGTTGCTGTTTACAGGTTATATCTATCTATAATAATATTCAAGATTATAACAAAAAAACTGCATAATTTCCTTATAACTTCAGTGGCAGCAACCCAAAAATGAGTTGTTCGATTCTTCCGAAAATTTCCGGTCCGATAGATCTTGACCAATTGAACAATTTTACCCCATGTCAGATGCTCTCAACAGTTTAATTTTGATATTTAAGAGAAAAACTGCATTTGACCCGTGTTTTATTTTAAGCCATGGCGGCCATGTTTGGTGATGGATCAATATTTCAGATACAATTTATATACTATAGTGCCTAACAAGATTTTGTGAGGTAGACGAAATTGACTTTAAAACGATCGTATTGACTTTTGATGTGCAGAAATAGGCAGATCGGACATATTTTGACTTTAGTTACTTACTTCTTAAGTTTGGGATTAATTGTAATCAACATATTCCAATGAGACTGAAAAATGCTTTTTTTTATTATGATAAATAATAATTTTACCTGCCGTAGTCGTGCGTAAAATATATTTCGGTATTTCTCTTACGAAAATGACTTGTTTAATGGAACAAAACGTATTATTTGTAAACTTTCTCTTTACTCTTCACAATTCTTACCTTTCATACCTTAACTTTCATTGATAAAACATAATATTGACTCGTCCAGTGTCCAGTTTGAAGGTCATTTTAGTTACCGGTCACATTCATGCACGTTCTAATTAATCAATAGTTATGTATGAAAAGCATAAACAAGTTTGAAGGTAAACTAATAACAACTTAATCCAATCAAATTGCCTACGATTCAATAACAATGACCAGTCCACATCATAAAAATGTATAGGGGTAAACTGGGTAGGGAGAAAATGTCAGATATATTAAGTTCATTATTTTGCAATAACGAGTAAAAATTTGTTAACCAATAGATTTGTTATAATTTCATAATCATGTCGTTATGTATTGGTATAGTTTTTGGATCTTTCATTAGCGTATTTAAGGCTGTAGAAAGTTTGGCCTTCAAAAGTCAACATAATCATTGACTTTATAAAGAAAATTCGCCTTTTTAAAACATTGAATGTTTCACAAATAATACGCGACAACAAAGCAAAATCATTTCTTAAAACACTGCAAAAAAAATAATTCTGATTGATGCAGTGGTATTGTCATAAATTGCACTGGAGTGAACAGTGGTACATCAAACGTTGAATTCCCTCACACAATGTTATCACACACTATAGATACGGTAAGGAACATTAAGTAAAATTTTGAAGGTATTTGGCCCAGAGGTTTCAGAGGAGAAGACGGATTTTTCTAGCATTCCACAGGGTCCGGTTTTCGGACCCATTCCCAACGGCAAAAACCCTACATTTTTCCCAATTTTGGGAGTAAAATGATCACAAAATTTATTTTCATCTTTATTATTCAGGACAGAGATGTTTGTTTTATTCAACAGCTAGCTTTATGTCAAAAATCGTCAACAAGTAATGTGTAAATTCAAGTTGAAACATATTGAATGACAAACAACATTTGACAAACAATGGCTGGAAGTGTGGGAAAATACTAAAACCAGATCAAATCCGGAAACGGACAAGTATATATAATTCCGGGTTTGTCAATCAAATACAGTTAATAACAAATGAAAAGAACCAAACATGTGACAGCTATCATAGCAACACTAAAATTGAAAAATAAAAGATATATATAAAAGAAAATAGAAACAGGATATATTTTATACAGAACTCAAAATATTTTAGTTCACAAATCTTCATGTCAAAATAAAACTAGAGGCTCTAAAGAGCCTGTGTCGCTCACCTTGGTCTGTGAATATTAAACAATGGACACAGATGGATTCATGACAAAATTGTGTTTTGGTGATGGAAATGTGTTTGTAGATCTTACTTTACTAAACATTCTTGCTGCTTACAATATTCTCTATCTATAACAGTACTTTCTGTGGAAAATGTTATTGAAAATCTTCAAATTTTACAAAAATTGTTAAAAATTGACTATGAAGGGCAATAACTCCTTAGGGGGTCAATTGACTATTTTGGTCATACTGACTTATTTTTAGTTCTTACTTTGCTGTACATTATTGCTGTTTACAGTTTATCTCTATCTATAATAATATTCAAGATAATAACAAAATAAACAGCTGCGCCATGAGTGCATGAGCGTCTTGTGTGGAAGATTTATGCAATAATCATAAATAGTTTCTGAGGAAGTTTTAAGCAATAACCATTTATTGTTTTTGAGACATGGCGGGACATGTGAACCCCCCCCCCCTCCCCACCACTCTGTATTTTTTTTACAAATATCACTAAAATAAAATTTTGAATCAAACCAAAAAGTATACAGATCTTTAAATTAGTATAACAAAGAAGTGTGTACAGTTTCAAGCAATAATCATAAATTGTTTTTGAGATACGGCGCGACATGTAAAAAAAAACCTCCCCTTTTTTACAAAATACTCAATAACTCAAAAATAAAATTTTGGGTCATCACCAAAAAGTATACAGATCTCAAGATTAATATAACAAAGAAGTGTGTAAAGTTTTAAGCAATAATCATAAATCGTTTTTGAGATACGGCACGACATGTAAAAAACCCCTCCCCTTTTTTACAAAATACTCAATAACTCAAAAATGAAATTTTGAATCATCACCAAAAAGTATACAGATCTTTAGATTAATATAACAAAGAAGTGTGTAAAGTTTTAAGCAATAATCATAAATCGTTTTTGAGATACAGCGCGACATGTAAAAAAACCCTCCCCCTTTTTTACAAAATACTCAAAAACTCAAAAATGAAATTTTGAATCATCACCAAAAAGTATACAGATATTAAGATTAATATAACTAAGAAATGTGTAAAGTTTTAAGCAATAATCAAGAAACGTTTTTGAGATACGGTGCGACATGTGAAAAAACCACACCCCTGTTTTAGTTACAAAGTGCCGTAACTCAAAAAGTTTAAATCTTATTTTCACCAAAAAGTATACAGATCATTTGACCATCATAAGAAACAACTATATTAAGTTTCATGAAATTTGGATAAGTCGTTCTCAAGTTACGGTGCGACATGTTTACGCCGGACAGACAGACGTACGAACGGACAGACGGACGGACACGGACATTTGTATACCATAATACGTCCCGTCAAAATTTTGATGGGTGTATAAAAACAGCAAAATTTCCTCAAAATTACCAATTCAGGGGCAGCAACCTAACAACCGATTATCCGATACATCTGAAAATTCCAGGGCAGAAAGATAGTGACCTGATCAACAATTTTACTTCCTGTCAGATTTGCTCTTAATGCTTTGGTAGCCAAAAACTGCATTTTACCCCCCATGTTCTATTTTTAGCCATGGCGGCCATCTTGGTTTGCTGGCCCAGTTACCGGACACATTTTTTTAACTAGATACCCCAATGATGATTATGGCTAAGTTTGGTTAAATTTGGCACAGTAGTTTCAGAGGAGAAGATTTTTCTAAAAGATTACTAAGATTTACGAAAAATGGTTAAAAATTGACTATAAAGGGCCATTACTCCTAAAGTGGTCAAGTAACCATTTTGGTCATGTTGACTTATTTGTAGATCTTACTTTGCTGAACATCATTGCTGTTTACAGTTTATCTCTATCTATAATAATATTCAAGATAATAACCAAAAACAGCAAAATTTCCTTAAAATTATCATTTCAGGGGCAGCAACCCAACAACCTATTATCTGATTCATCTGAAAATTCCAGGGCAGATAGATCGTGACCTGATCAACAATTTTACTTCCCGTCAGATTTGCTCTAAATGCTTTGGTTTTTGAGTTACAAGCCAAAAACTGCATTTTACCCCTATGTTCTATTTTTAGCCATGGCGGCCATCTTGGTTGGTTGGCCGGGTCACCGGACACATTTTTTAAACTAGATACCCCAATAATGATTATGACCAAGTTTGGTTAAATTTGGCCCAGTAGTTGCAGAGGAGAAGATTTTTCTAAAAGATTGCTAAGATTTACGAAAAATGGTTAAAAATTGACTATAAAGGGCAATAACTCCTAAAGTGGTCAACTGACCATTTTGGTCATGTTGACTTATTTGTAGATCTTTCTTTGCTGAACATTATTGCGGTTTACAGTTTATCTCTATCTATAATAATATTCAAGATAATAACCAAAAACAGCAAAATTTCCTTAAAATTACCATTTCAGGGCCAGCAACCCAACAACGGAATGTCAGATTCATCTGAAAATTTCAGGGCAGATGATGATGCAGCGGATATTCATAACTGACAGGATAACCATTCTGTCTCAAACAAATCGGGTACAGAATCTGTGGAGCCTGACTTTATGGAACCAATTTCAGTGGTTAAATAATTCAACAGCAGCTTGGTTATTTTTACTTAATATAAGTTCTTTAATAATTCAAAAGTATGTTTAGAGCCAACATATTATAATAAACAGCTTTTAACATAGGAATTTTAATTTCAGAAGGTGTGTCCCTAACAAAATGTCCACTACGAAATGAAGTCATTAAAATTTGCTAATAAACCGTTTTATAAAATCAATGTCATTTTTGTTTGCAAGAGAGATAAACATTAGGGTCTAACAAAAGAAGTGATGCTTTTATAACGGCAATTAAATTGTTGGTATAAAAAATTGAGCACATCAAATGGATCAGAGTCATACCGTATTTTTGTAAATGTCCACTACGAAACCGGTCAAATCTCCATCAGTATCTGGTTTTAAAATTATGAAAAAAATATCAGTGTACAGCTTAATAAAATTGAGAATGGAAATGGGGAATGTGTCAAAGAGACAACAACCCGACCAAATAAAAAACAACAGCAGAGGGTCACCAACAGGTCTTCAATGTAGCGAGAAATTCCCGCACCCGGAGGCGTCCTTCAGCTGGCCCCTAAACAAATATATACTAGTCCAGTGATAATGAACGCCATACTAATTTCCAAATTGTACACAAGAAACTAAAATTAAAATAATACAAGACTAACAAAGGCCAGAGGCTCCTGACTTGGGACAGGCGCAAAAATGCGGCGGGGTTAAACATGTTTGTGAGATCTCAACCCTCCCCCTATACCTCTAACCAATGTAGTAAAGTAAACGCATAACAATACGCACATTAAAATTCAGTTCAAGAGAAATCCGAGTCTGATGTCAGAAGATGTAACCAAAGAAAATAAACAAAATGACAATAATACATAAATAACAACAGACTACTAGCAGTTAACTGACATGCCAGCTCCAGACTTCAATTAAACTGACTGAAAGATTATGATTTCATCATATGAACATCAGGCACAATCCTTCCCGTTAGGGGTTTAGTATCATACCATCATAACATATATGAGAAGAACATAACCCGTGTCATGCCAACAACTGTTTTTAGAATAAATGTGTTTAGTTCCGATGCAAAGACCTTATCAGTGACTCAATATTAACGCCAAAATATGCAATCTTTAATGACTTGACAACAGAATCGTAATTATATCCCTTCTTAATAAGTCTATTCAAAGGTTTTGTAAGTTTCTGAGGTGAATACTGACACCTTTGTGCTTTATAAAGAATATTACCATAAAAAATTGGATGTGAAATACCTGAACGTATAATTGAAATAATAACGTAATACATGCTTTGATGAATACAATCAGTCTTGTTACTTTTGCAACAAAGGGATTGTGGGAAAAAAATAAAACATGTGAATATGTCCCCTACGAAACGGTCACCTACGAAACAAGTATGGGAGAAAAATGTTTCGTAGGGAACACTACCACTACCATGTAGTCTTTTTTTACTCTTTTTTCAATTATATTCGTGCAAAGCAAATACCAAGGGTTAGATTCATGTAATTTTTATTATGTTTTTATTAACATAGAATAGGGTTGATGTCAACTACGAAACTTTTTGTCCACTACGAAACGGATTTGTCACCTACGAAACGCATCAAAATGTCCACTACGTAACACGAGTTGTACCTTCATATGTGAAGTACTGTCTAATCTTTATCGATAAAAAATGGTTCTCCAATTCAGAAAAAAAAAAAGATTTTCCTAGTATATAAAGTAAACAAACTTGAATGTCTATAGGAAACATTTAAAATTGCAAACATATGTGTGTTTAGAAGCAGTTTCGTAGGGGAAATTGCCATGGCGGCCATCTTGGTTGGTTGGCTGGGTCACCGGACACATTTTTTTAACTAGATACCCCAATGATGAGTGTGGACAAGTTTGGTTTAATTTGGCCCAGCAGTTTCAGAAGAGAAGATTTTTGTAAAAGTTAACAACGACGCCGGACGCAAAGTGATGGGAAAAGCTTACTTGGCCCTTCGGGCCAGGTGAGCTAAAAATCCTTCCAGATCACTGGTCTTAATTTTCCTTTATTACAGCTGTCACATACAATGTTTAGCTTAACATTGAGCAAGAAAACTATTATTTTAATTTTAGTTTCTTGTGTACAATTTGGAAATTAGTATGGCGTTCATTATCACTGGACTAGTATATATTTGTTAGGGGCCAGCTGAAGGACGCCTCCGGGTGCGGAAATTTTCTCGCTACATTGAAGACCTGTTGGTGACCCTCTGCTGTTGTTTTTTTATTTGGTCGGGTTGTTGTCTCTTTGACACATTCCCCATTTCCATTCTCAATTTTAATTTTACACTTTAATTAAATATGTAAAGGTATTCTATTGGCTTTGATAGAAAACAATTAAGCCATACATATCATATTTGAGTTGATTTTATTGTCTTTAAGGTTCAGTATAAACTAAGTCTGTTCCCTGTTTTCAACAGCATCAAAATCGATGTTTATAAGTGATTGTTCTTTTATTGTTGTATATACAGTCTAATCCTTAACACCTTCATTTATTACTCGAGGCTATTTTCCTATTTACCTTTTTGACACCAATTTCATTACAGGAAACTTCCGTTTTTCTTGGACTTTTCCCATATAAATTTTGAGATTCTTGGAACTTTTTCCCTGTCCGTATCAGAAATGTCTACTGAAATTTTTTCAAGATTGACATGTTCAAAAAGCGGAAGATTTCACTTTTTAACGGGAGGGACGGAAGAGGGTCTGAAAAGCCGGCGATTTTAGCTCCCGCCGGAATAATCACATGTATGCACTGAGCAATGAACCATGAAAATGAGGTCAAGGTCAAATAAAAGCTGCGCGACTGACATAAATATATAGATTATAAAGTACATGTTCTCTATACACCAAATATTGTTGACCTATTGCATGGTATTAAACAAGAATGTGTCCATAGTACATGGATGCCCCATCCCTCTATAATTTTCTATGTTCAGTAGACTGTGGAAATGAGATAAATAAAGGCAACAGCTGTTCAAAACTCACAAATCCATGGACAAAAAAAGAGGAGAACAACGACACATTAAAATGTAACACACACACACACAGAAACCTCTAATTTGGCATTTAAAGTGGGATGAACAGACACATTTACAGTTGGACGGATTCACAGACCAGAAAACATAATGCCAATAAACATGATAAATAGGGCATAAAAAGACCAAAACCCAAAAACTTAATTTTAATCACTGAAACATGAAAATTAGGTCAAAGTCAGATGACACCTGCCAGCTAGACATGTTCACCTTACAATCATTCCATACACCAAATAAAGTAGACCTTTTGCATACAGTATAAGAAAAACAGACCAAATAACAAAACTTAACTTTGACCACTGAACGATGAAAATAAGGTCAAGGTCAGATGACGCCCACCAGATTGGACATGTACACCTTGCAATCATTCAATACACCAAATTTACTTTAATTACTAGACCTATTGCTTGTAGTATCTGAGATATGGACTTGACCTCCAAAACTTAACCTTATGCAATGATCCATATAATGAGGTCAAGATCAAGTGAAAACTGTCTGATGGCAAGAGGACCTTGCAAGGAATGCACATACCAAATATAGTTATCCTAGTATTACTTATAATTTTAAAGAGAGCGCTAGAATTTAACATTACAAGAAATCTTAAATTTTTTTTATTTCAAGTAGTCACTGAATCATGAAAATGAGGTCAAGGACATTGGACATGTGACTGACAGAAACTTCGTAACATGAGGCATCTACAGGGGTGAGGAAATATTTGTTGTGAGCACTAGTCCCTGGGCAAGTAAAACTGTAAATTTTACTTGTCCGGGAAAAAAAGTTACTTGCCCTGATGGTCCCAATAAATATTGTAGTATTTTATTGTTAGCTAATAGCACTGTTTTGCATCCCAAACAAATCAGTGTAATCAATTGGTTTATATAAAAGTGTAAAAATTTAGGAATGTTGGAAATGGGTTTATAACATCAATTGGACAGAAACTCAAAAGCAAACCAACTAAATGAAATGACATGTAAAGTTTTCAGCATTGTTTTTTTAATAAAAATTGTAGCCAGGTACACTAAATAATATACTAAATTTAGAGGACAGTGAGACTAAATAATAGATTAACTAATTATTTCTATCAACTGACACACTTGGTATTTTCTTGGTAGTTAAACACTTCTATTTACCACTTAGACAACACATTATTATTATTAAGGTTGCCTTTGATTAGACTATAAGGCCACGGTTTTTTAATTTGATGGTTTACGGATTTTCCCCATGAAAAAGTCGGGTCGGTCGGTCGGGGAAAAAAAAAGAAAAAAAATCATCTTTGAAGACAGAAAAATATGCAAAATCAATATATATTCATACCTGCCAACTTTCACGATTTAGGCGTGTACTACACGATTTTGACCCTCTGTCCCGATTACACGATCGTGATCGTGAAAATAGCCAAAAAACACGATTTTAGTAAAATTTACACGAAAAATATTTTTGTTCCCGATTTTGAACTTTTGAAAGTTTTCCCAAGGGAGACAAATCGTGTCTGACAAATTTCATCCAATCAAAATTTAGTGATCACGCATTCACCAGTTGATTAATGTCAGCATAGTAAACAATCAAAGAATCGAAATTTTGAGTTGTTTTTTTTTTTTTAGCTTGGGTGTTAAATTTATAAAAATTGGAATCATGATGGGCGAGTTATCACTTGCAAAATAGTTCTGTCACCGCCAAAGAAAAAAAAGCGTGTTGCTTCGTGCAAATACTTAGAGAAATGGGAGAATGATGTCAAGTACAGGGGCTGGTTGTCTAAATCAACGTTAGGATTTTCACATGCCTTTTGTAAAGTTTGCAACAGAGACTTGAAAGTTGACCACGGTGGCCTTAATGATGTCTCCAAACATTCTAGTACTGCTTGTGATATTGATCTATATAATATATGAGGGTTTGGATGGGGTTAAATGATTAAAGAATATAATGCCCTTAAAAAATGAAGATAAGGGAATAAAGGGCAAAAAAAAAATGAAAATTGGAGAAATGCGTGGTCAAATTTTTTGAAGATTAGAAAAAAAAGAGGTTAATTTTTTGAAGATTAGAGAAAAAAGGGGTGAAAATTAAATGTTTACAGAACAACAGGCCCCCCCCCCCCCCCCCCCCCCATTTCCAGACCCTCATATATTGTTGGTTTTTTTGTTATTAAATTATTAAAATTATTACTTTTTTTTTATTTCTTGACAATGTATCAGACAAACATAAAGTCATCTTACTGGTGTTTATCTCAACAAAAAGAATACAACAATCAAACAATTTAAAGAAAGATAGGTTATAATAGCATCTTCAACTATCACCCCCAAAAAAGAAGTATGTCAGACACTTTTAGGAGCCAAATCATCACACGAAAAAATGCCGCGAAAAATTCTACCCTCAAAAATGGTGCCGAGCACAAAAACCCCCATGGCCATTTTCAAAAGTTGGCAGGTATGTATATTTCACCTTTCTAACAATATGTTTGTTGTGCTATTTTATCATCAATTCTTCAATTTTAGTTTGATGAAATAATATTGCTCAACTGTTATAAACATCGCATGACATTGTCTAATAATTTACAGTAAAAAAAGGGGGGTGCACGGACAAAGACGAAATTAAATCGTCATTTCAGAAACAAGAAAAATAAATTCGCGTAGCTCTTTATCAATTCCAGAAAACTTGGTGAATAATGATCTTCAAGCACAAAAACTGATAAAGAAAAAAATGTAAAAACATCGTACGAAAATAAGTTTCAACACACGTGTCAAAAACCTAATAGACTCGTCCACTGGAAAACGAGATTATCGGGTTAATCTGTTGTCTCGCATTCCCGTTTTTTATTCAAATGGACGATTTTTTTATTATTATCTATGAAACAAGAAAATTCCAAATGATTTGTTAATATTCAGTACTTCAACTTGATGCCTTTACCCTGTCCACATTTGGACAAGTCTATTTCTATGAGATGATGCATCTTACGGACTGATGACAAATAAGGGAAACGAACTTATTGTGCAATTGGTTTTAAACACAAGTTTCGTTCCGCAATATTATTTGCGCAAACGACATTTCAAGGTCAGTTATAATTGATTTGTCTATTTTTAAAAACGTAAACTGGAAGTTTTATTTTTTCACAACAGAAAGTGTTATCAATTTTAATAGTGATTAATGCATTTCATTTCATAAAAAAAAATATTTAGTTATTTTTCAGGAATAATGCATTTGTTAGGGTCGGCGGGAATAAAAAAGCATGAAAAGTCAATTTTATTTTTATTTTGGAAATCGGAAAAATCAGGTCGGCGGATCCGTAAACCAACAAATTAAAAAATCCTGGCCTAAATAAGACAAAAACAAAACTTATTAACTGAATTTCTTTACAAGGGATAATCTGATATTCACGATGTCTGATATTCTCGCTTCCGTATTTTTTTTTACACCTTGACCATATTTGATTGCATTTCATGCTTTCGACTTGATTCGTCATTCTTTTTGTCTTGCTTGCCCGATGTTTTATTTTAAAAGTATTCATCAATCTGAATCTCGATTCAAAATCTTTAAGAATTGACCTTTCCGGTGATTAGTGGATAAAACAATATTACGCGACTCGGGTTTGCATACTTATTTTTACTCATTTTGGTAATCGAGCTATTTCCGGAGTTATGTAATATTTATCGTCATGAACATTGATGTTTTTACTCGCTGATTATTGGTTTCTTTTACATAAATTAAACATATTTATACGTTTTGAAATTAATCCTATATTTTTGCTGAATTTGAAGTTTGTCATGCATATTATTTTACTTGTCCACAGGCAACCAAGACAAAAATAATTACTTGTCCGGGTGTTAAAATGTACGAGTCGGGCGAGTCGGGCATAGCATTTCCACACCCCTGATCTATATACAAAGTATGAAGCATCCAGGTCTTCCACCTTCTAAAACGTAAAGCTTTCAAGAAGTTAACTAATGGCACTGCTGCTGCTGCTTAATCACTATCCATATACATGTGTCAAGCTTTCTGCAACAAAATTGACAGGCTTGACAAAAACCCTCGTTTTTTCCCTTTTTTGATAAATGGTTTGAGCCAAAAAACTTTTGGTATAATTTCAGAAATTCATACACCAGTACACTGAAGGCAAAAAAAATATATATATCTGGTTTATATGCATGGTTACTGGACCTACCCTATTTTTTAGTGCTGATCCTATATTTTGTAAGTCATTTTGTTTTCCTTCGTAAAGTGAAAAATAAACTGAACACATGTTAAAAGTGAAGATAGTGTTGCCAATAATAATATGATTGGACTTCAGCTTCACCAATAACTACCTTGACCAAAAACTTTAACCTGAAACTCCCACTTTCATTTTCTTTGTTCAGTGGACCGTGAAATTGGGGTTAAAAGTCTAATTTGGCTTTAAAATTAGAAAGATCATATCATAAGCAACAAGTCTACTAAGTTTCAAGTTGATTGGACTTCAGCTTCATCAAAAACTACCTTGACCAAAAACTTTAACCTGAATGGACGGACGCACAGACGGACACACAGACCAGAAAACATAATGCCTCTCTACTATCGTAGGTGGGGCATAAAAATATGGGTAAACTCGTCCTTTGATCAACTCAAACCATGGCAAGAAGAAACCTCATAACTCAAAATCATGTCGTATGAACATTCTGTTTTATTTTTGTTCTATCAATTCCAAGTTTACTTTCCACAGCAGTCACTGAGATTGAGAGAAGGTATTTCACTTTGTACCCCTATTTTCTTACATGAATTCTAGGTGGAACCCCATTCCTAACTCAATCAATATTTAATTTCCTATGGGTCAGTGGGCATGACTTCTTTCCGTACACATTCCTCTGTTTAAATTGTGATTGGTTTTAATATAATACGATGTCTATTGACAGAATGAGTTAATTTTTCTCAACGTATTGTCGTTTAAAAGTTTGACGAAAGCTACTTACAGAAGGGAGACAAATTATAGCGATAATATGGAAGACTCCATTTTGGCTAAAGGGGTGTTCTAGTTACACCTTTATGTTGTAGACTACATTAATTTAAATTCAAATGATGCATAGAATTATGATTTAAAATTAAAGAACCTTAGTGAGCACGCTCACATACCCCACGTCCCCACATTGTCATTGGAGAAATTAAATAAGTATAAGAAAAAAAAATTGTATAATAAAAAAATACTGAATAATAATTTCCTGTCAATATACACATCTACATAGTATGTCCTTATTATCTACAAAATTTCATGAAATTCTGTTGTGTGTTTTCAGAGGAGTTGAGATGACAAACTGTTGCAGAAGTACATTGAAGCAAATAAGTTCAAAGGGGCATAACTCCTAGAAAAAAAATTGAATCGTAATTTCCTGTTGATATGCACATCTACGTAGTATGTCCTTATTATCTACAAAGTTTCATGAAATTCTGTTGTGTTGTTTCAGAGGAGTTGCGATGACAAACTTAAAGTAGTACCTTAAAGCAAATAAGTTCAAAGGGGCTTAACTCCTAGAAAAAAAATTGAATCGCAATTTTCCGTCGATATGCACAACTACATAGTATGTCCTTATTATCTGAAAAGTTTCGTGAAATTCTGTTGTGTGGTTTGAGAGGAGTTGCGATGACAAACTGTTGCAGTAGTACATTAAAGTAAATAAGTTCAAAGGGGCGTAACTCCTAGAAAAAAAATTGAATCGCAATTTCCCGTCGATATGCACAACTACATAGTATGTCCTTATTATCTGAAAAGGTTTCGTGAAATTCTGTTGTGTGGTTTGAGAGGAGTTGCGATGACAAACTGTTGCAGTAGTACATTAAAGTAAATAAGTTCAAAGGGGCGTAACTCCTAGAAAAAAATTTGAATCGCAATTTCCCGTCGATATGCACAACTACATAGTATGTCCTTATTATCTGAAAAGGTTTCGTGAAATTCTGTTGTGTGGTTTGAGAGGAGTTGCAATGACAAGAAACAGGACTGACGGACTGACGGACGGACGGACGGACTGACGGACTGACGGACGGACGGACGGACTGACGGACTGACGGACGGACGGGTCAAAAACATTATACCCTCCGCAACTTCGTTGCGTGGGGTATAATTATGCAACAACAATAACCCTCAACAGCAGACATACATAGAAAGGATTCCATGAGTTTCAAATTAATCAATGGAGTAGGGAATCCAGAGCAACAAGAGCAACCATTCAATCTGATACCCATTCAAGTCAAGAAAACTATACGCATGCACATACTTACAACCCTAGGCTTGTAATTTGTAGCAAGGACATATTAAATGTAAATTAAACGACCTCCATTTCTTTATGGAAGTACAATATCAAAGATCAGTTTCATAACAGTGACATAAGAAAACTCCAATCTTTCAGTTCTTATATGACAGAAATAGATTAATCGATTGGAATTCAGAGAACTCTCGCATGTTATCAAAACTGGGGAAATCCCTCCAACGTGTTTCTAAATTTATAAAAACTCTAAATATAAATACTGCTTGATTCTGATTTTCCGTGTTGTTAAAAACACGCATACAATGATACAAGTCAAGGGAAATATCGAAACATGAAGATTATGAGAAGGAGATTATAGGACAGTTGTTTAAATTCAATCCTTTTGTTTTTTAAACCATTTAAAGCAAAACAATCTCAAGAAACTGAGATCTTCCTTGATGTTTATTCAATGGTATAAGTCTACAGATTGCTTTTAAAAAAGCAATTGTATCCCAAAAATGATGCCCCATGATGATGCATGCCATGCACACACAATCATTATTTGCACTGCATAAAATAATGCTTTCTATCAAGCATTTAAACACCAAACTACAAAAAGGGTACGTATACATGTATACTCCTTAAGGAGGCTTGCAGGTAATAGATTTTCAGAAAAAAATTAAACATTTATTTTTCATTACAAATTTTATTAATTACCTTAAGTAATTGTTACTTTATCATATGGTACAAAAATCATTCCAAAAAATCAATTTGTGTTGGCGTCAGGTGACTTTTAAAATGTAGATATCATTGAAAAAAACTCCAAATTATCTCCCTTTGGTGCAAAAATGTCTTTTTTTTGGCATTAAAATTGAAGTATCTTTTTTAACTCATTGGTGACCTATATTTTTTCGTGTTGTTTTCGAATAAGCTGTACATAAACTAAATAATTGTAAAATTTAAGCGATTTCTGTAATTAAGTTCTTTTTTTACTTCGATATTACCGCTTTTTCTCCTATTAGTTCAACAGAAAAAAAGGTCATTAACAAAACTGTATGCTTCTTTCGTAGGCAGATTGTGAGCGTAAATGAACGGTGACCCCATTTTTTAATTTCATTTTTCTATTAAGTATAAGATAAAGTTCATTTATAGAAAAATAAAGCGAAATCTTACATTAACCCTTTCCCCAATGAGTCCCGGTTTACCGGGATTCACGCTTCAGACAGCTGACGATGAGTCCCGTTTTACCGGGATCAGAATACATCTTTTATGTTTCCCGCTCAAAACAGTGCAAACATGAGTTATCTTTCTTTGATGAATACCCGGATGAAAGTATAAACATGGCGCTTCCGTTTGTTGAAAACCGTGTCAAAATCAGACCGAATTTACGGAATTTACGAGAATTTGAAATGAGGGAACATTTTTTTTGAAAGAATATGGAAGAATTGAAGCCAAACTAGTATACTTTTTTGACGTAAAATGTCGTTTTATGTACAAAACACTTGGAATGGACATCGTTCAGTGTGAGGAATTTGTACAACCTCATAAAAATTTTCAAAATTTTGCCGTTTTGGGTTTAAAAATTACGATTTGGGGTCAAAGAGCAGAATTTTGAGAATTTCACCTAGATAATGCCGAAAATTTGAAAATTTAAATATTTTATGAATAAAAAATTATCAAAACATGAAAAAAAACTGAACATGGTGTTAGTGAATGCAATAAATACACAAATAACTACAAACAAGTTTTTATTGACATTTATTGTGAAGATCTCCCACTTGAGTAATAGTAGCCAGGGAAGCCATCATCTCAGAGTAGCTTCTCTCTGGGCAGCAATCGGTGAAAGGGTTAAATAAAAAAAATTATTTAGACCTGTGAGCCCCCTTAAGGGAAGTGAAAAACAGACCAAAACACAAATGATTAGTAACATGGTGAAATGTCTCACCTTATTTAATACTAACTATTGATTTTATGTTGATAGTCCTATAAATAAATCCTTACAAATATCACATTAACTTAACATGATCAAAGAAAATGAAGTCAAGGTCAAATAAAGTAAACGAGAAATACATGTACACCTTACAATCAATCATTTTATATATATACCGAATATATAGTTGACACACTTCATATAGTTTCTAAGTACATATGTAAACTAAACATAGACCAATGAACCATGAAAATGAGGTCAAGGTCAGTTGAACCTTGCCAGACAGACATGTACACTGAACAATCAATAGATGCATTAAACATAGGTGACTAATTATTGCTTAAAGTATCTAAGAAGACAAACTTAACCATGAAAAATAGACCAACACACAAAAACTTAACACTGAGCATTATAAACCGTTAAAAAGAGTTCATGGTAAAATAAACGTCTCAATAATTCCACACACCAATATAATTGACCTATACGGCATATAGTATATCAAAATAGACCATAACTGAGGAGGCAGGGCCAAATAATCTCCATGGCATAAAATGTGCCAATACCAATACAACTGCATACCAAATATCTTTGACCTACCACTAGTAGTTCACCATAAACTAGACCAAATCACAAGCTAATACATTGTTGATGAGGTCGTTGCTGACGCCAGAAACAGCTGCATATCTATGTCTCACTTTTTGACTCTGTCAAGCAAGACAAAAATGAATGATTTATTGATTGTTGGTGGTTGCTTAACATCCAGTGGCAAATAGTTCATGCATGTTGAATATTTAGAATGAAAACAAGTCAACAACAAATACAACAGACATTGTCTCAAAAAGAGGCCATCCAGGATGATGGTTATGGTCAGTGGCGGATCCACGGGGAGGGTTCAGGAGTTGGAACCCCCTTCTGTTTGGACAATCAATGCATTTGAATGGGGACATTAATTTGCCCCTCCAAAAAAAAATCCGTTTATCCTGGGTTGGGACCTATTTTTAAAATTGCTGGATCCACCTCTGATGGTAACTTTGACACTTTCTACTACGAAAATTCCTGTTTTACAGGATAAAACTCGAATTAACCATATTAGATTAAAAAAAAACACTTTTCTTTGGCATAATATTTCAAATCGATTCGCACATGCATACCGGTCAATTCGAATCGAAAATCCAAATTCTTTGGATGAACCAGAAACTTAATACAATAGCATTTAATATATATTAAAAGATGAAATCTTCTCTTCTTATCTTTATTCAAAAATGTGTTTTTATAAAGTGAATTACAAAAAGTTTTCTACGAAACTGAAATTTACATTCCGATACTGTGTAACTTTTAAAACTTGACTATTTATACTGCGTAACAAAATATACTAGGCCATATATTATTTATAAATTTAAAGAAAGAATGCAACCTACCTTTTAGACGAAACTTTTAAAACAAATGTGTTAACAGCCGTTCAGAGCAACATGTTATTACCAAAATGGATCCTTCAACAAGAGTTGAAAAATTAGATCAATAGAAGATTCCCGCCAATAGTAGCCCACAATGCACGTGGTTCGATGAAGCGTGAAGGAAAGGTCTTAGGGGGTTTACCGAATAGAGAATAATTAATCATTTTAATTGGCAAAAAAAAAAAAAGATAGAGAAAAATGGGCAAGCATTATAGAAAAAAGAGAATAATGGATTGTTAAAATGGATTCCGCTAAAATGTAAACTGAACGCTAAGAAAATGGAAAATTAAGTAAAGAATTGGTAAAATTAAAAAAAATGATGAAAATATACCGATTACAGAAAAGAACATGAATAGCTGCAATTTCACCAAAAAATAATCAGGCAGAAGCAGAAGCAGAATAAAGAATAGGGTAAAATTATACTGATAACAAAAAAGAGCAATGTTCAGACGGAATACAGCTATCAATTAATTATAGTTACAATGAGCTAATGTTTAAAAAAAAAGGTAAAAAAAATCATAATGAAGGACCCGGCTTATTTAGTGGCGGGCCGGAAAGTAAACATCAGTACGTTGATGGTTTTTTGTAACAAAAGAAGAAGAAGAAGAAGAAGAAGGGTCAGGAAATTGTCATAAGGGGGCCCACTGACTATACAAAAGTGGATGCATTTTTCTTGAAAAAAGTCAGCGGGGACAAAAAAGCAGGATGTTATTAATGTAAAAAAAAAGTCAGGATAAACTGAGACTAGGACAACATTTTCCAGCCTAGCCCCCTCCCCAATACAAATCAAATGATTGCTCCCTAGATTAGTATTAGCTAGCATACTGCAATTTCTGATAAAAAAAAGAATAGTTGAACTTTTTATAAAGCAAAGAGAGAGAATATATATATATATATATATATGTTTTCCGCATCAACACCAAAAATATCGCCAGAAAGAAGTTCCATAAAGATAAAACATTTAATAGCGTTTGTTTGAGCTTTATATTTCATCACAGGGTTGTCACAAAAAGAACGAATACATTTAGTTGTAGTTTATTGTTCAAATGTAAGAGATAAATTAGTCCTAATAAAAGTGTCTGGACGGCGGAATTTTCACTAGTATTAAATGTCTATGGTGAAAGAATTTACTAGTATACTGTTAATTTGAGTTCCATATGTCAGTAATTATGTCCCCGGAACAATTTTCCTAGGAATTCATGTCTAGGTACTGTGGTATGTTTGCCAAATATCGGTCATTCTCAATTTGTTTTGTCCCTAAAACGCTTTTATTTTGGCAAGTTCAGAAACTATTAAAAGAAAATCTAATTAAACATTTAATATTTAATGGTTTATAATCATTAAATAGTTCAAACTTTCCTAAATACTTGTCAGGGTCGATATAAGATGGTCCGAGCACAGGCACTAGACGTTCTGTCAATAGTATAAAAATATTGGCAATTGGAAGAAAATAGTGTCCATGCATATATATAATACTAGACGTTCTGTCAATAATATAAAAATATTGGCATTTGGAAGAAAATAGTGTCCATATATATAATATAGTGTCCATATATATAATATATTATATATATGGACACTATTTTCTTCCAATTGCCAATATTTTTATACTATTGACAGAACGTCTAGTGCCTGTGGTCCGAGTTAACTTAACATAGACTAGTCTCCAAAATTTCTACGGACCGACTTGTCCAATAATCATCATTAAAGGGAAATTCCGCGATTTTTTACTTATCATCTAATTATGTTCATCTTAACATAAAAAACACATTTGCAAAGTTTTAAATTTATATTCCTTCTAATAACGGAGAAAATCAAGTATTTGTAACTTTTTTGGTTGAATTCTCGAGTGGGTCGTGACGTATTAGCCCGATTTATTGAATTCTGGGAAAAAATAAAATCTGTTTAACTCTTATAGCTTATCGACAATATACGTAATTAAAAGCGCACAGCTGACGAATGGTCGAAGTTATAAACCACAATATAAGAATGAACGAAAGTGAATATGCATATATATACCGTTTTGTATTGATTGAATTAAACTCCTATAAAATTATCTCTGGTAAATGTTTTTGAATAAATTTAATTAATTATTGTTGAGATTTTTTTCATAAAATATTTATTGAACATTTTTACTGATTTTGAACTGAAAATATTTCAGTTCTATTTACCGTTATTGTTTTGATAATCATTTCAATGCAACTAATGTGTGAGCAGAGTGTGTATATTATTTTGTAAAGGTCACTGTATATTTCTCGGCTTGAGGTCAATTCGTTTACCTTGTAGCTATTTAGCCGCAGGTGTGAGTTCAAGCGTACACAGGTATAAATGTTGTTATTTGGAAAGGATAAATAGAAAGGATTAGAGTATATGCTGTCATGATGTTAATACACTAAGATTAAATACACGATGAGAATAAAGATACAATAATTAAATTGTGTAAATTAATTGAAAATAAAATTCAGATTCGTAATTCCGAAAGTGTATAAAAATAAAAGGAAACAATTTTTGATTACTTTCTTAGCGGCAATTGGCGTAAAGATTCAAATATGAAGCAAAAAATAGTAGTTTTAATCTTTAATAAAAACTAAATGCAATATTACCCAATTTGATATACCATTGTACATCTGTTTGATATCATTGACTTTACCGGAATTTCTTAACTTGTATTCAAATCTGGCTGTGTTTAAATGCTAATAAAACTATTGCAATTTTAAAGTTTTTAATTGACAAAAAAATACAACATACAACATGCATATTTTTTTTTTAGTTTCTTTTTAACATTTTATTCTTACATAATTAAATTCATTTGACAATCATTTACACGAACTTTTTGTGAAAAGAATACTAATTATCTAAGCTAAGGAGGCATTATATCTTTTGAGGATTTTTGAGGATTTTTTTTAAAATTCTATGATAATAGTTGTGCAATGTTGAACATGATAGCCGTCATTAATCCAAATAAGTAATACAGTAGTTGTAATAAAAGTTATACTTTAGTCATGCATTACAGATATTGACGAATTTATAATAGTTCGTTCATACATCGTTGTTCATGAAACAATCATTATTAGTATACATGTAAGTTTCCTGACGTATAAGAGCCATTGAGGATGAGCTCCAGAGAAATCAGACTAGTTGCGTTTCGTTCGTTTGTTTGTTGGGAAAGGAGAGGAAATGCAACCGCTTGTACAGATAAACGACAGAATTACCATACAAGCATTTATAGTCAACACAATCAGAAAGAGTTCCCATCGTTAGACGGGGAATATGAAGGCTTCCAAGAATGAACAAGTGACATGTCTAACTCTGAACAGTTAGAGAACAGACTATCGACATCGAACGCTTGTTCTTGATATTTGAAACTGTATGCATATATATACGTATACGTTTATGATATAGTGATGAGTTCTGACAAAAACTAAATTCCTTCATGGTTATATCTTGCCATACGTTTATATTGGTTTGTAAGGTGATTACTCAAAATCGTTATTTGAAAATCCTGTTTGTGAGATGTAGATTCATTTCAATACAGAAATTTCGTCTATATATTTCACAAGTGTATAACACGGAGAAGCTCTGAAGGTTCATTACTCCCATTTTGTTTGGGTGTGAACCATCGATGTTTACAGCAATATCAAGGAATAAGGTGATGATGGTAGAAAGAACTATGGGCGTCATGTGGCAAATATTACATGCATATCGGACAATGAGTTGTCAATCTGTATGAAAAGTTTTCCAATACAACCATATTATTGAGAAGGAATGTTTACATGCTATACTCTCGTACTAGTATTACAGGGTTCTTGTGGCGTTCACCTTAGACACACATCGTTTTAACGATGTTTAAAAAAAGACAGAACCAATTTAATGTCATATTTCCCTATTTTTTGAATATAACTAAAATTCTTTTATCTGACAAGAATATCCCTATTTAGCGAACAAGTAATTTATTCTTTTTTCGGTTATTGAATACCAAGAAAGAAAATAAATCCCGAAATTAATTTGAAACTTTGATACTCAAAAGTTTCCCAGCAAAATATTCACATCCCCTGGGGATAATTAGTGTTCGTCCAGTGGCATATATAACAATTGTGATGACGAATTCCTTCCTTTGTTTGAGAACAATCTTATTGAAATATAAATCTGTGATTTTCCTAGGTCCACAGCTTCAATGAACCAAAGCAAAAGTTATACATCGACCTGTATTTAAATCAAATTGGTTCTCTTCTTCTTTTGGTATACAACTGTAGTCTATCGACATTCGATGATTACATACTGTTGGCATACGTTGGCTAGTCTATTTACAACACTTTTACCCCTATTTATTCAAAATATATGTTTTTTTCTTATGTTCAATGTATACACGTATATATTTTAAATTGCGCTATAGTTCCGTAACTTTATATCCAGTCGTATAAACGAATCGTCGGCAAGTGCGTACATTTTTTTAAATCAATATTTCTGGTCTGTTCCAATCTGTCCTTCACTATTGACAATGACTATATATTACATTTTCCCAAATTCACCCTTGGAAAAAATATATAAATAGATTTTAATTTCATCAAATCTTATTTTTTGGGTATTATTTATATATTATGAATTATATTCTTTACACCAGAAATGTTATTTATAAACAAGCGTATGAGTTTAGTAATGACAAGTAAGACAGAGTTGTATATTATACATCTGATAGTTCAAAATGGAAAGTTATAAGTTATAAGTTATCAGCCGTGTACACTGATCAATACCTGCAGAAGTGAAACGATGCATGAACTTGCAAGCCCGACAGGAAATCGCTTGAATACCTGGACGTGTCACCTCACACCCCTCACAATACCTTTGGAAGTAATACCTTTAGCCATGCTGGTGATCAGATAAGGGAAGATCAAAATATATTTGAAAAAAGTTTATTACTTTAAAGAATTATGAACAAATTAGATTTTCGAAAACAATTTTCACGGAACACTTATTTATGATTTCAACTTTGACTTTTCACCTAATTCCAATATCAACAGTTTAAAAACAACAGACCATGGTAATTTAAAAAAAGTAAGAATATTTTCCGTATCAAGTTAGTTAGTCGTAATAAACAACCGTACGATTGACAAGATATCGACACGCAATTACGACTACATCGGTTACTGTAGTTTTGTTTCTTTGTGGTTTATAGACATATCGTTTTTATTCATCGGGAAAGAAGACAAGATGGCGGATCTCGGAGAATTGATACTCTAAATTTAAAATCGATGGTGATCGCTTATCTAGCGGAATAAAACTTTAATATCTATGAATTTGAACATTTTTATACAGAATGAACATAATATCAATTTTTGATTTTTTTGCGAAGTTTCCCTTTAAAGGGAAATTCCGCGATTTTTTACTTATCATCTAATTATGTTCATCTTAACATAAAAAACACATTTGCAAAGTTTTAAATTTATATTCCTTCTAATAACGGAGAAAATCAAGTATTTGTAACTTTTTTGGTTGAATTCTCGAGTGGGTCGTGACGTATTAGCCCGATTTATTGAATTCTGGGAAAAAATAAAATCTGTTTAACTCTTATAGCTTATCGACAATATACGTAATTAAAAGCGCACAGCTGACGAATGGTCGAAGTTATAAACCACAATATAAGAATGAACGAAAGTGAATATGCATATATATACCGTTTTGTATTGATTGAATTAAACTCCTATAAAATTATCTCTGGTAAATGTTTTTGAATAAATTTAATTAATTATTGTTGAGATTTTTTTCATAAAATATTTATTGAACATTTTTACTGATTTTGAACTGAAAATATTTCAGTTCTATTTACCGTTATTGTTTTGATAATCATTTCAATGCAACTAATGTGTGAGCAGAGTGTGTATATTATTTTGTAAAGGTCACTGTATATTTCTCGGCTTGAGGTCAATTCGTTTACCTTGTAGCTATTTAGCCGCAGGTGTGAGTTCAAGCGTACACAGGTATAAATGTTGTTATTTGGAAAGGATAAATAGAAAGGATTAGAGTATATGCTGTCATGATGTTAATACACTAAGATTAAATACACGATGAGAATAAAGATACAATAATTAAATTGTGTAAATTAATTGAAAATAAAATTCAGATTCGTAATTCCGAAAGTGTATAAAAATAAAAGGAAACAATTTTTGATTACTTTCTTAGCGGCAATTGGCGTAAAGATTCAAATATGAAGCAAAAAATAGTAGTTTTAATCTTTAATAAAAACTAAATGCAATATTACCCAATTTGATATACCATTGTACATCTGTTTGATATCATTGACTTTACCGGAATTTCTTAACTTGTATTCAAATCTGGCTGTGTTTAAATGCTAATAAAACTATTGCAATTTTAAAGTTTTTAATTGACAAAAAAATACAACATACAACATGCATATTTTTTTTTTAGTTTCTTTTTAACATTTTATTCTTACATAATTAAATTCATTTGACAATCATTTACACGAACTTTTTGTGAAAAGAATACTAATTATCTAAGCTAAGGAGGCATTATATCTTTTGAGGATTTTTGAGGATTTTTTTTAAAATTCTATGATAATAGTTGTGCAATGTTGAACATGATAGCCGTCATTAATCCAAATAAGTAATACAGTAGTTGTAATAAAAGTTATACTTTAGTCATGCATTACAGATATTGACGAATTTATAATAGTTCGTTCATACATCGTTGTTCATGAAACAATCATTATTAGTATACATGTAAGTTTCCTGACGTATAAGAGCCATTGAGGATGAGCTCCAGAGAAATCAGACTAGTTGCGTTTCGTTCGTTTGTTTGTTGGGAAAGGAGAGGAAATGCAACCGCTTGTACAGATAAACGACAGAATTACCATACAAGCATTTATAGTCAACACAATCAGAAAGAGTTCCCATCGTTAGACGGGGAATATGAAGGCTTCCAAGAATGAACAAGTGACATGTCTAACTCTGAACAGTTAGAGAACAGACTATCGACATCGAACGCTTGTTCTTGATATTTGAAACTGTATGCATATATATACGTATACGTTTATGATATAGTGATGAGTTCTGACAAAAACTAAATTCCTTCATGGTTATATCTTGCCATACGTTTATATTGGTTTGTAAGGTGATTACTCAAAATCGTTATTTGAAAATCCTGTTTGTGAGATGTAGATTCATTTCAATACAGAAATTTCGTCTATATATTTCACAAGTGTATAACACGGAGAAGCTCTGAAGGTTCATTACTCCCATTTTGTTTGGGTGTGAACCATCGATGTTTACAGCAATATCAAGGAATAAGGTGATGATGGTAGAAAGAACTATGGGCGTCATGTGGCAAATATTACATGCATATCGGACAATGAGTTGTCAATCTGTATGAAAAGTTTTCCAATACAACCATATTATTGAGAAGGAATGTTTACATGCTATACTCTCGTACTAGTATTACAGGGTTCTTGTGGCGTTCACCTTAGACACACATCGTTTTAACGATGTTTAAAAAAAGACAGAACCAATTTAATGTCATATTTCCCTATTTTTTGAATATAACTAAAATTCTTTTATCTGACAAGAATATCCCTATTTAGCGAACAAGTAATTTATTCTTTTTTCGGTTATTGAATACCAAGAAAGAAAATAAATCCCGAAATTAATTTGAAACTTTGATACTCAAAAGTTTCCCAGCAAAATATTCACATCCCCTGGGGATAATTAGTGTTCGTCCAGTGGCATATATAACAATTGTGATGACGAATTCCTTCCTTTGTTTGAGAACAATCTTATTGAAATATAAATCTGTGATTTTCCTAGGTCCACAGCTTCAATGAACCAAAGCAAAAGTTATACATCGACCTGTATTTAAATCAAATTGGTTCTCTTCTTCTTTTGGTATACAACTGTAGTCTATCGACATTCGATGATTACATACTGTTGGCATACGTTGGCTAGTCTATTTACAACACTTTTACCCCTATTTATTCAAAATATATGTTTTTTTCTTATGTTCAATGTATACACGTATATATTTTAAATTGCGCTATAGTTCCGTAACTTTATATCCAGTCGTATAAACGAATCGTCGGCAAGTGCGTACATTTTTTTAAATCAATATTTCTGGTCTGTTCCAATCTGTCCTTCACTATTGACAATGACTATATATTACATTTTCCCAAATTCACCCTTGGAAAAAATATATAAATAGATTTTAATTTCATCAAATCTTATTTTTTGGGTATTATTTATATATTATGAATTATATTCTTTACACCAGAAATGTTATTTATAAACAAGCGTATGAGTTTAGTAATGACAAGTAAGACAGAGTTGTATATTATACATCTGATAGTTCAAAATGGAAAGTTATAAGTTATAAGTTATCAGCCGTGTACACTGATCAATACCTGCAGAAGTGAAACGATGCATGAACTTGCAAGCCCGACAGGAAATCGCTTGAATACCTGGACGTGTCACCTCACACCCCTCACAATACCTTTGGAAGTAATACCTTTAGCCATGCTGGTGATCAGATAAGGGAAGATCAAAATATATTTGAAAAAAGTTTATTACTTTAAAGAATTATGAACAAATTAGATTTTCGAAAACAATTTTCACGGAACACTTATTTATGATTTCAACTTTGACTTTTCACCTAATTCCAATATCAACAGTTTAAAAACAACAGACCATGGTAATTTAAAAAAAGTAAGAATATTTTCCGTATCAAGTTAGTTAGTCGTAATAAACAACCGTACGATTGACAAGATATCGACACGCAATTACGACTACATCGGTTACTGTAGTTTTGTTTCTTTGTGGTTTATAGACATATCGTTTTTATTCATCGGGAAAGAAGACAAGATGGCGGATCTCGGAGAATTGATACTCTAAATTTAAAATCGATGGTGATCGCTTATCTAGCGGAATAAAACTTTAATATCTATGAATTTGAACATTTTTATACAGAATGAACATAATATCAATTTTTGATTTTTTTGCGAAGTTTCCCTTTAAAGCGTTTGACAGATAATGATTGATTTGCCTTATATTAAACGCTAAGGTTACATTGATGTTGATTTTTTAATATTAATAAATGATTTTTTAATATTAAAAAATCAGCGTATTTAATATTAAAAATTCATTTATTAATATTAATAAATCAGACTGAATATTTAATATTAAAAAATGATTTTTTAATATTAATAAATGAATTTTTAATATTAAATATTCATTTATTAATATTAAAAAATCAGCGTATTATTTAATATTAAAAATTCGATTTATTAATATTAAAAAATGATTTATTAATATTAAAAAATCATTTATTAATATTAATAAATGATTTTTTAATATTAATAAATAGGGAATAAATTCCACAACGGCTTGCCATATTGGTCATCAATATTCCTAAGTTAAAACGTCAGGGGCGGATCCTGAACCCCGATGTCTGGATGGGTGAGGGGGGCAACATGAAACAAAACAAAAATATTATGCGAGTGTGAGTAGGTTTTTCTCGGGGCGGGGGTGTCAGATCATCGTTTCTATATTTTAATATCTTTTATTTGTTTCCCTATTTCGGGTCTCACTAATTAGCGACAACAAGCGTCAAGAAGCGACAACAAGCGTCAACAAGCGACAAGAAGCGACAACAAGAATTATTTTAGCGACAACAAGCGACAAGAAGACTATTTAGCGACAAGAAAACATTTTTTTTTATTAGATATGTTTTTTTTAAAATATACAAGCAGATATGTCTAATTAAAATGTTTTATTATATAGATAGACAAAGAAATGAAACATTTGTGAGGAAGAAAGAGATTGTGAAGTTTATATTAGTATATTGGTAAATGAAGAAATTTAACATTTGTGAAGAAGAAAGAGATTGAGCTTCTTTTTTTAATTTTTAAATATGAAGAATATGTATAAGATAATGTATGTATCTGTTTTCATCAAAGTCAAAGTATGAATAAACGAATGGAGATATATATGGAGCGGGCATAATGGAATATAATATTTTGATTCATTTGCTTAATACTATGCTCTAAGTGTACTCTTGTTATGTCAATTCGATGCTTTATTTATAGAACGCTCAGCCACGCTTTGCCATCTTTATTATTTAAAGGGGCACTAGCTGTCAAATTCATTGTAACCGATTTGACTCAAATTCTCATATTTGGTTTATAACAATGTAAAACATTTATCCAAACTATCAAAAGTCTAAAATAAACAGTTTACAGAGCATGGGGTTGATAATATATAGGTTCGTTTCGTGTGTATATCTCGCCAAGGCCTACAACATATTACAAATTTATAAAAATGACTTTTAATCGAGAAACTGTATCGGATGTCTACTTCGGTCGATTCAATTAGTTTGTGTGAAATATTTGAACTGATTTATTTATTTAAGACGCTCATATTCAAGCTTAAATATGACAAATCTATCAGTTATGCCATAATATGTCACTTTTCAGATAGTTTTTGTAAAAAGAGAAAGTTGCCGCATCCGTGTTCAGCCTCAACCTTTATATATGTTTTTTTTTTTTATTATAATCAGATACAACTTACATTTAAATTTTAAGAAATCAATGAACACGAATGCGGCCACTTCCATTTAAGACGAGAACCGTCTAAAATGTAACTCAAATGCTAAAATTGTGAAGATCTCAGTAATTTAGCATGACTTAATGATGCTAGTACCTAGAGCCCCGCTAGGGACATGAAAAGAAAAAAAATATATTGTGCGCACAACTTAAATAAATTGTGCGCACAAAATAATATAGTGTGCGTACAGAATAATATAGTGTGCACACAAAATAATATAGTGTGAGCACAAAATAATATAGTGTGCGCACAAAATAATATATTGTGCGCACAAAATAATATAGTGTGCGCACAACTTAAACATATTGTGCGCACAACTTAAACATATTGTGCGCACAATATAATATGGTGTGCGCCCAAACTTGGGAAAACAGTTTTCACCTGACCATGAACTCGTTTTGTGGATCATTAAACAAGGTTAAGTGTTCGTGGTTTAGACGAAATCTAAGATACCAAATGCAATAGTTTGGTCGTAGGAAACGATTTTAATGTGTAAATGTCCACTTGACAGGTGTCATCTGACCTTGATCTCATTTTCAGGGTTTATTGGTCAATGTTAAATATCTCAGAATTGGTCTATTTTTTAGATCCGATAATAAAGGTATAGTTTAACTGTATTTTATGTACCAAATCATTATAAGGCGCGCGTGTTGTATGATGTTTGTTTCTCAGATACATTTGGTTCTTCAATACAGCAAAAAAAATGCACACCCAAAGGCGCGCTTCAGCTGGCCCATAAACATGAATATGTACTAGTTCAGCGTCAATGGACGTCATATCATACTTATTATGTTTCTCGTTTCTCTTTTTTTTTATATAGATTAGACCGTTGGTTTTCCCGTTTGAATGGTTTTACACTAGTAATTTTGGGGACCCTTAATAGCTTGATGTTCGTTGTGAGCCTTAGCTACGTGTTTAAGACCGTACCTTCACCTGTAATGGTTTTCTTTTATAAATTGTGACTTGGATGGAGAATTGTCTCATTGGCACTCATACCACATTTTCCTTTATCTATCCAAAATATATACAAGAAACTAAAATTAAAGTTCTTAGAAGACCAACCCAAAGGCCAGAGGCTCCTGATCTTGGACAGGCACGAAAATGCGGCGGAGTTAAACATGTTTTGTGAGATCTCAACCCTCCTTTTATACCTCTAGCCAATGCAGATAAAAAAAAACCCACAGCAATACCGACAGTACAACTCAGTTTAAAAGAAGTCCGTATCCGACGCAAAGTGGAAAGGGATTAATATAAGTTGCAAAACTTGTTTCCCAATCCACCATAAGAAAATATGTTGAAATTATCCGATGTCAGAATACATTACAAATGAAACTTAACAAAATGACAATGATACATAAATTAACAAAAGACTACTAGCACTTACTGACATGCCAGCTCCACATCTCAATTAAACTGATTTAAAGATTATGTGTTAATCATTTGAATATCAAGCACAATCCCTCCCGTTAGGGGTTAAATATCAAACCATCATAAAATATACGAGAAGAATATAACCCGTATTAATTGTATGAGCTATGGTGTAAACGTATATAGTTGTCTCATTGGTACTCGCATCGATCGCGATCAATCGGGCCACACATTTTTTTAATAAATGATGCCCCAAAACGGACCATATTTGGAAAAATTGAATCATAATTGTTCCGTTTGTTTTCAATATATACCACTGAGGAATACATTTTCATTGACTATTCCTAAATTGCTTCGTAACATTTCAGTTCCATAATGAATACGAACAATATTCGGTATTAAATATGTAAAATGAAATCGATAAAAAATAGATACGATCAGTGACCTCTTGTCCTCTCTTCTTTTAATCAGAATGAAACATTTGTACACAACTCTTAAAAATTCTAAATCATAATTAGCATACTGTTCTATGTCGGAAACTTGTTATTTAGTGATTCATTATTCATTTAAGTTGATGACACTAAATCATCATCATAAACTATAACCAAAACTTTTACCATAAACAGAGACGGACGGACGGAAGGACGGGCGTAAAGACTTTTAAATATAATGACAATCTCTATCGTCGACGGAGCATATCAAAATCAAAGTCGTGGTAGTCTTGTGTCAATCAACATTAACAAAATCTTGAGATTTTCAGAAATAAAGTATAATGCATAAGTGCATAAGTGCAAATAGTAGTTTTATATTTGTTACACGAAAGTCTATTGTCAAGTCTGTTTCAAATCGTTCCAATAAACTCTGATATAAAGTGGAGACTTCCATCGCATCTGTTGGTAAACTAAGTTTCAGACGAAATAGACGTAACTTCTCCAGTATTCAGGAGTCGATACAAATGCAGTGATGATTTTTTGCTAGAGTATTTCCATGTAATCTAGCCCCATTTCAAAAGAAAACCTTATGCATTTCTCCATTCTGTCACTTTACAAAGAAGACATTGAAGCCCCGTACCATGTGTTAGGTTAAAGAATTTATCGCACACTATATTATTGTGTTGTGCGCACAATATATTTAAATGTGCGCACAATATATTTAAATGTGCGCACAATATATTTAAGTTGTGCCAAAATATATTTAAATTGTGCGCACACTATATTATTTTGTGCGTACACTATATTATATTGTGCACACATTTTTTATATTGTGCACGCAATATATTTAAGTTGTGCGCACAATATATTTTTTTTTCTTTGTATATCCCTAGCGGGGCTCCGTAGTACTTAGTACCTGATATATGTGCAATTATATTGTCAAAAACAGCCCATATTTATGTAACAGAAGTATTCTACTTTCAAATAAATACCTGGAAGTTTACATTTTAAAAATTTTGCAAAACTGATATATTTTGAGGCCAAAAAGGGGCCGTCTTACTGAACCTACTCCTTTTGCTTGAATTTATAAACGACGCTGGTCTAAATACTAATTAGAATGTGATTGATGTTAAGAAAACTAAAACACAACAATACACATTGGTATATCTTAAACGTATTAATATAAGCTATGTTGCTATGAATGATATGACGTTACGCACAGTAAATTGCGTCGCAAGACGTAACATATATATAATTGACTTTGACGCCATATACTAACGTTGACATTTTGATATCAAGAGCGGAGAACCTACTCGATCGACTTTTATCAAATAAATTCCATTAGCTGAAGAAATGTTTCGAAATTTATCCTGTATAACAGGCAATTAATGTTTAAACTAAATTAATTACGTAAGGATCGGTTTTATTTTCTGATCTGTGATGAGATGAAAACAAATGCAAATTTTTTCAATTTTATTTTGGATACTAAAGAAGTAAACCAAAAGTCTTGACTGCTAAATAATACAGAACAACTTTGTCAGAACTATTTACAGAAACAGCAAGAATGCCAGGATAAACTGAAATCAGCAGAAAATGAAATCCTTCAGCTGCGACAGCAATTAGTTCTACAGTCTACACTTGGACAAAATGCATTTTTACCTTTGAGAAACACAGGTATTTGTCAATTTGAAAATTTACAAATATAAATTTGGCTAATTTATTTGTAAAGTGTATTATGAATGACATTTTGAGTTTATATCATGTTGATCATTAAGAGGAGCTCTGTAGGGAACAATTGATATTCAAAAACTTCCTGAACACCAAATATTTTGCATATTTCAGGTGATGTTTTTTTTATGCCCCACTTACGATAGTAGAGGGGCATTATGTTTTCTGGTCTGTGCCTCCGTTCGTCTGTCCGTTCGCTTCAGGTTAAAGTTTTTGGTCAAGGTAGTTTTTTAAGAAGTTGAAGTCCAATCAACTTGAAATTTAGCACACATGTTCCCCATGATATGATCTTTCTAATTTTATAGATACTTGTCAAGTTCCCAAATGACATAGAATATCGTAAATACTTCTTAGGACGACATATATAGTTCGTATGAAGATACTTGTCAAGTCCCCAAATGACATAGAACATCGTAAATTTTTGTCAAGTCTTAGCATAAAATATAACATCGTATAGTCTTAGGACGACATATAGCATTGTATAGATACTTTTCAAGTCTCCAGATGACATAGAACATCGTAGATACTTGTCAAGTCTTAGGAAGACACAAAACATCGTATAGATACTTTTCAGGTATGCAGATGACATAGAACATCGAAGATACTTGTCAAGTCTCAGGACGGCATAGACCATTGCATATATACTTGTCAAGTTTCCAGATGACATAGAACATCGTAGATACTTGTCAAGTCTTAGGAAGACACAGAACATCGTATAGATATTGATCAAGTCTCAGGACGACATAGACCACTGTATATATACTTGTCAAGTCTCCAGATGACAAATCATGTGAAAACATTGAACATTCGCAAGCTAAATCTATTATGTCTATTACATGTACATCTAATACATGTTCAAACACGGAAAATAAGAATATCAATGAAGAAAATTCTGAGATATCAACCAAAGATAACAGTAACATAAAAAAGAAAGAAGATATAAAAGAAATTCACTCCGATACAGTACGCCAACCATTACAGAATGTTAATGAATTGTTACATGCACGTGAAAATATCACGCAAGATGAAAATTCTGTCAAATCACTTTTACATCAACTATTAGATAAAACCGACAGTTTATTTGAACTCGTTAAATCAATAGACAAACAATGTATAGAAGACAAACAAGATTTCCAAAATAAGATCGATCAAGTCAACGATAGGATTACCGCTTTTTCAAAAAAAAATGTGTACTATTGACGAACACCAGACACAACATTTATATGACATTGAAAACAGTGTCAAGTTGGTTAAAGTTGACCAGGACAAAAATTTTAGTCACGTTCATAACAAAATACAAAGCCTCGCCGATAGAGTAAAAGATTTACCAAGCCGTACACAGTACAACGCCAAAAACTTTGAAGTGGAAAAATCAAATGAAAATATAGATTATCGTAGTGTTAACTGCAACACAGCCAATACATCAAAGACATATATAGATCAATCACATACAACAATAAGAAACTCTCAAATATTTCCAGACGAACGGAAAGAAAAAACATTGATAATAGGAAGTTCCATAATTAAAGGCATCGATGCAAACAAAGTTGGAAAAGATGTTCACATACGAACAAATAGAGGCGCAACAGTACCAACATTAACAGAAAAGATTAAAAAATCTAATATACAACATTACAAAAGTATTATTTTAGTTGTTGGTGGAAATGATGCCTCGTCAAGGATACATCCAGAAGCTTTCAAAGAAAAATATGATGATATGATAAAAACTGTCAAATCGATAAACCCAGGCATAAACATTGCTGTATCTGAGATTTGTCCAAGACGGAATGTTGATACAGAAATTTATAATGCAATATTACACAGGGTTTCTACTGAACATAAGTTAAAAATCATCAAACAAACAGATGCATTTGTCTCCAGAGGCGGCGATCTCGTTTCTTCTTACTACCACCGTGATGGAATACACCTCACTAATCAGGGTACAATTCTTTTACTTAGAAACATAAACAAAGTTGTAAACGTTTTCAACCAAACAACTATTTCTCAGTCCAATAATGAAAGTAATGAACAGCATGGTAAAAGACAAACCATTGCAAATACATTCAATGGTATCTGCTTTAATTGTGGCTTTTATGGTCATCATTGTAAAGACTGTCACACACTTTAGGATAAATCTGATGTATTTCAATTTGTAGACAGAAAACAAAGAGATAATTTTAATGGGGGACTTTAATATTGACTTGATTAAAATTGAGAATAAAAAATGGATCAATTTCATAAACAATTTTAATCTTCAACAACAAATTTGCACTGCAACACGTATTTGTGACAAATCTGAAACTCTAATTGATCATATTTACACTACTAATCCTGAAAATATTGTCCATTGTCATGTACCTTCATATGCTTTAAGTGACCACTATCCTGTATGCTTAAATAGAAAAATCAATATAAAGATAAAAAAGAAAATCATATCGAAATAAAGTATAGGTGTTTCAAAAAATTTAATGAAGATGCCTTTTGTACAGACTTACATCAAACCCCTTTTCATATTGTTGAAATGGAAGATGATATTGATATTGCTGTCGACAAATGGTATGAACTTTTTAATCAAGTTATAAACAAGCATGCACCAATGAAAACTAAAAGAGTAAAAACATTTAAACAAGCCGAATGGTTTAATGAAGAAATTAAAAACTCCATTCAATATAGGAATATGTATCATTCAAAAAAAGATTGGATAAACTTTTAAAAGTGGCGTAATAAAACAACGTCGTTAATATTTAATGCAAAAAAGGAATATTACCAAAACGCCATAACTAGTTCCAAAAATAGTAAAGAACTTTGGAATCATATTAAAGAGTTAAATCCAAAAGAGGATAATATTTTTCCACCTAAAATGCAGTATGAAAATCAAACGGTTTATAACAACCAAGATATTGTAAATACTCTTAATGTTCATTTTTCATCCGTAGCTGAAAAACTTATTGGAAATAATACTTCAGATATGGATTTTTCTATGCTACAAAATTTTACTAGTGAAAAATTAAAGAAAACTGAAAATTTTCATTTAAAACTCATTTCCATTGGAGAGGTGTGTTCTCAACTAAAACATCTTAATATTAATAAATCCGCAGGTTTAGATGGAATAGGTCCCAAATTCTTAAAGCTAAGTGCAGAAATAATATCCCCATCACTAACTTTTTTAATAAACAAAAGTATAACTTCAAATCGTTTTCCGCAAAAATTAAAACCTGCAAGAGTAACTGCTATACATAAAGGAGGACCAAGAGATATTCCCTCAAATTATCGTCCAATTTCTATTTTGAATACCATATCTAAAATTTTCGAAAGACATGTATGTACACAGTTATATAAATTCCTTAACAATAAAAAATTGTTACATATCGCCCAGTCAGGTTTCAGACAAGGTCATTCCTGCCAAACACCGCTAACTAAACTAATTGACGAATGGTTAAAATATTTAGATAATGGAGAAATAGTTGGTACAGTGTTTTTAGATTTCAGTAAGGCTTTTGACCTTATAAACCATGCCATACTTCTAGAAAAGTTAAAATTTCATCATATCGGAAAACATATGATAGATTGGATAAAATCGTATTTGTCTGACAGACAACAAGAAGTCCAATACGCTAACATTAAATCTGATAAATCGTTTGTAAAGTATGGAGTGCCTCAAGGTTCTATTTTAGGTCCGCTGTTATTTTTAATATATATAAATGATTTACCACTTCATGTTAAACAATCCAATATGGATTTATATGCTGATGATTCAACATTGCATTTTCATGATAAAAACATTGAAAAAATAAACAGCATATTGCAAAATGATTTAAATGCTATACAATCTTGGTGTAACAATAACAGTATGAAAATCAATGCACAAAAAACTAAGTGTATGAAATTGGGTTCAAAACAAAAACTTAAACAACTATCAGAATTATGTATTACCGTCAACGAAACATGTATTGAGAATGTCCATTCTTTCAAATTACTTGGAACAGACATTGATGAAAATTTAAGCTGGGAAGATCATGTTGATCGTATATGTAAAATTATCTCATCTAAAGTATCACTTTTATATAAAATTAAAGTATATTTGCCAATACACACAAGGCAACTATTTTATAATGCATATATTCTACCATATAAGGACTATTGTAGTTCAGTTTGGGGAAATTTATTACAAAAAGATTCAGATAGAATCATAAAACTTCAAAAAAGAGTAGCAAGAATTATACTGGAATGCGATATTTCTATTCCATCTAATTTCATGTTTTCTTCTTTAAAATGGCTATCTTTTACCAAAAGAATAAAATACCAACAATCAATTCTAATGTATAAAATTGTAAATGGGCTAACACCTGATTACTTAGCAATACTAAATATTGATGATGTGCAACGCCACAACTTACGATCTGTCTCTAATAATGATCTTTTTGTTCCAAGACCAAATACAAATTTTTATAAAAAATCTTTTCATTATTCTGCAACCAAAGTATGGAATAATTTACCACTCGAAATAAAAAAAATGTCCTAATGTGGAATTATTCAAGAAACATAGTTATAATCATTTTCTTGAAAATTATATGCAAGTCAACTAATTTGTTTTCCTTTAACAAAACTATATCAAATATTGTCATTTATTACCCTTTGTATATTTCAATGATTGAATTGTGTATATACTAGTAATATATATTGTAAATTAATGTATGAATGTATGAATGTTAACTGTATGCATGTATTTTGTTTGAGGGCCTCAATGAAAATTAGACTATTTCTAATTGAGTTACCCTCTTTAAATAAAGAATTTATTATTATTATTATTATTATTATAGAACATCGTAGATACTTCTTAGGACGACATATATAGTTCGCATAGATACTTGTCAAGTCCCCAAATTACAAAGAACATCGTAGATTTTTGTCAAATCTTAGGAAGACATATAAAATCGTATAGATATTTGTCAAGTCTCAAAACGACATATATCATTGTATAGGTACTTGTCAAGTCTCAGGACGACATAAAACATCGTATATATACTTGTCAAGTCTCCAGATGACATAGAGCATCGTAGATACTTCTTAGGACGACATAGTTCGTATTGATACTTGTCAAGTCCCCAGATTACATAGAACATGGTAGATACTTGTCAAGTCTTTGGAAAATACAGCACATTGTATAGATATTTTTCAAGTCTCAGGACGACATATATCATTGCATAGATACTTGACAAGTCGTAGGACGACATAGAACATCGTATAGATACCTGTCAAGTCGTAGGACTACATAGAGCATCGTATATCCACTTGTCAAGTCGTAGGACTACATAGAGCATCATAAATATACTTGTCAAGTCCCAAGACGACATAGAACATCGTTGATACTTGTCAAGTCTTAGGAAGACTCAGAACATCGTATAGATACTTGTCAAGTCGTAGGACTACATAGAACATCGTATAGATACTTGTCAAGTTTCAGAATTACATAGAGCATCTTATAGATACTTGTCAAGTCGTAGGACTACATAGAGCATCGTAAAGATACTTGTCAATTCTCAAGACGACATAGAACATCGTAGATACTTGTCAAGTCTTAGGAAGACTCGAAACATCGTATAGATACTTGTCAAGTCGTAGGACTACATAGAACATCGTATAGATACTTGTCAAGTCGTAGGACTACATAGAACATCGTATAGATATTTGTCAAGTATCAGGATTACATAGAGCATCGTACAGATACTTGTCAAGTCTTAGGAAGACATAGAACATCGTATAGATACTTTTCAAGTTTCAGGACTACATAGAGCATTGTTTAGATATTTGTCAAGTCTCAGGATTACATATGGCCTGATAGACACCTGACATTTGTTGACGACTGATTAGGTTTTGTGTGTTTTTACAGCACTTTTAAGCAATGCTTTGTGCTATCTCTTGGCAGCCAGTTTCTATTTGATGAAGAAGCCGGAGTCACTGGAGAAACCTACTAACCTTCAATAGGAAAACTGACAATCCTAATCAATTAAAATTGAATGCACCCACACGAGCAGGGTTCCAACTTACAACCTTAGTGTTGACTGGCTAGTGATTACAGCAACTTCTTAAGACCACTCGGCCATTGAGGGCCCTGGTGAAGACTGTATGTGCTGTCTAGATGTTCTTTTGAGCTTTATATGTTTAAGGTAGTTTTTTGAATAAGTTACTCAGGACATGTTGATGTATAGAAGATTGGCTTTGCTCTGAATTTTTAACATTTGAACTTCAAATTTGGAATCCACAATCATTTAACTTTGGTATAAGCATATGGATTGTTATACTTATTAGGTCTTTCCACCTTTCCGTGGAAAGACCTATTGATTTTGTTCTGATTATTATTAGGTCTTTCCACCATTCCGTGGAAAGACCTATAGGTTTTGTTCTGATTATTATTATTTTTTTCTTCCGCCAAATTTTTTTCTTGCGTAGTATGGTTGTTTCATAAGTTGTCGCTTAGATTTTTATACGACCGCAAAATTTGAAAAATTTTTCGTCGTATATTGCTATCACGTTGCCGTCGTCGTCTGCGTTGTCGTCGTCGTCGTCGTCGTCGTCCGAATACTTTTAGTTTTCGCACTCTAACTTTAGTAAAAGTGAATGGAAATCTATGAAATTTTAACACAAGGTTTATGACCACAAAAGGAAGGTTGGTATTGATTTTGGGAGTTTTGGTCCCAACATTTTAGGAATTAGGGACCAAAAAGGGCCCAAATAAGCATTTTCTTGGTTTTCGCACTATAACTTTAGTTTAAGTTAATAGAAATCTATGAAATTTTGACACAAGGGTATGACCACAAAAGAACGGTTGGGATTGATTTTGAGAGTTTTGGTTTCAACAGTTTAGGAATTAGGGGCAAAAAAAGGGCCCAAATAAGCATTATTCTTGGTTTTCGCACAATAACTTTAGTTTAAGTAAATAGAAATCAATGAAATTTAAACACAATGTTAATGACTACAAAAGGAAGGTTGGTATTGATTTTGGGAGTTTAGGTCCCAACAGTTTAGGAATTAGGGGCCAAAAAGGGACCCAAATAAGCATTTTTCTTGGTTTTCGCACCATAACGTTAGTATAAGTAAATAGAAATCTATGAAATTTAAACACAATGTTAATGACTACAAAAGGAAGGTTGGTATTGATTTTGGGAGTTTAGGTCCCAACAGTTTAGGAATTAGGGGCCAAAAAGGGACCCAAATAAGCATTTTTCTTGGTTTTCGCACCATAACGTTAGTATAAGTAAATAGAAATCTATGAAATTTAAACACAAGGTTTATGACCATAAAAGGAAGGTTGGTATTGATTTTGGGAGTTTTGGTCCCAACATAATAAGGGGCCCAAAGGGTCCAAAATTAAACTTTGTTTGATTTCATCAAAATTGAATAATTGGGGTTCTTTGATATGCCGAATCTAACTGTCATGACTGTGTATGTAGATTCTTAACTTTTGGTCCCGTTTTCAAATTGGTCTACATTAAGGTCCAAAGGGTCCAAAATTAAACTTAATTTGATTTTGACAAAAAATGAATCAGTTAGGTTCTTTGATATGCTGAATCTAAAAATGTACTTAGATTCTTGATTATTGGCCCAGTTTTCAAGTTGGTCCAAAATTAAACTTTGTTTGATTTCATCAAAAATTGAATAAATGGGGTTCTTTGATATACCAAATCTAACTGTGTATGTAGATTCTTCATTTTTGGTCCTGTTTTCAAATTGGTCTACACTAAAGTCCAAAGGGTCCAAAATTAAACTTAGTCTGATTTTAACAAAAATTGAAATCTTGGGGTTCTTTGATATGCTGAATCCAAAAATGTACTTAAGATTTTTTATTATGGGCCTAGTTTTCAAGTTGGTCCAAATCAGGATCTAAAATTATTATATTAAGTATTGTGCAATAGCAAGTCTTTTCAATTGCACAGTATTGCGCAATGGCAAGAAATATCTAATTGCACAATATTGTGAAATAGCAAATTTTTTTTTAATTAGAGTTATCTTTCTTTGTCCGGAATAGTAAGCAAAAAATATCTAATTGCAAAATATTGTGCAATAGCAAGATTTTTTTTTAATTGGAGTTATCTTTCTTTGTCCAGAATCAACTTAAATCTTTGTTATATACAATATACAATGTATATTCACTTTTTACTACCAACTGATAAATTAAAATAATCTTTACCATTCATTGATAACAAGCAGTTTTTTTACATCTTAATATTTTATGATGTATTTAAATGAGTAGTTATTGTTGCAAAACTCCATTAGAAATTTTAATTGAGATTAGTTTTGGAATAAGGGAAAGGGGGATGTGATTAAAAAAATTGGGTTCAATTTTTCTCATTTGAAATTTCATAAATAAAAAAGAAAATTTCTTCAAACATTTTTTTGAGAGGATTAATATTCAACAGCATAGTGAATTGCTCTAAGAGAAAACAAAAATTTTAAGTTCATTAGAACACATTCATTCTGTGTCAGAAACCTATGCTGTGTCAACTATTTAATCACAATCCAAATTTAGAGCTGAATCCAGCTTGAAAGTTGTGTCCATACTTGCCCCAACCGTTCAGGGTTCAACCTCTGCGGTCGTATAAAGCTACGCCCTGCGGAGCATCTGGTTGGAAGATGATATCGCATAGTTTATACGCTTCAAAAACTGACAACCGCGTAACCAAATACTTTACGTTGTAAGAGTTGTCTCCCCAAACACTGTTTTTCTTGTGGCCACTACTCCTTCGCAACCATAAAACATTATGACAAATTTATTTTACCAAATTGCTCGTTACATCTTCAGGATTAGGCTGGCTGTTTATACCGAAGCTATATGGAGACTCCATATGAGAGTTATTCCCCCTTATGTATTTGGTATAAGTGATTTGCATTTCTAACTGGTAAACCATAAGTGATAGAGGCCTAGGGTTTTCGGATTTGATGTCCTTGGTCCAAAAAAATGAAAATAAGGTCAAGGTCAAAGGTCAAGGTCATATTTTAAATTTTGATTTTGGCTTATTTTCACTTATTTTCAATTACCGTATGACATATCGACAAATAATTTTTCATAAATTGTTAGTTGCGACATGTCCTTACTTGTATATTTTGGTTGAAAGGGTGCGCATACAATAAATGGGGGTTTTTGTCAATCTTACATTTACAATTACGCGTAAAGTGGTATTACTCATTAACCAAACATATTAAAGGCCTAGGGTCTTTTGATTTAAGGTCTTTGGTTTGTGACCTTGAAATTGAGGTCAAGGTCATAGGTTAATAGGACGTTCTATATTTTGACCTTTGCTTTAAATTCATATTAATACATCACAAAGCCATAGGAACTAACATTTTAAACTGATTTTTCATATTTCAATATCAAAATAGATCTTTACTAGTGGAAAGACCTTCAATTGTTCTCTGAACAATTGGTTTTTCGTGGAAAGACCTATTGGATTTCTTCTTCTGATTATTATTATTATTATTTTTTTTTTATTCTTCCGCCTAATTCTTTTCTTGCGTAGTATTGATGTTTCAAAAGATGTCGCTTAGATATTTGGAATATGATATCGTAAAGCGTATGCACTTTTAAAACTGACCACTGCGTAACCAAATACTTTACGTTGTAAGAGTTATCTCCCCAAACACTGTTTTTCTTGTGGCCACTACTCCTTCGCAACCATAAAAGATTACGACAAATTTATTTTACCAAATTGCTCGTTACATCCTCAGGATGTTCTGTTTTATTTTGACCGAAGCCGTATAGAGACTCCATATGAGAGTTAGTTCCCCTTTTGTATTTGAAATTTTGAAATGTATTTTAAACTGGAAAAGCATAAGTGATAGAGACCTAGGGTCTTTTTGTTTTGAGATCATTGGTCCAATAAAATGAAAATTAGGTAAAGGTCAAAGGTCAAGGTCATATTCTAAATTTTGATTTTGGCCTATTTTCACTAATTTTCATTAACCTTATAAGATACCGACAAATTATTTTTACTAAATTGTTAGTTGCGACATGTCGTAACTTATAGATTTTGGTTAAAAGGGTGTGTAGACATAAAATGGGAGTTTTTGCCCCTCCTACAAGAATTAAACGTAAAGTAATATAACTCATTAACTATACATATTACAGACCTAGGGTCTTTTTATTTGGGGTCCCTGGTTTATGACCTTGAAATATAGGTCAAGGTCATCAGTAAATTTGACGCTCTAGATTTTGACCTTTGCTCAAAATTCATATTTATACATCATTAAGCCATAGGAACTGACATTTTCAACTGAATTTTAATATTTTCATATCAAAATAGATCCTTATTGGTGGAAAGACCTTCAATTGTTCTCTGAACAATTGGTTTTTAATTATTTTTTTTTTCTTCCGCCTAATTTTTTTTCTTGCATAGTATTGTTGTTTCATAAGATGTCGCTTACATATTTGGAATATGATATCAGATAGTTTATTCACTTACCGCGTAACAAAATACTTTACATTGTAAGAGTTATCTCCCCAAACACTGTTTTCCTTGTGGCCACTACTCCTTAGCAACGGTAAAAGATTACGACAAATTTATTTTACCAAATTGCTCGCTACATCTTAAGGATTAAGCAATTCATTTGGACTGAAGCTTTCTGGAGACTCTGTATGAGAGTTATTTCCCTTTATGCATATGATATAAGTAATATGCATTTCTAACTGGTACACCATAAGTGATAGACCTAGGGTCTTTTGATTTAAGGTCCTTGGTCCAAAAAAATGAAAATAAGGTCAAGATCAAAGGTCAAGGTCATATTCTAAATTTTGATTTTGGCTTATTTTCATATATCGTATGACATAACAACAAATAATTTTTAGTTAATTGTACGTTGCAATATGTCGTTACTTGTAAATTTTGGTTTAAAGGGTGCGAAGACAATAAATGGGAGTTTTTGCCCAATTTACATTTAGAATTACGCGTAAAGTGATATTACTCCTTAACCAAACATATTAAAGACCTAGGGTCTTTTGATTTAAGGTCTTTGGTTTGTGACCCTGAAATTGAGGTCAAGGTCATAGGTTAAAAGGACGTTCTAAATTATTTTTTTTGACCTTTGCTTTATATTCATTTCAATACATCATAAAGCCATAGAAACTGACATTTTAGACTGATTTCTAAAATTTTGTTATAAAAAATATCTTAACTGGTGGAAAGACCTTCAATTGTTCTTTGAACAATTGGTTTTTAATTGTAAAATATTCTTCTTTCTTAATAAATTAAACTTTTTTTGCAATAAGTCCAAAACCTGACATTTCTTTATATATAATTTACAAGTAGTATAAGGTAGGTAATTCCAAACATACCCAACATTTTATGTTACGAAAAACTGCCGTTTCACTGCTTTAAAATTGTCTTAATTGTCCAATGACCAGAAAAACCTAGTTTTCCCCCTTTTTTTGCCCCTCATCCCAAAACATTTTGAGCCATAACCCCCCAAAGCCAATACTAACCATCCCTTCATGGTATGAAAACTTGTGGTGTAATTTCAGAGAGATTCATACACTTAAACACAAGTAATTGTTTGAAAACTACAAAAATGCTTATTTTGGGCCCCTTTTCTATCCCGTAATTCCTAAACTATTGGGATAATAACCCCCAAAATCAATCCCAATTTTCCTTTAGTGGTATTGAACATTCTGGTAAAAATTTATAGAGATCCATTCACTAAAACTAAAGTTATTGTCTGGACACTAAATGCATCTTTAGACAACAACGCAGACGACATGATAGCCTTATACGACGCAAATACGGTCATATAAAATATGCTAAATGTTTGCTTTATTCAAAATGAAAGCTAAATTCTGGTTTTAAGATATTAATAGCTACTGTGGGTACTACCAATTTTAGTGGATGAACATAAACTCGCATGTTTGTAGATATTCAATTTTGTGGTTTTGCTGAAATCTGCACACAAGCCTATTGAAAATTTTTCATTCGTTGAATATTTATTATCGTGGTACTTCTGGGAAGGTATAACAAAATGCTATAAAGAAACAGCAACTAACACCCTAGGTTTCAAAGAGCGTGGGCAAAAGCCCTGGATCTCCAATGAGTCATGGAAACTTGTAGATGAGAGAAGACAACTAAAGGAAAGAACTAACAACAGTAGATCAGAATGAGTTAAGAACAACTTACATGCCAAGTACAGTGACAAAGACAAGGAGGTGAAGAAAAGTATGAGAAATGACAAAAGGCAATGGACAGACAACTTAATAGAAGAAGCAGAAAAAGCAGCAAGCAATGGTATGATGAAAACAGTATACGAAGTAACAAGAACAATTTTCAATGAAAAACAGAAACCACCTCAAGTCATCAAAGATAAGTCTGGAAATCCTTTATCTAGCCATGATGAACCAGGTGCTCCACAGGGCGCAGCTTTATACGACTGCAGAGGTCGAACCCTGAACAGTTGGGGCAAGTATGGACAAAACATTCAAGCGTGATACAGCTCTGAATTTGGATTGTGATCAAATTTTTGACATTACATGGTTTTTTTTTTACACAAAACAAATGTCAAGATTTTACAAATCAATTAAAGATTTCTTCTTCAAACTTTTTAAATCTAAAATTAAATAGTTGACACAGCATAGGTTTCTGACACAGAATGAATGTGGTCTAATGAACTTAAAAGTTTTTTTTTGCCTTTGATCAATTCACTATGCTGTTGAATATTAATCCTCTCAAAAAAATGTTTGAAGAAATTTTCTTTTTATTTATGAAATCTGAAATGAAAAAAAATTTAAACCCCCCCCTTTTTTTTTCTTCACATCCCCGTTTCCCTTTTTCCAAAACTGATATCAATTCAAATTTCTAATGGAGTTTGCAACAATAACTACTCTTTTAAATACATCATAAAATATTAAAATGTAAAATAAAGTGCTTGTTATCACTGAATGGTAAAGATTGGTTGGTAGTAAAAGTGAATATACATTGTTTATTGTATAAAACAATAAAAAAAACTTCATCAGCAACAATTTATATTGGCAAATTTCCAATGAAGTTATTTACATAAAGTTATTGGCAAATAAAAAAAAATAATGACATCATAGTCATGTCTGGCAAATGTCCAACATACATTATCTAAAAACATTTTAGATAAGATAAGGAAAAAAAGCTTCATCAGCAACATTTTATATTGGCAAATTTTCAATGAAGTTATTTACATAAAGTTATTGGCAAATTAAAATAGAAAATGACATCATAGTCATGTCTGGCAAATTTCCAACATATATTATCAACTACTATTCTATACAAAGAAAAATAACTCCAATTGAAAATTAATTGCTATTGCACAATATTGTGCAATTAGATATTTCTTGCTATTGTGCAATACTGTGCAATTGAAAATTTCTTGCTATTGAACAATACTTGATATGGAATCCTGATTTAGACCAACTTGAAAACTGGGCCCATAATCAAAAATCAAAGTACATATTTAGATAAAGCATATCAAATAAGCCCAAGAATTTAATTTTTGTTAAAATCAAACTTAGTTTAATTTTGGACCCTTTGGACCTTAATGTAGACCAATTTGAAAACTGGACCAAAAATTAAGAATCTACATACACAGTTAGATTTGGAATATCAAAGAACCCATTTATTCAATTTTTGATGAAATCAAACAAAGTTTAATTTTGGACCCCCATTTGGACCAACTTGAAAACTAGGCCAATAATTAAAAATCTAAGTACATTTTTAGATTCAGCATATCAAAGAACCCCAAGGATTTAATTTTTGTTAAAATCAAACTAAGTTTAATTTTGGACCCTTTGGACCTTAATGTAGACCAATTTGAAAACGGGACCAAAAATTAAGAATCTACATACATAGTTAGATTCGGCATATCAAAGAACCCCAATTATTTAATTTTTGATGAAATCACACAAAGTTCAATTTTGGACCCTTTGGGCCCCTTATTCCTAAACTGTTAGGACCAAAACTCCCAAAATCCCAACCTTCCTTTTATGGTCATAAACCTTGTGTTTAAATTTCATAGATTTCTATTTACTTATACTAAAGTTATGGTGCAAAAACCAAAAATAATGCTTATTTGGGCCCTTTTTTTGGCCCCTAATTCCTAAAATGTTGGGACCAAAACTCCCAAAATCAATCCCAACATTCCTTTTGTGGTCATAAACCTTGTGTTAAAATTTCATTGATTTCTATTCACTTTTACTAAAGTTAGAGTGCGAAAACTAAAAGTATTCGGACGACGATGACGCCAACGTGATAGCAATATAAGACCAAAAAATTAAAATTTTTGCGGTCGTATAAAAACTAAAAAGATGGAAAGAACACTTTCAAGAAGTCTTGAACAGACCTGAACCTGAAATACCATTTAACATTAATTTAAACTATGAAATCGAGGAAAGAGAAATAGATACAGGTCCAATCAGGAAAGAGGAAATTTCAAAAGCATTGAAAAGACTAAAAAATGGGAAGTCAGGCATAGATGGCATAACAGCTGAGATACTAAAACCTGATACAATAACAACCACCAAGTATTTACATAAACTTTACAATATGATATGGATTGGAGATGAAATACCAAAAGACTGGAATAAAGGTCTGATAGTTAAAATAGTAAAGAAAGGAGATCGAACATACTGCGATAACTACAGAGGCATAACACTACTTTCTGTGCCAAGTAAGGTATTCACAAAAATCATTATCCAAAGAATACAAGAAGGAATAGATGAAGAGCTGAGACAAGAACAAGCTGGCTTCAGAAGGGGTAAAAGCACTACAGAACAACTTTTCACGTTAAGAAACATCATAGAACAATGTTTGGAATGGAATGCTCCTTTATACATCAACTTTGTAGACTTTGAAAAGGCGTTTGATTCCATCCACAGGGAAAGCTTATGGTCCATCTTAAAAGCTTACCACATCCCAGACAAACTCATCACAGTTATAAAACTCTTTTACAACTCATTTGAGTGTGCAGTCATAGACGAAGGAATACAATCGGAATGGTTTAAAGTAAAAACGGGAGTAAAACAAGGATGTGTGATGTCTGGTTTCTTATTTCTATTAGCCATTGACTATGTCATGAAACAAACGATTACAGATCATGAAACAGGAATCAGATGAAAATTTACCTAGTTTAATCTAGAGGACCTTGATTTTGCTGATGACCTAGCACTACTGTCTTCCAAATTCCAACACCTACAACTGAAAACAGATAAACTTCAAGAGAATGCCAGCAAAATAGGACTAAAGATAAACACCTCTAAAACAAAAGTAATGCGAATGAACACCACAAACAACAACCCAGTGAAGTTAAATGAGAAAGACCTAGAGGATGTCGATACCTTCACTTACCTAGGAGGAATAGTAACAACAAAAGGTGGCTGTGACAATTACATGGACAACAGGTTGAAGAAAGCTAAAGGCCAATTTAGCAGGCTAAGAAAAATATGGAGATCGTCGGTACTGTCATTTAAAACGAAGGTCAGGTTGTTTAACAGCTTAGTCACATCAGTCCTACTATACGGATGTGAAACCTGGAAAACAACCGAACAAGACAAGAAGAAATTAAACACCTTAGAAGTTTAAGACAGATACTGAAAATAAGATGGCCTGATACAATATACAACGAAAACCTTCACATAAAAACTGGAACAAAGAAGCTAAGTGAAGATATAATAGAACGAAGATGGAGATGGATTGGCCATGTACTAAGGATGGATACCAACAGAATATGCTTAGTTGCACTGACATGGAAACCTGAGGGAAAGAGGAAAGTTGGACGTCCCAAAACTACCTGGAGACGGACTGTAGAGACTGAAAGAACATCACTTGGATGGAACAGCTGGGCTACAGCAAGAACAGCAGCTAAAGACCGTGTAAAATGGAAAGAATGTATCAGGGCCTTAAATGCCGACCGGCATGAAGAGGATAGGTGAGGTGAGGTGAACATTTATTATTGTGGTACTGCTGTTCCCATGAAACCCACAAAATTAGTATCCAATGAATAATAATAAATCCACAGTATAACATAATGGTGTTTCTCAATAGTTGTAGATCCTTTCAAGTGATACATAAGTGTTTAAAAAACAGTGCTTATGGTCGTTTCAAACAAATTCATATCTGGTTACATCAAGCAAATGTTAGCTTAATACAGTGAAATCAATTGGAATGAAAAGTGATCACATGCTGCAGTTTCAAATCCTTTCAATCTGACCAAAAAACAAGCTGACTGGCATTGAATTGTTATGATTTTATTAAAAAAATCAACATGATACTGAACAATCATATTCTCTGACATGGCACAAATTTCATCTTTTTGTCATACAAGATAGATAAAAAACAATGGAAAACCCTGATTAAACTTGTCATATGAACTGTTTTTTTTTTTTTAATTCATTTGTTATTCCATCTTGTTTGTACAAACTTCATCATTGAAAATGCTGCTCTCTTTCATCCAAGCTAAGACTGATTCTTAAGGATATTTAAACTGCCCTAGCACATTTATTACAACATAAAAGGAATGGTAAAAGCTCATATGGTTCATTGGCTCAAATGGTTTAAAAATGCGTGTTATCAGGATAAAAAACAACTATCAATGGACATTTTTTTTTCAATTTAAGACTATCCAACAAAATTTTATATAAAATATTCAGTCAACAAATCTTATATTTTGTCAAAATAGACTGAAATAAAATATACATTAAAATGCATTCCCTTCTAAGGAATTGGAATAAAATAAAAGGAAAAATGCATTCCCTTCCAAGGACTGGTTAATAATTGAAAGAAATCATAACAAAATTGAGTATAGCTTCAAGATCACTACTTTTTCAGATCCATAACAATTAAGGATATAACAAAACAAAAACAATATAAATGCAAGTTGTTGTGTTTGGTCTTGTTGTAGTTTGTTACATGTAAAGAGAGGTAGTAGTTATGTTGTGTCTAGCTTTGTATCTGTAGCACCAGTTTCTATAGTAACACCATTCCCGTTACATTTTACTTCCTTTGTTGATTGTTTTGCGTTTGAGTTGTCATCTGATCCACCATTAACGTCCATTTGAACACTGTTTTCTGCTGATTCCTTTTTATTAGACAATAAATGCACAACATTGTTTAATTTGACTTGTGAGTCCCAACCACACGTATATAACTGTAAGTCATTCATCCAAGACACTCCTCGTACATAATCTTTATGTGAACAATCTCTATATCTGAAAATATATATATAATTTTGCTAAATTGACAGTGTTCTCCACAGATTTTTGGATAGCATCACATTTGGCATAAAAAAAAAAATTGTATTTTTGTCAATGTAATTTGTCACGTCGTGGCAATGCTCCTTTTCCTTTATGTTATATACATTTTTGTTTATTACAAAATGTATTATATTGTTTGTATGCTATAGGCCCTTATTTGGTGAATAAAATATTCTATTCAACACTTTTCTTTGTGTCTATATTGTTGAATTCATAACTGAGAATACAATTAAACTATAACCATGATAACAGTATTTTCAGTTTATGTTTTCTATATTCCTTTATAGATCCAGAATTATTTTTTTCCTCTTGGGCCAAATAAAAATATATGTGTGGTTCTAGTTACCCTACCTACCCTAAATAAATGGTTCATTACAGTGCAACCTGTGTAGATACAATTGCACTAAATATGTAGGAAAAAACACTGGTTTAAAAAAAAAATATATGACCACAGAGGTTGAACCCTGAACGGTTGGGGCAAGCATGGACACAACATTCAAGCTGGATTCAGCTCTAAATTTGGATTGTGATTAAATAGTTGACACAGCATAGGTTTCTGACACAGAATGAATGTGGTCTAATGAACTTAAAATATTTTTTTTGCCTTTGAGCAATTCACTATGCTGTTGAATATTAATCCTCTCAAAAAAATGTTTGAAGAAATTTTCTTTTTATTTATGAAATCTGAAATGAGAAAAATTTAACCCCCCACCCCCATTTGTTTTCACATCCCCCTTTCCCTTTTTCCAAAACTGATCTCAATTCAAATTTCTAATGGAGTTTGCAACAATAACTACTCATTTAAATACATCATAAAATATTAAAATGTAAATAAAGTGCTTGTTATCACTGAATGGTAAAGATTGTTTTAATTTATCAGTTGGTAGAAAAAGTGAATATACATTGTATATTGTATAAAACAATGATTTAACTTGATTCAACTACTATTCTGGACAAAGAAAGATAACTCCAATTAAAATATTAATTATATATATTGTATAAAACAAAGATTTAAGTTGATTCAACTACTATTCTGGACAAAGAAAGATAACTCCAATTGAAATTGCAATTAGATATTTCTTGCTATTGCGCAATACTGAGTAATTGAAAATATTTGCTATTGCACAATACTGTGCAATTGAAGATTTCTTGCTATTGCGCAATACTGTGCAATTGAAAATTTCTTGCTATTGCACAATACTGTGCAATTGAAGATTTCTTGCTATTGCTGAATACTGTGCAATTGAAAATTTCTTGCTATTGCACAATACTTAATATAATAATTTTGGATCCTGATTTGAACCAACTTGAAAACTGGGCAAATAATCAAAAATCTAAGGACATGTTTAGATTCAGCATATCAAAAAAGCCAAAGAATTCAATTTTTGTTAAAATCAAACTTAGTTTAATTTTGGACCCTTTGGACTTTAATGTAGACCAATTTGATAACGGGACCAAAAATTAAGAATCTACTTACACAGTTAGATTTGGCATATCAAAGAACCCCAATTATTCAATTTTTGATGAAATCAAACAAAGTTTAATTTTGGACCCCGATTTGGACCAACTTGAAAACTGGGCCAATAATAAAAAATCTGAGTACATTTTTAGATTCAGCATATCAAAGAACCCCAAGGATTCAATTTTTGTTAAAATCAAACTAAGTTTAATTTTGGACCCTTTGCACCTTAATGTAGACCAATTTGAAAACGGGACCAAAAATTAAGAATCTACATACACAGTTAGATTCGGCATATCAAAGAACCCCAATTATTCAATTTTTGATGAAATCAAACAAAGTTCAATTTTGGACCCTTTGGGCCCCTTATTCTTAACTGTTGGGACCAAAACTCCCAAAATCAATCCCAACCTTCCTTTTATGGTCATAAACCTTGTGTTAAAATTTCATAGATTTCTATTTACTTATACTAAAGTTATTGTGCAAAAAACCAAGAATAATACTTATTTAGGCCCTTTTTTGGCCCCAAATTCCTAAAATGTTGGGACCAAAACTCCCAAAATCAACCCCAACCTTCCTTTTGTGGTCATAAACCTTGTGTTAAAATTTCATTGATTTCTATTCACTTTTACTAAAGTTAGAGTGCGAAAACTAAAAGTATTCGGACGACGACGACACAAGACGATGCAGGACGACGACGCCAACGTGATAGCAATATACGACGAAAAATTAAAATTTTTGCGATGGTATAAAAATAAGGAAGAGAAAGTTTCATAAAGGCAATAAAATTTAAATTAAAAAACTTTTTCTTTATCATGTCTTTGAAATATATTGGTTTATGGTACTCATTGAATTAGTCCCACTTGGTTCTTTTTATCAAAATGATTGTTATCTAACAAAATGTCTGTTAATGCTAAGTTTTCTCTTCAAGTATCATTGTTTTCTGTCTACTGTGTCATTTGTGCATATATATGTAGTTATTATCGAAAAATGCAGATTTTTGTCATATCTGGTCTGGTTCCGATCAGTAGTTTACACTAAAATATTCAATGGCCGCCGAAAGCAATAAAAAATACGAAAATAAACAATGTTTGACAAGAGATTGGAAATGAATATTGTGTTTTTAATGCAATTAAATGGATGAAACATAACTAAAGCCAATTATAATCACTCTCTAAAGAAAGTACAAAACTTATTAAGCTCATAATCAAAATGTTCACTCTCGATTTACAAAAAGTAATAGGAAGAGAAAGAAATTAATACTAATATTTTAAGTCATAAAAAGATACGACTCAACCTCTTCTTGAAAGAGAAAAATTGTATGTTTCTTTGACTTTTCATTTTGTAAACATATATTTCAATTTTTTTTATGTTTTTTTGACTACATTTTCTCCTTGTTGAAATTTACAATTGCAGACCACGTTGTATTAATCATGTCACAAGTGACAGCTTGGGGTATTCCTATCCAAACAGTTATCATCCAAAGGGCAATTAACACCTTTTTAATCACTCTAAATTGCTTCTATTGTCCGACTTGAAGGGATTAATTTACAGTTAAAGATGATGTATTTTTTTTATGATCATAAGCGGTAATTAGATAAAGTTTAAAATTTAGGACATGTTCTAAACGAGAAAAATAACATCCTGAAAATAACTAGAGGCTCTAAAGAGCCTGTGTCGCTCACCTTGGTCTATGTGAATATTAAACAAAGGAAGCAGATGGATTCATGACAAAATTGTGTTTTGGTGATGGTGATGTGTTTGTACGTCTTACTTTACTGAACATTCTTGCTGCTTACAGTTATCCATCTATAATGAACTTGGCCCAGTAGTTTCAGTGGAAAATGAAAATTGTTAAAAATTGACTATAAAGAACAATAAATCCTTAGGGGGTCAATTGACCATTTCAGTCATGTTGACTTATTTGCAAATCTTACTTTGCTGTACATTATTGCTGTTTAAAATTTATCTCTATCTATAATAATATTCAAGATAATAACCCAAAAACAGTAAAATTTCCTTAAAATTACCAATTTAGCGGCAGCAACCCAACAACGGGTTGTCCGATTCATCTGAAAATTTCAGGGCAGATAGATTTTGAACTGATAAACAATTTTACTCCATGTCAGATTTGCTCTAAATGCTTTGGGTTTTGAGTTATAAGCCAAAAACTGCATTTTACCCCATGTTCTATTTTTAGCCATGGCAACCATCTTGGTTTGATGGCCAGGTCACCGGACACATTTTTCAAACTAATAACCCAAAAGATGATTGTGGCCAAGTTCGGATTAATTTGGCCCAGTAGTTTCAGAGAACATTTTTGTAAAATATTACTAAGATTTACAAAAAATGGTTAAAAATTGACTATAAAGGGCAATAACTCCTAAAGGGGTCAGCTGACCATTTCAGTCATGTTGACTTATTTGTAAATCTTACTTTGCTGAACATTATTGCTCTTTACTGTTTATCTCTATCTATAATAATATTCAAGATAATAACCAAAAACAGCAAAATTTCCTTAAAATTACTTATTCAGGGGCAGCAACCCAACAACGGGTTATCCGATTCATCTGAAAATTTTAGGGCAGATAGATCTTCACCTGTTTAACATTTCCACCCCATGTCAGATTTGCTCTAAATGCTTTGGTTTTTGAGTTATAAGGTTATAAGCCAAAAACTGCATTTTACCCCTATGTTCTATTTTTAGCCATAGCGGCCATCTTGGATGGTTGGCAGGGTCACCGGACACATTTTTTAAACTAGATACCCCAATGATGATTATGGCCAAGTTTGGGCCAGGTGAGCTAAAAATGGTTAAAAATTGACTATAAAGGGCAATAACTCCTAAAGGGGTCAACTGACCATTTCGGTCATGTTGACTTATTTGTAAATCTTACTTTGCTGAACATTATTGCTGTTTACAGTTTATCTCTATCTATAATAATATTCAAGATAATAATCAAAAACAGCAAAATTTCCTTAAAATTACCAATTCAGGGGCAGCAACCCAACAACGGGTTGTCCAATTCATCTGAAAATTTCAGGGCAGATAGATCTTGACCTGATAAACAATTTTACCTCTGTCAGATTTGCTTTAAATGCATTGGATTTTGAGTTATAAGCCAAAAACTGCATTTCAGTTTATCAGTTTAATAATATTCAAGATAATAACCAAAAACAGCAAAATTTCCTTAAAATTACCAATTCAGGGGCAGCAACCCAACAACGGGTTGTCCAATTCATCTGGGCCAGGTGAGCTAAAAAAATCTACCATGATGTAAAATATCTGTCTTTATTTAAACTTGAATCTGACGTTCAGTAGTTGTGGTTTGCTGGTGTGGTTCATAAGTGTTTTCTGTGTCCTGATTTTTTTTATAGATTGGTTTTCCAATCCAAATGGTTTTACACTAGTCATTTCATAGCTTTCTGTTTTCGGGGTGAGCCATTGAAGGCTCTGTGTTGAAGACCAAACCTGACCTATAATGGTTTACTTTTATAAATTGTGACTTCGATGGAGAGTTGTCTCATTGGCAATCATACCACATCTTCTAATATTGAATGTTGAAAATATTTTTTTTATTTCAATCCCTCAATGAACTGCCCTTTTATTTATTGCAGCTGAAAAATGGTCAGTTGTTGTCAGTATGTCACAATTAACTTGAATACTTACACTTGTTTCTGTGTGTCCAGTGATGTCACAACTAAGTTGAATACTTACACTTGTTCTGGGTGTCCAGTGATGTCACAACTAACTTGAATACTTACACTTGTTTCTGGGTGTCCAGTGATGTCACAACTAAGTTGAATACTTACACTTGTTCTGGGTGTCCAGTGATGTCACAACTAACTTGAATACTTACACTTGTTCTGGGTGTCCAGTGATGTCACAACTAAGTTGGAATACTTACACTTGTTCTGGGTGTCCAGTGATGTCACAACTAACTTGAATACTTACACTTGTTCTGGGTGTCCAGTGATGTCACAACTAAGTTGGAATACTTACACTTGTTCTGGGTGTCCAGTGATGTCACAACTAAGTTGAATACTTACACTTGTTCTGGGTGTCCAGTGATGGCACAACTAAGTTGAATACTTACACTTGTTCTGGGTGTCCAGTGATGTCACAACTAACTTGAATACTTACACTTGTTCTGGGTGTCCAGTGATGTCACAACTAAGTTGAATACTTACACTTGTTCGGGGTGTCCAGTGATGTCACAACTAACTTGAATACTTACACTTGTTCTGGGTGTCCAGTGATGTCACAACTAAGTTGAATACTTACACTTGTTCTGGGTGTCCAGTGATGTCACAACTAAGTTGAATACTTACACTTGTTCTGGGTGTCCAGTGATGTCACAACTAACTTGAATACTTACACTTGTTCTGGGTGTCCAGTGATGTCACAACTAAGTTGGAATACTTACACTTGTTCTGGGTGTCCAGTGATGTCACAACTAACTTGAATACTTACACTTGTTCTGGGTGTCCAGTGATGTCACAACTAACTTGAATACTTACACTTGTTCTGGGTGTCCAGTGATGTCACAACTAAGTTGAATACTTACACTTGTTCTGGGTGTCCAGTGATGTCACAACTAAGTTGAATACTTACACTTGTTCTGGGTGTCCAGTGATGTCACAACTAAGTTGAATACTTACACTTGTTCTGGGTGTCCAGTGATGGCACAACTAAGTTGGAATACTTACACTTGTTCTGGGTGTCCAGTGATGTCACAACTAACTTGAATACTTACACTTGTTCTGGGTGTCCAGTGATGTCACAATTAACTTGAATACTTACACTTGTTCTGGGTGTCCAGTGATGTCACAACTAAGTTGAATACTTACACTTGTTCTGGGTGTCCAGTGATGTCACAACTAACTTGAATACTTACACTTGTTCTGGGTGTCCAGTGATGTCACAACTAAGTTGAATACTTACACTTGTTCGGGGTGTCCAGTGATGTCACAACTAACTTGAATACTTACACTTGTTCTGGGTGTCCAGTGATGTCACAACTAAGTTGAATACTTACACTTGTTCTGGGTGTCCAGTGATGTCACAACTAAGTTGAATACTTACACTTGTTCTGGGTGTCCAGTGATGTCACAACTAACTTGAATACTTACACTTGTTCTGGGTGTCCAGTGATGTCACAACTAAGTTGGAATACTTACACTTGTTCTGGGTGTCCAGTGATGTCACAACTAACTTGAATACTTACACTTGTTCTGGGTGTCCAGTGATGTCACAACTAACTTGAATACTTACACTTGTTCTGGGTGTCCAGTGATGTCACAACTAAGTTGAATACTTACACTTGTTCTGGGTGTCCAGTGATGTCACAACTAAGTTGAATACTTACACTTGTTCTGGGTGTCCAGTGATGTCACAACTAAGTTGAATACTTACACTTGTTCTGGGTGTCCAGTGATGTCACAACTAAGTTGAATACTTACACTTGTTCTGGGTGTCCAGTGATGGCACAACTAAGTTGGAATACTTACACTTGTTCTGGGTGTCCAGTGATGTCACAACTAAGTTGAATACTTACACTTGTTCTGGGTGTCCAGTGATGTCACAACTAAGTTGAATACTTACACTTGTTCTGGGTGTCCAGTGATGTCACAACTAACTTGAATACTTACACTTGTTCTGGGTGTCCAGTGATGTCACAACTAAGTTGGAATACTTACACTTGTTCTGGGTGTCCAGTGATGTCACAACTAACTTGAATACTTACACTTGTTCTGGGTGTCCAGTGATGTCACAACTAACTTGAATACTTACACTTGTTCTGGGTGTCCAGTGATGTCACAACTAAGTTGAATACTTACACTTGTTCTGGGTGTCCAGTGATGTCACAACTAAGTTGAATACTTACACTTGTTCTGGGTGTCCAGTGATGTCACAACTAAGTTGAATACTTACACTTGTTCTGGGTGTCCAGTGATGTCACAACTAAGTTGAATACTTACACTTGTTCTGGGTGTCCAGTGATGTCACAACTAAGTTGAATACTTACACTTGTTCTGGGTGTCCAGTGATGGCACAACTAAGTTGAATACTTACACTTGTTCTGGGTGTCCAGTGATGTCACAACTAACTTGAATACTTACACTTGTTTCTGTGTGTCCAGTGATGTCACAACTAAGTTGAATACTTACACTTGTTCTGGGTGTCCAGTGATGTCACAACTAACTTGAATACTTACACTTGTTCGGGGTGTCCAGTGATGTCACAACTAAGTTGAATACTTACACTTGTTCTGGGTGTCCAGTGATGTCACAACTAAGTTGGAATACTTACACTTGTTCTGGGTGTCCAGTGATGTCACAACTAAGTTGGAATACTTACACTTGTTTCTGTGTGTCCAGTGATGTCACAACAGTTGTACAATCCTCTGATACAGAGGCTAATAATTGAGGTCTAAAAAATAAAAATAATTGTGCTAATTTTTTGAACACTTTCTAAAAATAATCACATCATGAAAATAAAATTTATCCATGCAAGGCTTGTTTCTGCCTTTTCCAAGTCATACATGAAAACATGAACAAATCCATGTTTTGGTTTAGGACACTTAATTCAGATTTATTTTTCATAAATAGATGAACAACTTCATGACCTCTTAAAGAATCTGTGCAATTTTGGTTGAATTCCCATGCATGGCATGTCAGCCTTCCAGATTGAACATGAATATTTGTAACATGTATTTATTGAAGCATTCTGTAGAGAACTTTGTTCAAAACTCTGTACTCCTGGTCTTATCTTGAGTTTACTAATTTGAATACTTATTTGAACTAACTAAATAATTATAATACCTTTAGTGGATACTTAGGATTCATTACAATTTATTTCAATTCCAAATTTACAATTTTGTGTTATTTTTGCAATTGGAATTTTATTCTTCCAATGCTAGGGTTTAATATATTCTTTCATCAAATAGAAATCAAATAAAATCTAGACAACAAAACTTAAAAAATATGTGAAAAATTTAATTGCATACAGCCAATCAAAATGCCAATTTTTTTTTAATATATGAGTTTGAATTATAGATTACCTGTCACTACAGAATTCTAATTTATACACATCTCTTGTGTGTGGTGTAAATGATAAAGGAGTTCCAATTGAGGTCCGTGTGTCCTTAAAGACAATCTGCCCTGTGCTGCTACCAACAGCAAACATGTTCTTGGATTGTGGTTGCCATGCTAAGCTCCGTGGAGAATTTTCTAATGGGGAAGAATCTGTTGGAAAAAATGTGAAAGAAAAAACTTATTGATAAATACAACAATACTTCTTGACAGCAATACTATATCTTTATCCGGCAGATAGAGTTCAAATAAGAGCAAGCAACAACATTACCATGCAATTTCAGAATACATATGGTAAAATTTGTAAGGGTTCCGTGGAACCCAGTGTCTGGGCCAAAAACAATAGATGTATATGTCTGTTTAAGGTTACATGCTTAAAAAAACTAGGGTAGGTAGGTCGGTATTTCCATTTTATTTTATTTTTTGTGACATAATTTTGTGTCATGCAGTTTTGTCTTGTTGTGGTTCGAGTTGTTCATGGGCCGAGTTTACCTGAATTTAAATGATTGGATTATATCCCTTACTTATTGGTTGGACAAAAAATGGCCGCAAAGTAGTTACTTCATCACAAGAGTTGCCAATTTCCTTAAAACAGCTAACGTATTCACGATTGTGAACATTGGGATGTATCAGACAATTAATTATTATTGGCTACACTAACTTCACTTTTGACACCAGTTCAGTTTATTTTCACTTAACGTCGGAAATAAAAATGACTTAGGGTTGGCGCTCAAAATAGCGACGGTCAGGTAACTGACAGCAGGGAAAAAAAATAATGGTCGCCCAGTCGCAAATGGCGAACAGAAATTGACCTGGGCGATCTTTTTACTCAGTTGTGGTAGCCAGGGTGGCGAATTGAAAACAAGTTCTTGACTGACTGAAATCCCTTTTTGTAGTTACATTTTCAAAGCCCACGTGGTGTACAGAGAATGAAGGTCAAAAAAGAAAGTAGAGTATTGTCGACCACAATAAATAACATTTATAGTTAACTAGAGGCTGTGTCGCTCACCTTGGTCTATGTGCATATTAAACATGGACACAGATAAATTCATGACAAAATAGTGTTATGGTGATGGTGATGTGTATGTAGATCTTACTTTACTGACATTCTTGTTGCTACAATTATCTCTATCTATAATGAACTTGGTCCAGTAATTACAGTGGAAAATATTTTCTAAAAATTTACAAAAATTTATGAAAAATGTTAAAAATTTACTATTAAGGGCAATAACTCCTTAAGGGTTCAATTATTTTAGTCATGTTGACTTATTTGTAGATCTTATTTTTTACTGAACATTATTGCTGTATACAGTTTATCTCTATCTATAATAATATTCAAGATAATAACAAAAAACAGCAAAATTTCCTTAAAATTACCAATTCAGGACAGTAACCTAACAACGGGTTGTCCAATCCATGTGAAAACATCAGGGCAGATAGATCTTGACCTGATAAACAATTAAACCTCAGTCAGATTTGCTCTAAATGCTTTGGTTTTTGAGTTATAAGCCAAAACCTGCATTTAACCTCTATGTTCTATTTTACCTGCATTTAACCTCTATGTTCTATTTTACCTGCATTTAACCTCTATGTTCTATTTTACCTGCATTTAACCTCTATGTTCTATTTTTAGCCATGGTGGCCATCTTGGTTGGTTGGCCGGGTCAAAGGTCACATTTTGTAAACTAGATACCCTAATGATGATTGTCGCCAAGTTTGGTTTAATTTGGCCAAGTAGTTTCAGAGGAGAAGATTTTTGTAAAAGTTAACGACGACGGAGGCCAAGTGATGAAAAAAGTTCACTTGGCCCTTCAGGCAAGGTGAGCTAAAAAAATGACATTAAAAAAAAATGCCAAAATTGTCAGAAGAGCAACACTTTTTCTTGACATTTTGAAATTATTTTTTTTATAAAGACAGAGCAACATGTAATATGATGATATGTGCCATAGATTCTAAATTATATAACAACTATTATGTCTTAGTGATGATTTTAGGTACAAATGAAGCTTGTCTATTAAACAGTTTTGATACAGATATGTGTTGAAAAAAAAGTTGTGCCCTGTCAGGAGTGCAACACAAAAATTAGTACAACTAAGGAATCAAATGATTTTTAACAAGAATGTGTCCATAGTACACGGATGCCCAATCCGCACTATCAATTTCTTTGTTGAGTGGACCGTGAAAATGGGATAAAATCTCTAATTTGGCAAAAAAATTAGAAAGATCATGTCATAAGGAACATGTGTACTAAGTTTCAAATCGATTGGACTTCAACTTCTGAATCAAAAACTACCTTGACCAAAAACTTTAACCTGAAGCGGGACATACGGAAGGATGAACGAATGGACGGACAAACAAACCGACTGACGCACAGACCAGAAAACATAATGCCCATAAATGGGGCATAAAAATATGAATCACACCTAAACTTAAACAAAAGTCAATCCAGTAAAAAGGATGTGTCCTGAATTACTGAATATTTCATCAATGGAAAGCAGAAGAATATCAATAGTGATTCCAAGACTATTACCACATATTAAATATTGAAAAAAGTTTGATTATCTCCCCTTTAACAGGTAGGACAGATTATATATTTCTTTTCCTCAGGTAGAGTATTGTTAAATATCCATACAGCCTGTTTGTTAAGATAAGGTCAAGATTGGCTTACAAGACAAATAGACGGACAGGGTGATTTCTTTATCACACTAAAATTGGTTTGGAAAGTTGATACATATCTGTCATAAAATCATACTAGTTTTGTGCTGTAGATAAAATGATAAATAAATATTTTTTTGCTTCTGAGCATCTATACTATTAAACGAGAAGACCTCATTTTTGGTGTCGCTTCTCTTCTTTCCACAATAAATTAATCAACACGACTCTGTGTCCTATATGTACAGTGCATAGTCGCATTTGTCATCCATTCATATGATTATTCAGATTGAGTTATTTTGGTAGAAAAACGATAAAAAAAAGGCATCCGGATATTGTCCCGTCATTGGACGAAATTTTAAGTCAGATTATACTTCCGGTTTGCGTTTTTCTGTATACTTTGAACAAACAAATAGTACGAATAAAGTGTATTTTAATTCTGTTCAGAGTTTATTAAATGGAGAGGTTCTGTATACTATGTCAATTGACCACCATGGATCGATTACTTAACTAAGAATTGAAAGTAAATACACTTTATTTATATAGTAATATATAGATAAGCGCTAAATTATTCATGTGAACTTTTGATACCTTTTCTGAAATTCTCCATTCATTAAATATTTTACAAAATTCATTGATTACAAAAACTAGAGGCTCTAAAGAGCCTGTGTCGCTCACCTTGGTCTATGTGCATATTAAGCAAAGGACACAAATGGATTCATGACAATTTGTATTTTGGTGATGGTGATGTGTTTGAAGTTCTTACTTTACTGAATGTTCTTGCTTCTTACAATTATATCTATAATGAACTTTGCCCATTAGTAACAGAGAAAAATATTTGGTAAAAATTTACATAAATTTACCAAATCAATGAAAATTGTTAAAAATTGACTATAAAGGGCAATAACTCCTTAAGGGGTCAATTGACCATTTAGGTCATGTTGACTTATTTGTAGATCTTACTTTGATGAACATTACCACTGTGAACAGTTTATCGCTATCTATAATAGTAGTCAAGATAATAACCAAAAACAGCAAAATTTCTTTAAAAATTACCAATTGGAGGGCAGCAACCCAACAATTGGTTGTCCAATTCATTTGAATATTTCAGGGCAGATATATATTGACTTGATAAACAATTTAACTCCTTGTCAGATTTCCTCTAAATGATTTGGTTTCAGAGTTATAAGCAAAAAACTACATTTTACCCCTGTTCTATTTTTAGCCGTGGTGGCCATCTTGGTTGGATGGCCAGGTCATCGGACACATTTTTCAAACAAGGTACATCAAAGATGATTGTGGCCAAGTTTGGATTAATTTGGCCCAGTAGTTTCAGAGGAGAAGATTTTTGTAAACGATAACTAAGATTTACGAAAAATGGTTAAAAATTGACTATAAAGGGCAACAACTCCTAAAGGGGTCAATTGACCATTTCGGTCATGTTGACTTATTTGTAAATCTAACTTTGCCGAACATTATTGCTGTTTACAGTTTATCTCTATCTATAATATTATTCAAGATAATAACCAAAAACAGCAAAATTTCCTCAAAATTACCAATTAGGGGCAGCAACCCAACAACGGGTTGACCGATTCATCTGAAAATATCAGGGCAGATAGATCTTGACCTGATAAACATTTTTACCCCATGTCAGATTTCCTCTAAATGCTTTGGTTTTTGAGTTATAAGCCAAAAACTGCATTTTACCCCTATGTTCTATTTTAAGCCGTGGCGGCCATCTTGGTTGGTTGACCAGGTCACGCCACACATTTTTTAAACTAGATACCCCAATGATGATTGTGGCCAAGTTTGGTTCAATTTGGATTAGTAGTTTCAGAGGAGAAGATTTTTGTAACGACGACGGATGACAGACGACGGACAACGACGACGACGCCGGACGCAAAGTGATGGAAAAAGCTCACTTGGCCCTTTGGGCCAGGTGAGCTAAAAAAGATGTGGTATGATTGCCATGTTGAGACAACTCTCCACAAGAGACCAAAATGACACAGAATGGAAATTCTCCATTCATTAAATATTTTACAAAATTCATTGATTACCAAAAAAAAAAGATGTGGTATGATTGCCATGTTGAGACAACTCTCCACAAGAGACCAAAATGACACAGAAATTTACGACTATAGGTCACTGTACGGCCTTCAACAACGAGCAAAGCCCATACCGCATACTCAGCTTTAAAAGGCCCCGAAATGACGATGTAAAAAAATTCAAACGAGAAAACTAGCGGCCTTATTTATGTACAAACCAGATGCTCCGCAGGGCGCAGCTTTATACGACCGCAGAGGTTGAACCCTGAACGGTTGGGGCAAGTATGGACACAACATTAAAGCTGGATTCAGCTCTAAATTTGGATTGTGATTAAATAGTTGACACAGCATAGGTTTCTGACACAGAATGAATGTGGTCTAATGAACTTAAAAAAAATGTTTGCCTTTGAGCAATCACTATGCTGTTGAATATTAATCCTCTCAAAAAAATGTTTGAAGAAATTTTCTTTTTATTTATGAAATCTGAAATGAAAAAAATTGACCCTCCAATTTTTTTTTCACATCCCCCTTTCCCTTATTTCAAAACTGATCTCAATTCAAATTTCTAATGAAGTTTGCAACAATAACTACTCATTTAAATACATCATAAAATATTAAAATGTAAAAAAGTGCTTGTTATCACTGAATGGTAAAGATTGTTTTAATCTATCAATTGGTAGTAAAAGAGAATATACATTGTATATTGTATAAAACAATGATTTAAGTTGATTCAACTACTATTCTGGACAAAGAAAGATAACTCCAATTGAAATCCAATTGGAATTTCTTGCTATTGCACAATAGTGTGCAATTAGATATTTCTTGCTATTGTGCAATACTGTGCAATTGAAAATATTTGCTATTGCACAATACTGTGCAATTGAAGATTTCTTGCTATTGCACAATACTGTGCAATTGAAGATTTCTTGCTATTGCTGAATACTGTGCAATTGAAAATTTCTTGCTATTGCACAATACTTAATATAATAATTTGGACCAACTTGAAAACTGGGCCCATAATCAAAAATCTAAGTACATGTTTAGATTCAGCATATCAGCATATCAAAGAGGCCCAAGAATTCAATTTTTGTTAAAATCAAACTTAGTTTAATTTTGGACCCTTTGGACGTTAATCATTGTTAATGTAAACCAATTTTAAAACAGGACCAAAAATTAAGAATCTACATACACAGTTAGATTTGGCATATCAAAGAACCCCAATTATTCAATTTTTGATGAAATCAAACAAAGTTTAATTTTGGACCCCGATTTGGACCAACTTGAAAACTGGGCCAATAATAAAAAATCTAAGTACATTTTTAGATTCAGCATATCAAAGAACCCCAAGGATTCAATTTTTGTTAAAATCAAACTAAGTTTGATTTTGGACCCTTTGGACCTTAATGTAGACCAATTTGAAAACGGGACCAAAAATTAAGAATCTACATACACAGTTAGATTCGGCATATCAAAGAACCCCAATTATTCAATTTTTGATAAAATCAAACAAAGTTTAAATCTGGACCCTTTGGGCCCTTTATTCCTAAACTGTTGGGACCAAAACTCCCAAAATCAATACCAACCTTCCTTTTATGGTCATAAACCTTGTGTTTAAATTTCATATATTTCTATTTACTTATACTAAAGTTATGGTGCGAAAACCAAGAAAAATGCTTATTTGGGTCCCTTTTTGGCCCCTAATTCCTAAACTGTTGGGACCTAAACTCCCAAAATCAATACCAACCTTCCTTTTGTGGTCATAAACATTGTGTTTAAATTTCATTGATTTCTATTTACTTAAACTAAAGTTATTGTGCGAAAACCAAGAATAATGCTTATTTGGGCCCTTTTTTGGCCCCTAATTCCTAAACTGTTGGAACCAAAACTCCCAAAATCAATCCCAACCTTTCTTTTGTGGTCATAAACCTTATGTCAAAATTTCATAGATTTCTATTTACTTAAACTAAAGTTATAGTGCGAAAACCAAGAAAATGCTTATTTGGGCCCTTTTTGGCCCCTAATTCCTAAAATGTTGGGACTAAAACTCCCAAAATCAATCCCAACCTTACTTTTGTGGTCATAAACCTTGTGTTAAAATTTCATAGATTTCTATTCACTTTTACTAAAGTTAGAGTGCGAAAACGCCAACGTGATTTTTTCAAATTTTGCGGTCGTATAAAAAGGAACGAAAAACAAATATGTAACACACAAACAAACGACAACCACTGAACTACAGGCTCCTTACTTAAATGTTCATAACATACTAAATGTATGTTCATATTGAAATTGATGGAAAACCAAAAATTGGGAATTTTGGAAATGAAGGAGGAGGTATAAAACTTCTAACAACACTTAACATACTTTTAACTCCGCTCTGAATGCCCGCGATTTCACGGGTGTGTTCTAGTGTTTTTTATACTAAGAAACAAACCCAGTTTTCTCATTGAAATAATATTCAAAATGAATATAACCATCAGATGACTGAAATGTTTTGTTTGGTCTTTGAATATAAAGTCTTATCAGTTTCCAAAATGATTGTTATATTCAGGCCTAGGACACATGAAAATCAATTGTACTTTATAAACCTCAAATGTTTTTATGGAACTTGAATGGAACTTTATTTTGTATTAACAAGTCGTTAATTTGAAACATAAATGTATACATTCTCACTATGAAAAACCTTTTTGCAAAACTTCATGGATAATTGGCAAGTAATTGTGAAAAAGAATCTATGACTTTGAACAAATATGGGTCATATATTTATTTACTGGAGTGAGTCATTTCTTTTCTGGATATTTGTACTTCTTACTTAGAGTTTTATTTTTTTCTCTCTATCTGTTTGGTTTTGTTTCTGATGATTTGGTTATATATTTTATTTCCTAAAAACTTGTACCTAACAATGAGTGATTATTCATTTGGAAGAGATTGAAAATGTGTCTTGTTTTGAATAAAGTTACTATATTATTGCGAACCCAATCATACTTGACCACAGATTCACCTGATAGTTACTTCTTTCAATTTAGCAGATACATTTTTTACTCAGTGAGTGATAGATTTCTCTTAGAAAAAGAAATTTAAAGGTCCCAGTGAATAAACTACACACAGAACAATACCTGTTGTATTTGTTCAATCGGACAATAGAACTGCCAAAAGTTTAAATGGACAGGTAACTATCAGGTGAATCTGTGGTAAAGTATGATAGGATTTCGCAATAAAACAATCTTCTAGCAACATGCACCTACCTACAATAGAGGGTAAAAATTTTCGTTCTATAGGAAACATACCTACTACTGATGCAGGTCGAGGTTTCCGTGTGTCCCATAGTAATATTCTATTATCCTGAAAAAATGGTCTTGAAATAAGTTTTACAATGTAAAATACATCATACAAAAAAGTCCTGAAATCTAAATAATGTCAATAATTTATCTGCAATTTTCAACAAAAATTGTATTGTGATTCACATCAGCAAAATTTATCTCAAAATCAATATAGAAATAAAAATGCCTCTGTTTCTCAATGAAACTGCTTATAAGTAATTACAATTACAACTTTTATAACCAAACATTTACTAGGCAACAGGATTTTTGGCATCAATTCATAATTCATAGGAATGTTGTTTTTTTGACAATGACTAAACAAGACAAATATTAATATATCTGATTATTGCTTGCTCATCTTTAAAAAAACTTTTTTTGTTACGTAATAACTATCACCTTTAAACAATCCATACATCTATTATATAATTATTTAGTTCTAAATGACTCTTCAACATCTATCACAGATTCGTTTTTGTTGGTACTGTTTTAATAATGATCCTGGAAAAAGCTCTAGATGTTGTTCAAGGCAACACTTTCTAGATTAAGAACAATAACTGCCATATTATTCAATAGGTTTTCATTTCTCAACGATGATTTGAAATGATTTCATCATTATCAAATGTGCATTGCTCTTTGATCTTTAGTTATTATTAATTTGTTATCTTACTTGTGAACAAGACAGGAACATGGATGGTTCTAAAGGATGACATCTGACACATTCTACTATATCGTAATGCCCTAAAATTAACAAAATAAATAAAAAATAAATATCTTTCTATACTTCTGCCTCTTGATGAAATTGTGCATTGTACGTTTTACCTCTTGATGATTTTTTGGGCTGTTGGAATGCTGTCTCTTTGATGTACACTAACAGATCCTTTTATTCATAATAAATAGATTACGACCCTCAGCATTATCTGAATAAACGCAGGTGTGACATTTAAATATGATCAGCTTTAAATGAGAATCTGGTTTTTAGCATCATGTGAATACTTTTTTGTAAATTTTGTAAGGCCAAATAAAATAGTGTGTGGTTCCAGTTACATCTGAAAAAAAGTTAGGGTAGGTAGGTAGGTTTTTTTTTTACATTGAGTCTATGGGAGCATCATTTTGACTTTAACAGTGCTTAATGAAAAATGACAATATCTTTAGGGTAGGCTAATTTCAAGACAAACCAGGTGCTCCGCAGGGTGCAGCTTTATACGACCGCAGAGGTCGAACCCTGAACAGTTGGGGCAAGTATGGACAAAACATTCAAGCGTGATACAGCTCTGAATTTGGATTGTGATCAAATTTTTGACATTACATTTTTTTTTTTACACAAAACAAATGTCAAGATTTTACAAATCAATTAAAGATTTCTTCTTCAAACTTTTTAAATCTAAAATTAAATAGTTGACACAGCATAGGTTTCTGACCAGTGTTTTCCTTTTTTCACTAAGGTAAGGTGGGTGTTTTAAAAAAATAACTTGCAACCGGGTGGTTTTTTTTAAATGTCCAACCTTTTTTTTTATTATTATTGTGGGTGCACGCGGGGGTCACAAGACTAAAGATAAGTATAATATTCACATTTAATGGAGTTGAACAAACATAAATAGAAGTAGTCATGTTAATTGTCAAATATTCTTTGATTTTATTTTTTCAAAAATTTATCTCTTCTTTCATTTACAATTTTATGCATCAGCATGGATTTAACCCTTTCACCGATTGCTGCCCAGACAGAAACTACTCTGAGACGATGGCTTCCCTGGCTACTTTTACTCAAGTGAGAGATCTTCATAATAAATGTCAATAAAAACTTGTTTGTAGTTATTTGTTTATTTATTTCATTCACTAACACCAAGTTCACAGGTTTTTTTATGTTTTGATAATTTTTTCCTCATAAAATTTTCAAATTTTCAATTTTTCGGCATTATTTCAGTGAAATTCTCAAAATTCTGCTTATTGACCCCAAATCGTAATTTTTTTAACCCAAAATGGCAAAATTTTGAAAAAAATTATGAGGCTGTACAAATTCCTCACACTGAACGATGTCCATTCCAAGTGTTTTGAACATAAAACGACATTTTATGTCAAAAAAGTATACTGGTTTGGCTTAAATTCTTCCATATTCTTTCCAAAAAATTGTTCCCTCATTTCAAATTCTCGTAAATTCCGTAAATTTCCTCTGATTTTGACACGGTTTTCAACAAACTGAAGCGTCATGTTTACACTTTCATCCGGGTTATTCATCAAAGAAAGATAACTCATGTTTGCACTGTTTGAGCGGAAAATATAAAAGATGTATTCCGATCCCGGTAAAACGGGACTCGTCGTCAGCAGTCTGAAGCGTGAATCCCGGTAAACCGGGACTCATCGGCGAAAGGGTTATTAAGGCCTTTTGATCCAGGTTTCTGTCCTGTTTTTTGCTTTTGTGCCGTATTTTTGGCACACAGAACAGTAGTATCCTTCCTCTGTGACTATAATACATTTGAAGTCTTGCTCATATTTGTCTTCACTTGCCTGTCTTTTCCGTTGTTTGGTTGATTTTTGTTCAATTTCCACAACTTAAACATTACTATCATTTTTTTTTAACTTATTTGGTCTAGTATTTTCTTTATCATCACCGTCATCTGCCTTTCTTTTTCCCCCGATTGATAAATGAAAACATTGAAATTTGACAATTGGACGCCATCTTTGTTAATGAAAACAAGGCGGGATTAGTATTCAAATTTTAACGGTAAAGAACCGAAAAAAATCCGGATTTTGAAAAAAAAGGCCGACCACCTCCTAAAATCGAAAGGTGGTCGGCTTTCAAAAGAATGTGGTCGGCACACCCGGCTTAAATGCCGAATGGAAAACACTGCTGACACAGAATGAATGTGGTCTAATGAACTTAAAAGTTTTTTTTTTGCCTTTGAGCAATTCACTATGCTGTTGAATATTAATCCTCCCAAAAAAATGTTTGAAGAAATTTTCTTTTTATTTATGAAATCTGAAATGAGAAAAATTTAACCCCCCCCTTTTTTTCACATCCCTGCTTCCCTTTTTCCAAAACTGATATTAATTCAAATTTCTAATGGAGTTTGCAACAATAACTACTCTTTTAAATACATCATAAAATATTAAAATGTAAAATAAAGTGTTTGTTATCACTGAATGGTAAAGATTGGTTGGTAGTAAAAGTGAATATACATTGTTTATTGTATAAAACAATAAAAAAAACTTCATCAGCAACATTTTATATTGGCAAATTTCCAATGAAGTTATTTACATAAAGTTATAGGCAAATAAAAATAGAAAATGACATCATAGTCATGTCTGGCAAATGTCCAACATACATTATCTAAAAACATTATAGATAAGATAAGGAAAAAAAGCTTCATCAGCAACATTTTATATTGGCAAATTTCCAATGAAGTTATTTACATAAAGTTATTGGCAAATAAAAATAGAAAATGACATCATAGTCATATCTGGCAAATTTCCAACATATATTATCAACTACTATTCTATACAAAGAAAGATAACTCCAATTGAAAATTAATTGCTATTGCACAATATTGTGCAATTAGATATTTCTTGCTATTGTGCAATACTGTGCAATTCAAAATTTCTTGCTATTGCACAATACTTGATATGGAATCCTGATTTGGACCAACTTGAAAACTGGGCCCATAATCAAAAATCAAAGTACATATTTAGATAAAGCATATCAAATAAGCCCAAGAATTCAATTTTTGTTAAAATCAAACTTAGTTTAATTTTGGACCCTTTGGACCTTAATGTAGACCTTTGAAAACTGGACCAAAAATTAAGAATCTACATACACAGTTAGATTTGGCATATCAAAGAACCCCAATTATTCAATTTTTGATGAAAAACAAACAAAGTTTAATTTTGGACCCCAATTTGGACTAACTTGAAAACTAGGCCAATAATTAAAAATCTAAGTACATTTTTAGATTCAGCATATCAAAGAACCCCAAGGATTTAATTTTTGTTAAAATCAAACTAAGTTTAATTTTGGACCCTTTGGACCTTAATGTAGACCAATTTGAAAACGGGACCAAAAATTAAGAATCTACATACATAGTTAGATTCGGCATATCAAAGAACCCCAATTATTCAATTTTTGATGAAATCACACAAAGTTCAATTTTGGACCCTTTGGGCCCCTTATTCCTAAACTGTTAGGACCAAAACTCCCAAAATCAAACCCAACCTTCCTTTTATGGTCATAAACCTTGTGTTTAAATTTCATAGATTTCTATTTACTTATACTAAAGTTATGGTGCAAAAACCAAGAATAATGCTTATTTGGGCCCTTTTTTGGCCCTTAATTCCTAAACTGTTGGAACCAAAACTCCCAAAATCAATCCCAACCTTCCTTTTGTGGTCATAACCTTGTGTCAAAATTTCATAGATTTCTATTCACTTTTACTAAAGTTAGAGTGCGAAAACCAAGAAAATGCTTATTTGGGCCCTTTTTGGCCTCTAATTCCTAAAATGTTGGGACCAAAACTCCCAAAATCAATCCCAACCTTCCTTTGTGGTCATAAACCTTGTGTTAATATTTCATTGATTTCTATTCACTTTTACTAAAGTTAGAGTGCGAAAACTAAAAGTATTCGGACGACGACGACAACGACGACGACGCCAACGTGATAGCAATATACGACCAAAAAATTAAAATTTTTGCGGTCGTATAAAAAGTAGGGACGGTAGGGTCATTCGAGCCACACATATATTTTTATTTGGCCTAATGAATTAGTCAGAACATTAAAAATATCTGTCTATGTTACAATTTATGTGTTGCCAATAACAAAGGTGAAAACTTCTTAATGGTCCTAAAACCAATATTAATCATAAAAGCCTACTTTTCATTGCTATAAGAGGCTGCTTACCTCTAAATGAGTGAACTGATGAAAGTGTTTCTACATCCCAAACTTTGATACTGCAATAGAAAAACAATTTATTTTACTTGTATATAGTTTATACTCAAAATAAGCAATAGCATACATGTTTAAACCCCACCATATTTTTGCGCCTGTCCCAAGTCAGGAGCCTCTGGCCTTAGTAGTCCTTGTATAATTTTTAATTTTAGTTTCTTGTGTATATTTCGGAGTTTAGTATGACGTCCATTGTCACTGAACCAGTATACATTTTTGTTTAGGGGGCAGCTGAAGCATGCCTCCAGGTGCGGGAGTTTCTCCCTGCATTGAAGACCTATTGGTGGCCTTCTCCTTGGTCAGGTTGTTGTCTCTTCGACACATTCCCCATTTCCATTCTCAATTTCATTTTATATAAATATACATATTAACAACTTTTTGTGGAACTGTTCAACTTTATAGGTGTAATACCACCATTGATTTTCCCCTATTAGTCTTTGTTAAATTTGCACTTTTCAAAAAAATGTGCAGAATTTGTCTTTGTTTCAAATAAAAAAATACTTGGCATAATTAAAGTTTTATCCTGTCCAGTACTATAGAAAAAATTTCACATAACATTTCATTGATTATAAGAAAATAAACATCATTGGAAGTTAACCAATCAAATTTCTCCCCTTGTTCTATCTGTGTTCAAGGTTTAGTCACCATGTAATCTGAAGATTACAAAATATTCTATAGAAATCCCAAATAAAAAAATAATGGTGTTTTGAAATACCCAAGACAAATGTTTATGACACAGAAATTGTTTTACTGCAATAAAATGTAGGATTAATAATCTACAACTGTCAAATTCAAGGGAATATTTTTTCGACCTACTTTCGTATACAACCGGATGTGACGTACCATGATTTGGTGGTAATACACCTTTATTTATACTCAAATTAAGAAATTTTAAAATCCTTCAGTATTCATGTTAAAAATAAAGCTTATACTTAAGGAAACTTTAAAGCAAGGTTAAAATGTGCAATATTCAAGTAATGGAAAATAACCACATTGTTTTTGAAATGCAATGATACTTTTGGAAACAAATAGCTTTTCAGAACATACATATAAAATTGATGCATTTTTTAATTTGTGTTGTTATGAAGAATATTTTTTGATGTAAAGAACAATCTGTACAAGGCATGATATAATGCAACATTTTTAGTAATGTTCATTTTGATTGGTTTACACCATAAAGTTCACATGTTGTGTAAGAGATTAAAAATTGAATGATTTTCTCTTGCAATAAAATAAAGATAACAGTCAATGATAGTTTGCATTTAAAAATTTGTGGGTTCAAATTTTGTTTGATGTCACACAATACCCTATGACTGAGCACAGTAAATTTTCACCAGTAAACTCAATTTCTGACCATTAAATCTCTCTTTGAAGCCAACAAATATTCAAAAACATATTACTGTTATCTCCTTATGCTCCTAATTGACACAACTATATAGAGGTTTCTGTATTCCAATGTTTATACATACCATTTATCATATCCACATGATACAGCTCGTTTGTTGTCACATGACAGATGTACACTACTGATGATGTTATCATGTTCTAAGGAGGAATGAACGTGTACAAATGTGTGGTAATTTTCTATTAACTCCCAGATCTCTATACCACCTATAAAACAAATATTGTATCTTTGAGAATGTTAGTCTAGCAGATGGTTATTTCATCAGATCTCCAACATAATGAAAAATAAGGGTCTTTGGAATCTTTTGAAAGGCAGAATGGTCTCATGAAATGTTACATGTCATTCAGATATGCAAGTCTTTTCTTGTTGAAATGATGGCAACGTCTTTAACTCTGGTTTTATTTCAATTCTGTCTTAAAATGGGCATTAGCTACGATTTAGACAAAAATCTAAAATAAGCTTTTTTGCTTCAACTATTAAAAGTGGAATTTTGAAACAATATTTTGTTATAAGCAGACAGGTTGGACCTAATAAGTCGATAAAAAAACCCAAAATAATGTTCTTATACAGGTAAAAACAATAATTAGTACATTTTTCTTATTTTCCACTTGTAACATAAAATCCAACAGACCTAGAAAAATCCAATTGCACATGTTTGCTTTCTATTTAGATGTTAGTATATATGTATAGTTATATTATAAGTACAACCTGTATATTTAACATACTATATAACAAAGTATTAATTTTCCTGACCACCACGTCCTGAAGTGGTCAAGAAGACATTATTATTTTTCCAGGGGTTGACAGGATACACGTAATTGTTATAAATTTTAACTTCACAGTTCTTATGTAAGCAAATTTAATAACATTTCATAGGGCAATATTTCTAATCTTATTTCTGTGTACACAATTCTAAATTTTCAAAGTTCACCTTTATTATTTGGACAATTCCATATACCATTACCGGTATGTTTTATGTTTTTTTTAAACCTTCAGTGTCGAGTCGGTGTATACTATTAAGGCTTGTAATTATATAAAATATCTGTATGTTCCTCTTCAGAGGAACTATTAGACTTCTGATAAGAAATATATTTTTGACCAGGATAAGCCAAAGAACAGTCAGGGGTGCTACTTGTGCAAGTTATTTTTATTTACTTGAAGAAGTAAAAAAAATATATACACATATCAGTAAATATATATAATGTTTGAATAATTTCCCCTTAATTTTCTCAAAAATTTACTTGTATAAGTATAAGTAAATTTTTCTTACATCCCCACAAAAGTCCTCAAGTTTTGAGATGTAAAATCATGTCTTTAATGATTTTTCCCATGTATGCTCAAGTTTTTTTTATTAGAGTTCAATGTTTCATCTCATTAATTCAACAAAGAAACTGATTGCGCAAAGATCATAAGTATTTGTGCAAGGCCTTCTAAAATTGCTCCTAGGGGCTTGTAAATGAGCAGTGTTCTGAAGATAACAGACAATGGGATTTTCATTGTCCATGAAATTACACTTTAACAAGAATGTGTCCATAGTACACTAATGCCCCACTCGCACTATCATTTTGTATGTTCAGTGGACCGTGAAATTGGGGTCAAAACTTTAATTTGGAATTAAAATTAGAAAGATCATATCATAGGGAACATGTGTACTAAGTTTCAAGTTGATGTAACTTTAACTTCATCAAAAACTTTAACCTGAACTTCGCACTATCATTTTCTATGTTCAGTGGACCATGAAATTGGGGTCAAAACTATAATTTGGCATTAAAATTAGAAAGATCATATCATTGGGAACAAGTGTACTAAGTTTCAAGTTGATTGGACTTCAACTTCTTCAAAAACTACCTTGACCAAAAACTTTAACCTGAAGCGGACGGACGAACGGAGGCACAGACCAGAAAACATAATGCCCCTCTACTATCGTAGGTGGGGCATAAAAATGATTAGTAAAGACATCTGCAAAGGGCAGATAATTTAAAATTCTATTAGAGCAAAGAAATCATAAGAATTCAATAAAAGAAGATGGAATGACTTTTTTACTTCTACAAGTAAAAAATCTGAATGTCTATATATATAGCTAAGGGACATAACTCAGCCAATATTTTCTTTTTTACCTAATCAAGTAAATAAAATTCACTTGTATAAGTATCCTACAAATTTACTTATATAAGTATATTAATATTACTTCTTCAAGTATTCAAAAATAACTTGTACAAGTAGCACCCCTGACTGAAGACAATTCCAGCATGTTTACACATGTCACATGTACCTGTATCTAAGCCCACTATAACTTTGGTATTATCTATCCATCTGGCATCGGTAAGGCCAGCCTCTAACTGGACGCCAGCTGTACATTTTTCTACATCAGGTGCATTATTTGGATTCTGATAAAACCATAATGAACCAAGCCAATATCTGCCTGTTAAACTTGAGGCACCAAGTAATACTCCGCCATCTGAAATTAAAAGAATATCAAGTACAGATACTGGATGGCTTAAAATAACATTTAATAGATATGAACTATGATCATGATGATTAAACTATTGTAACTCTGTAAGGCAGTCTGGTTTTGTTATGCACAGGTGTGAAACTTCATGCTGTATTTAATAATTTAAGAGTTGTAAATATATCATTTACATGTATATTATCCCTGGGCCAGTATATACATCTACTGGATAAGAAATATACACATATTTTGCTTATTACTCATATCCCTTTCAATCTGAATCTTATAAACCTTTTCACCTAGAAATATAATTATTAAAAGATAATTGTTAGACTTGAGATTTAAGCCAATTTAAAAAACAATCATGAGAGAGACAGTAAATATACAGTTACAGGGCTCACACTACTTCATTTTTTATTTTATTTAAAAAAAATGTAAAGAAATTATAATATATCAATTACAATTTAATCAAAATCTATCTGGTGTATGAAATTCAGTGTTTTTCATAAAAAATTATAAAAGTTATTAAGCTGGGCCATAATATATTGATATTAGTATAGTCTCAGTGTTCAGCAACTTTAATCAATAGTTTGAAACAATCCATAATAAACAGCTGCGCCATGAGCGCATGATACGCCCGACGTCTTGTGTGGAAGTTTTATGCAATAATCATAAATAGTTTCTGAAAAAGTTTTAAGCAATAACCATATATTGTTTTTGAGACACGGCGGGACATGTGAAACCCCCAACCCCAAAAAAAACTAAATATCACTAAAATAAAATTTTGAATCAAAACCAAAAAGTATACAGATCTTTAGATTAATATAACAAAGAAGTGTGTAAAGTTTTAAGCAATAATCATAAATTATTTTTGAGATACAGCGCGACATCTCCCCTGTTTAACAAAATACTCAAAAACTCCAAAATAAAGTTTTGAATCATCACCAAAAAGTATACAGATCTTTAGATTAATATAACAAAGAAGTGTGTAAAGTTTTAAGCAATAATCATAAATTATTTTTGAGATACGGCACAACATGTAAAAAAAACCTCCCCCTTTTTTACAAAATACTCAATAACTCAAAAATGAAATTTTGAATCATCACCAAAAAGTATACAGATCTTTAGATTAATATAACAAAGACATATGTAAAGTTTTAAGCAATAATCATAAATCGTTTTTGAGATATGGTGCGACATGTAAAAAAACCCTCCCCCTTTTTTACAAAATACTCAATAACTCAAAAACGAAATTTTGAATCATCACCAAAAAGTATACAGATATTAAGATTAATATAACTAAGAAGTGTTTAAAGGTTTAAGCCATAATCAAGAATCGTTTTTGAGATACGGTGCGACATGTGAAAAAAACACATCCCTGTTTTAGTTACAAAGTGCTGTAACTCAAAAAGTTTTAATCTTATTTTCACCAAAAAGTATATAGATCATTTGACCATCATAAGAAACAACTATGTTAAGTTTTATGAAATTTGGATAAGTCGTTCTCGGTGCGACATGTTTACGTCGGACAGACAGACAGACAGATGGACAGACAGACAGACGGACGGACGGACACACGACATTTGTATACCATAATACGTCCCGTCAAAATTTTGACGGACGTATAAAAATTATAGGGAGTTTATATACACCAATCAATTAGATGTAACCAAAAGTCTGTTAATGCGTGTGGAATGCATAATTTTCCCTTTGGGATCGATATTCTTCTGTCAGCTGTTCCATCCGTGCGTCTGTAGTAATTATTGTAAAAGTACGGATTTCAATCATAGCTGGTGCGGTTCCAATGCGTAGTTTAGAAATCAGTGAATGTCGGACGAATGCAAGAAAATTTACAAAAATAAACGATGTTTGACAAGTTATTTGGAAAGGAACATGACGTTTTTAATGCAATAAATGGATTAAACATTTACTGGAGGCAACTTTTATCACATTTACAATGCTTCAACCTCTTTTCTTCTTAAGATAATGAATCGTTTATGTCTGAATTTCTTTAATTATCAATAAAAAATTGATGTTTCATCAATTTGGTAAAAATTGAAAATGTTCGATGACGGAAGCGACTGAAACGAGTATCGTAGAGAACAGGGCGACATAATGTTGCTAAGAGCTTTTATAGTATTAAAGCTTATTGTAATAGCTTGGACTAATAATATAGTATAAATAACACCTCCATGCAATGTAGATATAAAATATGTATCTCTTATGGTCCAACTAAAATTAATTAGTAGATTTTCATCCAAAGTTTTGAAAAAAATGGGGCAGGTGGGAGGATTTTATTTTTTAAATTTTATTTAATTCGAAACCTTCTTGTGGCGTGAACTTCATATATATATATATGTAAGTGTTATAATTACAAAATGTAGCTTATACCATGTAAATGTGTAAACATGTATAAAGAATCGTACATATTTTTCATAATTCTTGAATAAACATCTCTGATTTGCAACGACTGTTCTACATGCCATTGCTACTTTAAAAACCTATTTTCAGTAAACAGTAAAACCATGGAGAAATTCTCTATTCAGTTTGACAACCAACTCCAAATTAATTTTGCTCTCTAAGCGATGGTTTGTAGTCCCCATAAACTTATGCAAATGCAATGGTATGCAACACAAGTATTATGAATTAAATGAAAACTCAAACAAGTGTTGGGAATACATTGTAGTAAAGTTGGCACTTTTAAGATTCTTAAGTTATGCAAGAATGACGCAAATATAATAACATTGTAAAACATGAAGTTGTGTAAGGTAGATTCATGGTATACCGCCATCTTGGATTGTACAATCACAGTACAACAGGGGCAGATGCAGGAATTTTCGAAAGGGGGGGTGCTAACCCAGGGCACCCAGGGCAAAGGGGGGGGGGGGGGGGGGGGTGCAAAACATATGTCCCGATACAAATGCATTGATCGGCAAAAATAAAGGGGGGGGCGCGCACCCCGGAACCCCCCCCTGGATCCGCCACTGGTACAAAATCGGTCTAGATATTTGCCTAAATCTGCAAATTTGGAGACAGATTTGCAATTCAATTGTTAGAATGTTTTTTTTCTATTTGAAGAAAACTTGTTAATTAATTGTTTTATACAAAATATTTTAACAAATATCAATTTTTTGGGTTTAAAAATCATTTTTTTCAAATGAGCCATTTAAGGGGAGATAACTCTTTTAGTACAAAATTTATACTGGGCTAACGGGGAATTTTTTTATTTTTACTTGTAGCAAGAAAACAAGATCGGTGACACCATGTTTTCTTTATATTTTCTTAAAACATATTATGAAACCTTTCTTCTCACAATTTATTTCAAAATTCTATCTCATAGAATATTTTTTATGCACACTAATGTGTCTTTTCATGATCAAAGTAACCAAACTTAGACAATTTTCAACGACTCATAGCTTGAAATATAGCACATAGACCCATACTTTTTATTAAATTTTTGAAAAGGGCATAGTAAAATCTTCATTTTAGCATTTTGTGGTTATCACTGAATGGTAAACATGGTAAAGAGTGTTATAATTTATCAGTTGGTAGTAAAAGTGAATATACATTGTATATTGTATAAAACAATGATTTAAGTTGATTCAACTACTATTCTGGACAAAGAAAGATAACTCCAATTGAAAATTTCTTGCTATTGAACAATACTGTGCAATTGAAGATTTCTTGCTACTGCTGAATACTGTGCAATTGAAAATTTCTTGCTATTGCACAATACTTAATATAATAGTTTTGGATCCTGATTTGAACCAACTTAATCAAAATCTAAGTACATGTTTAGTTTCAGCATATCAAAAAAGCCCAAAATTCAATTTTTGTTAAAATCAAACTTAGTTTAATTTTGGACCCTTTGGACTTTAATGTAGACCAATTTGAAAGCAGGACCAAAAATTAAGAATCTACATCCACAGTTAGATTTGGCATATCAAAGAACCCCAATTGTTCAATTTTTGATGAAATCAAACAAAGTTCAATTTTGGACCCTTTGGGCCCCTTATTCCTAAACTGTTCGGACCAAACCTCCCAAAATCAAACCCAAGCTTTCTTTTATGGTCATGAATATTGTGTTCAAATTTCATAGATTTCTATTTACTTTTACTAAAGTTATGGTGTGAAAACCAAGAATAATGCTTATTTGGGCCCTTTTTTGGCCCCCAACTCCTAAACTGTTGGAACCAAAACTCCCAAAATCAATCCCAACCTTCATTTTGTGTTCATAAACCTTGTGTTTAAATTTCATTGATTTCTATTTACTGATACTAGAGTTAGAGTGCGAAAACTAAAAGTATTCGGACGACGACGACGCCAATGTGATAGCAATATACGACGAAAAATTATAAATTTTTGCGGTCGTATAAAAATGGATTTAATATAATTGTACATGTACATATAAATAGCTGGTCTATTTATTATTCAGGCTAGCTTTCATTTGCTAACCTGTTTCTTTGAGGTAAACGGATTAAAGTTACATGCCTTCCCCATTCCCCTCCCATTTTGTAAAGTATCCTGTTTGCAAAGATTTTCCAGCATTCAGAGAGAATATTTGTAAATTCTGTATATTTGTTAGGCTAAGAATTGTAAGAAGCTAGAATAATTACTGTTTAACTACTCTCAATCTCAGTGATTGAAGTTTGTCTTCCTGTGCTTACTCCAGGAGGCTGAAGTCTATTAGATAATATAACAAGGTACTGTTATTTTTAAAGTATAATTTATTAGAAGATGGCATAGATATAATATACATGTATGTTAATGTTATAGCATATTGAATAGTTGGTTGAACACTGTAGCAAATAATTTAGATAAAAACTGTGTAATATTGTTTACTGAACAATTCGTGAATTAACTGATAAAACATCTTTATGCTCACAATTATCTTACTTTTCCTTGCTGATAACACATAATACACCATACAGTCGGAAACCAGGTTGAAATAGAACAAAAGAATCGAAGCTCTTTGTTAGAGAAGGCGATAAATGTTTACTGTATTGTTTACTATAGTGACAACATTTTACAAAGTTAATAGAAACAAACAAGGTTGCAATTTTCTTCTCAATTACGAGGTGTTTTATTTTAAAAACACCATTTGCATAAGTTTTCAATTTATCTAGTACATAGTTAAGCAGAACAATTAGATATCAAGTCGACGACATGGGTATCTTTCAAGTTGGATGAAGAAAATTCATAACCTCCGATTTTTATGAAAAAATTAGGCCAAAAAAAAAAAAGGTGTGTTTCCGGTCACCCGACCGACCCTAATTTTTTGGCGCCGACCCTAACTTTTTTTCCACGGAAAAAAAAAAATAAAAAATCCGGATTTTTTTCGTTTTTTCCGGAAACGGTTTTTGTTTAGTATAGCCTTTGAATGGCATCTTTTAAACGTTTGATTTCAAATAAAATTTTAATACAGTAAGCATTTGTGTGATACAGATTGAAGTCAAACAACGGCATGGCTTCTGCTATGGCCATCAGTCAAAGTGTGTTATCAATAACAATCGATGAGTGTCCACACAGGAACGAGAAAAAAAGTATAATAGCCCCATTTTCTAATTCTACCACCTTTATTGATATATTCAATCAGTATCATGACTTTGGATTAAAGAACAATGAATTTACATAGCCCCAAAACTCAATTTGTAATTGATTTTCTTTTAAACAGCTAGTATATAATCAAAATTTCAAAGATTTTCACCCATCCCTCTATCATGTTATTAATAATTTGGTATTTGTAGAAAAGCTGGCATCAGTTCTGTGAACTAAATTGTCTGAAAGAAACTGATTATAAAACAGGTCTTTGCTGAGACAGACTTTGATGGGCTTTCTGTGTAAGACTATAGCCTGACCCGTACAGATGGCATATCAGTTCTGAAAAGTTTGAAAATTTTATAAGCTGGAAGTCCTGGCCAAGTCTTCTGCAACTTTTGAACATGGACTATTCATATCTTGTATACTTTATACAATGAACTGATGAAAATAACCTGAAAGAATAACAAACTGATTTATATAAAAATACACAAAAAACAACCGAAGCAGGCCAGTAAAAAAAAAAAAAAAAAAAAGTACCTACCTACCGACCCTAATTTTTTGGGGCATGCAACAGGAAACACACCTATTTTTTTTTTTGGCCTTACCACGGACGGAAAACATATCAATCTATTAGTTCAGTAATTTTCGTGTCTGCCCTTCCATTAAGTGACTGAAGAAAAAATTTCAAAAAATGGGTAACAATTGTATCGAAAAGAGAAAATCGAGTGCACCTTTTTATGTTAGGGCGTGTTTGAGTTGAGTATTTTGTCTTGATATCGTACAAAATAAGAATATTTCATACATCGTCTTGCTTCAGATTCTATCATTTTTATATATTAAAGCTACAGGTTGACTTTATAACACAAAAAAATTACAGTACTAAAAGATGAAATATATGGGTCAAGTGAAATACCTATCTAATGAGTGACAAAAACAGAGAAGGTGTGTTCGAATAGCTATTTTTTTACTGAAAGTACTTGACGACAGTCTTTCAAGTTGGATGATGAAAATGCATATCTTCGAAAAATTCTAATTTTTTGTGTGTGATTACTAGGGTTTATAGTCTTCATACACTAAAAAAATATAGTCTGCCCTTCCACAAAATATTTAATTAGAATTTTTTTAAATGTTTATGAATTTTCGAAAATTCCACCTGACAACCGATCAGACAATAGTTTTAAGTTGAATCAATGCAGACAAGATTATTAACTGATGCTCATTAGCTAGTTGATACATTTGTCTTTTAAAATACAACTGACATATAAGGATCGTAATGGTGCAATGTTGATAAATTTATCGGTTTCCAAGAGCAATATTGGTAGCGTGTCATCCCTACAATGGCTTCCATTTCTACTATTGTGAAAATGAACTGGCGTAATGGGGAGATAATTTTGACAAAGTAGACTCCTGACTGCATAGTTGTCCAACTGGTCTCTGATTGTTGTCATTACACTGTCTCGTGAGAGAATAGATCTTCTTGTTAGACAGAGACAAGAGACTATTCGATTGTCAGATAGATAATATTCATTTGTGGAATAGTCTGATGGTACTGCCCTGGAAGTTTCCACTTCTTGAGTGTTAGTTTATATGCGATTCCAGGTTATAGAGGTGCAGCCTCTATTTGACAGTGTAATGCTGTTCTATAAACTACACGATAGAAAGTGCGTTTAGATACACTGACTATTACGTATTTGAATATTCTTTACCCATATTGTTCTCGCAATTTGAGTTTCTTGTTAAATATAAAGTGAAGTTAATGTGTCAGAAGTATTTTAACCCTATTGGCCTGGTAATATTAAGAACACCAGTGTTTAAACCATTCTCTGTTTTAGACTAGCTTATTCTAGTCTATTGAGGTTCCCTGTGTACCTGTAAACACAGGTGGTGGCAGCAAAGTAAAAGACACCTGTTTGGCCAGTTATTACAATAATGCTAGAGATTATAGCCAATATAACTAGAAAATGCCATTCTGCCCTAATTTGCTTTAAATACAGTGCAAACAAAAATACCCCTCTATAGAGGAAGAATTTTATCCCTCTAAAGAAGGATTATCCCTCTATACAGGTATAATCACCATACAGGGGGTTTGTTCCCAACCTGTCCAATTCAAGATGTCATAATTATTTGGACTAGCAAACTTCCTTCTAGTATTGGACTGTCGATTGTTAATGTCCAGTGGATTCCTATAGTAATGACTTCTGGTAAAAAATAAACATGCACATGTTTTTTTAATCTATCTGGCAAAAATGTCTGGATGGGATCACTTTTGGGGAAATCGTGTATAATATTAACCCTTTCAACGCTATACACGGCATATGCCGCGATGACGTACGCCGTTCGCCACTGCTATTCGCGGCGATGAAAAAGGATTTTTCATTAGGACTCTTAAACCATTCGGTTTTCATTCGGGTTCTCTCTAATTTTTCCTCGTTTGAATCTAGGATATGCAAGGTCTCTTTTGCGCTTGAAATCCCGACAATTTTTATAGTAAAATCATGCAGTAGAAGGAAAATAGAAGGAAAATAAAAACAAATATTTTGACAAATGCAAATGGCGGAAATCGGAAACGAAGCTGTAAATATGGAAAAATTTCAGCATTTCCTTGGCGAAACTAACAACGAGGATTAGTTAAAAGGTTTCTTGTTATCTCAATGTGTTTATTACATTAAATTCGTGTGGGAAATATGATTTGATCGATCATTACGAGACGTAGAAAAAGGGGGGAAAACGGAGGTTGACTGAAATTTTTTAGGACGGAGCTATTTATTTGTGCCACGATTACATAAAACGTTATGTATGGTACAAAACGCTACGGAATCGGGCAACTGGTGTCTTCTTTACAATATGGCAGATAAAACAACAAAATAAATGAAGACTAAAAGTAGTTTTTATTCAAAATTCAACACAAATGTAATAAATTACACCTTTTACCTGTTAATTACCTGAAAACGCAGGTAATCTGACAAAAATTTCAGTAAAATAATTGCCTAACATTACAGTTCATGCTCTCCTGATCATTTTTCATGCAATAACTTTCTCTGTATCTCATATAATAAAAAAGATACAGCAGTCTGAAAAGGAAAATACTGTTCTAATGAATGAACTAAAAAAAAATGCAGCAGCAGCAGCCATTTTTCATTTTTTTTGTGTAGCGTTGAAAGGGTTAATAAATTATGTTTACTGATTTTATAACTTTATAATTAAATTGATTAACACAACTATTTTACTCTTTTTTATTTTTTGTAATAACCACGTGTATTTATAATACATACATGTAATTGTTATCTTTATAACCCGATGGAAAAAGTTAAAAGTGGCATTCAAATAGAAAGAAAAGGGAAACAAAGCACTGTGATATGTGCAAGGTAACAAAGTCAAACCATGAAACACGTTTTCACTGATGGACAGTCAGTTGTGTCTGATTTATCTAGTATTTCTACAAACCTGTGTGACACTGAATCACATCTAATTGTCTATCCATGGCGGCCGGGATTTGATCCATCACTGCTCAACCGAAGCTTGTTTATTTTCCGGATAAGAAAAATTCGTCAACCAAAACCATGTGCACTGTTTGCCGGAAATGGGCGCGAAATTTGAATCACTTTTTTATTATAAGTTATTTAAAATAAAAATAAAAAAGTTACCATTTTAAAGAGACAGTCAGAAATATTTTTTGATTACTTAGTGTTTTTAAAACCCCAAAAGGTAATGTTATTATAAGTTACGACATCAACTGTTTTGGTACGTTGTATTGTATTTGGTTTCAAATTGACATTTGGTAACGTGCTAGACCTAAAAGTCTGAGTCATAACGATGCTTCAAATTTGACCTAAAATTCATGTTTTTATAAACGACAAAAAGGTAAAGATCTCGTATTTTTAATGAATCTAGTTTGACAGATTGACGTCATGTACTTTTTTCGTATTTTGATTCTTCAGTCGTGTTGACCCACATAGTGCATTATTTTAGCATGCCAAAAGCATTGAAAGAGTCAATTGAACCAGAGCGACTTGACAATCGATGGGATATAATGGAAATAGAAGATAATATCAGTCATGCCGAGGATGTTGGCACCGGCGCCAGCATGGAAAGGGAGTTTATGGAAGACAATACATTTACAGACTTGCCAAATGCATTAATTGTCACTAACGTTGCTGAATGTGTATTTGATGATGAAGATGCAAAGGTGAGATACTCAATTTTTGCTGGAAGCTGTTAGTTTTAATTATAGTCATAGTTATACATATAAAGTTTGGCATCAGATCCATTCATGCATTACCTGTGAATAGGGACGAAGTCTGTATGAATTATTTTTTTTGTAACTTGAATATTTGTTAAAAAAAGAAACGGAAATACCGTAACGTTTCCAATTTTGGTTCTGTTGTTAGGGATTTAAGTTGTGACGTTATTTAAGTTATGACGTCATATGCAATGTAAACAAAGAAACGCTATCATCAGGTAACATTTTTATATATCAAGGAATTATTAAAAATGAAATTGGTATTGCGTTGACCTTCCTTTGTTATACTACTAAGACTGATAAATATATATTTTACTAAAAGTTTCATACAAACGAGACCGGAAAGAGGAAGTACATCGTAGATTTCTGCCCAGATGCCCAGGAATTCAAAACATGACATCAAAAAAATTGAGTTCATTAGTACAATGAAAATTTCTGGGAAAATTTTCCCGATTTTTTTTTTTTTTATTGAATTTTCTACTGCTACAGTATTATAAAAAACTCGGGTTTGAGTGAACGTCGATGCATTTCCGTCAAAAACTCTGGTTTTAGTGAACATCATTTGTGCGTTTAGGGGCGTCGTCACTTCCATTCCAATGGTGAGCTATATTGTACGAATTATTCGGCAAATTGAATCCTCAAAATTGACAATCAGCATTGCTGTCACTAGCTATATATAGGGAATTGTCATTAGCAAATGATTAGTCTGCGTCGTCGTCGTCGTCCGAATAGTTTTAGTTTTCGCACTCTAACTTTAGTAAAAGTGAGTAGAAATCTATTAAATTTTAACACAAGGTTTATGACCACAAAAGGAAGGTTGGGATTGATTTTGGGAGTTTTGGTCCCAACATTTTCGGAATTAGGGGCCAAAAAGGGCCCAAATAAGCATTTTCTTGGTTTTCGCTCTATAACTTAAGTTTAAGTAAATAGAAATCTATGAAATTTTGACACAAGGTTTATGAGCACAAAAGGAAGGTTGGGATTGATTTTGGGAGATTTCGTTCCAACAATTTAGGAATTAGGAGGCCAAAAAAGGGCACAAATAAGCATTATTCTTTGTTTTCACACAATAACTTTAGTATAAGTAAATAGAAATCAATGAAAGGAGTAGGTTCAGTAAGACCCCTTTTTGGCCCCAAAATATAGCAGTTTTACAAAATTGTTAAAATGTAAACCTTTAGTTATTTATTGGACAGTAGAATGCTTCTGCTACATAAATATGGGCTGTTTTTGACAATTCAATGCACATATATCCGGTACTAGCACCATTAAGTCATGCTAAATTACTAAAATCCTCATAATTCTAGCATTTTAGTTAAATTTTAGACGGTTTTCGTGTAAAACGAAAGTGGCCGCATTTGTGTTCATCCTTAATATTGAAATGTAAGTTGTATTTTATGATAATACATAACACATATAAAGGTTGAGGATGAACACGGATGCGGCCACTTTCATTTTTACCAAAAACCATCTGAAAAGTGACATTTTTTGGCATATTAGGTAGATTTTTCATATTTGAGCTTGAATCGGATCGTTTTTAATGACTATATCTGTTAAAATCTTTCACATAAACTAATTAATTCAAATAAAATAGACACTTAAGTGTTTAAAAAGGGGTCAAAATCTTTCGTCAGATGAACCTGAAATTTGAGGCCAAAATCGGTCCTTACCGGACCTACTCCTTTAAACACAAGGTTTATGACCACAAAAGGAAGGTTGGGATTGTTTTGTTAGTTTTGGTCCCAACAGTTAAGGGGCCAAAAAGGGGCCCAGCTACATGTAAGCATTATTCTTGGTTTTCGCACCATAACTTTAGTATACTGTAAGTAAATAGAAATCTATGAAATTTAAACACAAGGTTTATGACCATATAAGGAAGGTTGGGTTTGATTTTGGGAGTTTTAGTCCCAACAGTTTAGGAATAAGGGGCCCAAAGGGTCCAAAATTGAACTTTGTCTGATTTCATCAAAAATTGAACAATTGGGGTTCTTTGATATGCCAAATCTAACTGTGTATGTAGATTCTTAATTTTTGGTCCTGTTTTCAAATTGTTCTACATTAAAGTCCAAAGGGTCCAAAATTAAACTAAGTTTGATTTTAACAGAATTTGAATTTTGGGCTTTTTTGATATGCTGAAACTAAACATGTACTTAGATTTTTGATTAAGTTGGTTCAAATCAGGATCCAAAATTATTATATTAAGTATTGTGCAATAGCAAGAAATTTTCAATTGCACAGTATTCAGCAGTAGCAAGAAATTTTCAATTGCACAGTATTGTTCAATAGCAAGAAATTTTCAATTGCACAGTATTGCACAATAGCAAGAAATCTTCAATTGCACAGTATTGTGCAATAGCAAATATTTTCAATTGCACAGTATTGCACAATAGCAAGAAGTATCTAATTGCACAGTATTGCACAATAGCAAGAAGTATCTAATTGCACAATATTGTGCAATAGCAAGAAATTTTCAATTGGAGTTATCTTTCTTTGTCTAGAATAGTAGTTGAATCAACTTAAATCATTGTTTTATACAATATACAATGTATATTCACTTTTACTACCAACTGATAAATTATAACACTCTTTACCATGTTTACCATTCAGTGATAACAAGCACTTTATTTTACATTTTAATATTTTATGATGTATTTAAATGAGTTGTAATTATTGTTGCAAACTCCATTAGAAATTTGAATTGAGATCAGTTTTGAAAAAAGGGAATGGGGGATGTGAAAAAAAAGGAGGGGGAGGGGGGGGGGGGTAAATTTTTCTCATTTCAGATTTTATAAATAAAAAGAAAATTTCTTCAAACATTTTTTTGAGAGGATTAATATTCAACAGCATAGTGAATTGCTCAAAGGCAAAAAAAATATTTTAAGTTCATTAGACCACATTCATTCTGTGTCAGAAACCTATGCTGTGTCAACTATTTAATCACAATCCAAATTTAGAGCTGAATCCAGCTTGAATGTTGTGTCCATACTTGCCCCAACTGTTCAGGGTTCAACCTCTGCGGTCGTATAAAGCTGCGTCCTGCAGAGCATCTGGTTGTATTTCGTTGTAAAAATATGTTAATTTACTTCAATTAAAGCAGGTTGAATGATTAAAATAATTTAAAAAATTAGATTAAATATAAATGTTTTGAGGGGAGACAACACTGTAAACAGTCTGTTTTTTTGGCAGTGAAAATTGAAAACTTAGCAGCCTCTGTAGCTCTTTTTTGAGCAGGTGAACATATCCTGAAACACAAATTTTTTGAAAGACCAGGTAAAAATCTATGAAATTCATTCAATTTTGATTATGAAAAATGTGCAGGTATCATGTCTTCAGGGGTGTGCACATAACCTGATTTCAGGTTTTTTCAAGCTTAAATTAGGCAATGTTTTTCCCAGTTTCTCTGGATAAAACTTTTTTATACTATTAAAAGTACACTTTTTTTTATTCCTTTATAAACTAGAGAACATTCTGATTCCAGTGATATCTAGTTTTATACAAGTATCCTTATTAATCAGTCCACCACTAAGGGTCACTTATACATGTTCCCTCAAATATGACGTCATAGGAAAAACTGTTGAATGTACCCTAAATGAGTCATAAAGGCGTGTATAATTGACAAGTTTTTTTCCGGTGACGGATAAACTCGAAAGTGATCTATTGAATTATTTTGTTGACAAATATCAATAAAGATAAATACATTTATTGTTTTCCAGTATTATATATACTACATGTACATTGTATATACATGCAAATTAAATCAAAGAGAAGATAATTATAGCGAACCCTATGATAGTTTTCCATAGATTCACCTGCAAGTTACCTGTCGATTTAAACTTTTGGCAGTTCTATCACTGGCAGACCTATTTGGAAAATCACCGTGATTTTTGTAAAAAAATCGGTGTTTTTTGGACAATCTGCGCGGAACGGATAATTAATAGAGGTTCATCGTAAATTTTCCGTTTTACAGAATATTTTGCGGTTCTCCGGAGATTTTCCGTGTCTCAGGGAATTATCCGTTTGTCCGATAAAACGGGTGTGTATTGAGTCATTGATAGAACCAGTGATGCGTGAGCGACGGTTATTAAAAGGTCGGTTGTATAATCCGTTATGCGTGAGCGACGTTCAATCATTAATTGATCGTTGTATAATCCGTGAAGTGTGAGGGACGGTTGTATTGAGGTACAGATTGTGATATATGTAGAAGTTTACAGAACTACTAGTATCATTAATCGATTGAGATATAAGGAATTTTCAAAAATTTATCACATAATGTTTCTGTAAATTTAGAGAGAAACAGATTATATATTTCTCGGGGTTAAAGGTTTACTTTTATGATGGAAAAATACATGTGTATTTCTGAGGACGCAGATCATTTAAACTTCATTGGCAAATAGGAATTTTTAAAACGATCTTGATCACCTGCTGATCCATTAATCTTTCAGAATGAAATGCACATTTATACCTCTTGGGGTTGAAGGCATATATTAGCAAAATTAACAATATGCTACGATGAGATAATAACAAGTTGCGAATTTTAGTCCGAATGTGTATATATATATGAGCATATGGACATACATTCATCTTTATAATTAATCAGTTCATCTGTCATTTGTTTTATTAAATTACTTTTCAATTGTGGTATAAATACAATTTTATCATTGTGTAAGACGATTTGAGAATAATGCTTTCATCGTAAATACTTCAGAAATTATAATTGATTCAAGAACCGTTTTATTGGAACAAAAATAAAATGAACGGCCTGGAGGAAGTTCTAACCTTAGTTGATATTAGGGGTCAATTGGTATAGCAGTATGTTACGTAATACAACGATCGTCGATGCATAATATGCATATGTATGTATATAGTATGCATGCAACTGGATTTCGACAACTCGTGGGTTGTCTTTTAGACAAAGAAGTTCCATTTTAAAGATATGAAAGTACGTCAATGCACGTCTTGTAAACTAATCTGTTACTTTTTGATATATAAATAAGTTATATTTAAAAGATTGGATGGTTATTTCACACGTATCAAAGTTCTTCTGTCATCATTACTGTTTTTCAATTATCTTTTGAGAGTTCGATCTTAAAACTAAGTTCGTCCTGACATTTATGGAATATTTGCCACTGGAAGTTAAACAACCAACAATCAATCATCTTATTACAAAATTTAAAATATGTCTGAGCGATAATATTCTTTTAAATTTTAATGTGAAAGACAGTTTCTCCATTTATAAGAAGGCACTTCCAGGTCTAATGTTAAGTGTATCTACATCCCGGGATTGAGATTTATTTACTATACTAGCAAAAAAAAAAAAAAAAAAAAGAAATGATGATACGTTTTTTTTTAATAATTAAATAATTAACGTTAAAAATATATGTAATTAACTTGATCTAAAACTTGACCTCGCTCATAATAGAGAATGTTAAAAATCAATTGTGTCGACTGCACGGGATTGTCCAACGGCGGGAAATACCCTGTAACTATAAACACAGGTGATGTTACTGACCGATTGTGGAATGTCAACTCAGGGTTAAAGTGATGTGTAATGATTGTGCGCTTGAAAGTTGAGGCTCTAGTAGGTTCATTTCAATTGATAATCGAAAATCTAAAATCATTTTTTTTTCAAATCAACGATGAAGTTTTGGATATTATGGAAGGGATTTTTTTAAGGACAACGGAGGTACCTTAAAAGTCTATAGGAAAATATACAAATAAAATAATATAAAACAATTTCGAAGGTCACAACTCGTATCTTATAAATCAATGATAAAGCGACTTCATCAGTATTAACAGTTATAAGATTGCAATCAGATGATTTTTAATTTTGTTTGTGTTTCAGGAGTGGGAGTGTATAAGATTACCTTATATTACAATGTTTGTTTATATTGCTTGACCCTTATGGGTGTAAAAGGGGGCGGACACCGTGTCATTCCCCCTTTATAGCCGACTGAGAAACTCAAAGGGCTGTTTAGGCAGTCAATGTCGTCAAAAGCTTCTATGTGTTGTATAGCCAGTCATTGAGTCAGTGTCGTTAAAAACTTCCATGTATATCAATCAATCAAATCAAGACTATTAAAAACTCTCATCAACGCCATTCCCCACTAAATCCGGCTCTGGTTCTATTAATTTCATTACTTCTGCAACATACTAGTATCGGGAGCATGTGAGTATGGTAGCACTCCGTAGATAGGTCTGTAGTTTTGCTTGTATGACAATAACAGTTTGCCTAACGTATTAGAAGGCCAGGGTTGGAAGGTTATTCAACATTCTGTGGCTCAATTGTAACTATATTTTCTGTGAAGTGCTACCTAAGCCGTGGCCTGGTAAACCCTACCCATTTTTTTCAAAGGATTTTCCAATAGCACATCGAAACACTTCCAGCATTCTATATTTTTTTCACCAAAAAAATTGTACCTCAGCATAATACAAGTCATGAGGTACATTTGTTTGAGGAGGGGGTTTCAATTACTGTTTAATTTCCTGTTACTACGAATTTTCGGGATTTTTTTTTCATCAGATTTGCCCTGTTGTCTTTTCTTTTAACTCCGTGTAAACCCTCACACGCGATGTTTACAGAATTATTTGTTTGAAAAATTAAATTTGTTGTATTACCTCTTTTATCAAAATAATATTTAGTTAGCTTTATTAGCGCCTTTTCATTGTACAAGGTACAAGCATTGAAAATTGCAAACACATATAGATATTTTCAAATGAATTAGAAAATATCTTCCCAAATCGACAGAACGAACAGAGAGATATTTGCCACTGGTCTTTATCCAGTTAACGATTCACTCTTAAATGCATTTCTCAAAAAACGATGAGAAACAGAAAAAAAACCAGACTATATCTTTTGGATAAACAGCCAAGGACATTTCCAGACATGAATATAACTGCATGGACCATCGCTTACAAGTTTTGTGACAGAACAGACTTACAACTTTACTATAGTACATGTACAGTGCTTAGAACTCTCATAATTTTACTCCAGTTTACAAAGTGCATTCTTTTATGTTTTATGATAACAGAACTGTGTTTTATCAAGGTTTATCATAACTCGTATGGTTTTATGATAACTGATTTCTGAGGAATATGTTTAATAATGTAAACTTTATTTAAAGATACGTTTTTTTCCAATTGGCGCTTAAGAAAAGCACCATATGAATATTCATGAACCTACAACGATTGCTCAAAATCGTTATTTAAAAATCCTGTTTGTGAGATGTAGATTCATTTCAATACCGAAATTTCGTCTATATATTAAGTTTCACAAGTGTATAACACGGAGAAGCTATCAGAAGGTACATTACTCCCATTTTGTTTGGGTGTGAACCATCGATGTTTACAGCAATATCAAAGAATAAGATGATGATGGTAGAAAGAACTATGGGCGTCATGTGGCAAATATTACATGCATATCGGACCATGAGTTGTCAATCTGTATGAAAAGATTTCCAATACAACCATATTATTGAGAAGGAATGTTTATATGCTCTCGTACTAGTATTACAGGGTTCTTGTGTCGTTGACCTTAGACACACATCTTATTTAACGATGTTTAAAAAAAAAGACAGAACCAATTAATGTCATATATCCCTATTTTTTAATATAACTATAACAAGAATATCCCTATTTAGCGTACAAGCAGTTTATTCTTTTTTTCTGTTATTGAATATTGAATACCAAGAAGGAAAATAAATCCCGAAATTAATTTGAAACTTTGATACTCAATAGTTTTCCAGCAAAATATTCACATCCCTTGGGGATAATTAGTGCTTGTCCAGTGCCATATATAACATGCATGTCGGAACAGGAAATTTTGCATAATGTACTTTCAGAACCATGTTCACATCATTATACATTATAGCCAACAATTGTGATGACAACTCCTTCCTTTGTTCGAGAACAATATTGTTGAAATAGAAATCTGTGATTTTACTATGTCCATAACTTCGATGAACCCAAAGCAAGTTAAATATCGACCTGTATTTAATTCAAATAAGTTCTCTTCTTCTTCTTCGTCCATCGACATCCCATGATAACATACTGTTGTCATACGAGGACTAGTTTATTTACAAAACTTTTAACCCAAATAAACAAAATGTATGTGTCTTTCTTATGTTCAATGTAAAAATGTATATAATTTTGAATTGCAACTATCTATAGTTCCGTAACTTTCTATCAAGGCGTATAAAAGAATGGTCGATAACTGCGTATTGTTTGTTAAATCAATATTTCTTGTATGTTTCAAACTGTCCTTCACTTTTGAGAACGAGTACTTACATTTCCCCAAATTTACCCTTGGAAAAAATGTGAAAACAGATTTTTATTTTATCAAATCTTTTTTTTTTGGAATTATTTAGATTTTTATAGATAATATTCTTTACAACAGAAATGTAATTTATAAACAAGCTTATGCGTTTAGTAATGACTAGTATATCGGACACGCAAGACAGAGATTTATACTATACACCTGATAGTTCAAAATGGAAAGTTACAAGTTATCGGTCGTATACACTGATCAATACCCTTAGAAGTGAAGCGATGCATGAACTTGCAAGTCCGACAGGAAATCGCTTGAATACCTGAACGTGTCACCTCACAATACATTTGGGAGTAATACCTTTAGCCATGCTGGTGATCAGACAAGGGAAGGTACAAATTTATTTAAATAAGTTTATTACATAAAAGAATTATGAACAAATTAGATTTTCGAAAACAATTTTCACGGAATACTTATTTACGCTCATTTATGACTTTGAACTATGACTTTTTCACCAATTCCCATATAAACAGTTAAAAACGACAGACCTTGGTTACCACGGTATAGCTGGCTTATATTAACCCTTAAACCAAATTTCAGAAATCCTTGTATTGTAGTTCCTGAGAAAAATGTGACGAAAAATTTTCAACTTGGCTATCATGTGTAAAATCAAACAAGTGTTCGGTAAACAGGAAGTTGTTGAGTGATGAATCTGAAAACGCATCAACTTCCAAGTATAGCTGACTTATATCAAGCCTGAAACCAAATTTCAGAAATCCTGGTAGTGTAGTTCCTGACAAAAAATGTGACGAAAAATATTCATGGGACGGACGGACTGACTGACAGACTGACGGACGGATGGACTGGCGGACAGAGGTAAAACAGTATACCCCCCTTTTTTCAAAGCGGGGGTATAATTAAATATCTTACAATGCAAAGCTAGTTATTTGCGATGTGCGATGATGCGTAGCTGCATGGTAGATTACCACGTGAATTAGATCATTTTGATTATCTTTGAATTCACCACAGTCGCTTGAATTTTAGTGATATATGTATGAAAAAAAAATTTAAACAATACTGTTATATCAGAGACATATATATACACATATATGTCTCTGGTTATATGTACAATATATATATATTATACATATAACAGTATTTAAAAAAAAAAATTTCATATATATTATACATATAACAGTATTTTAAAAAAAAAAATTCATACATATATCACTAAAATTCAAGCGACTGTGAATTCACTAACACGTGGCTGTTGACACATTACACACAATATACTTAAAATACCTGGGGCAATTTACACTTCTGGTTTATTGTCCCTTTAACCAGCCAGTGTATCTGTGTATATTGTATTTATCTACCGTGCAAGGGTTGTGTAGCCAGTCAAGGTCGTTAAATGTATCTCTAGCTCCATTGACAGACTCCCATAATATATTCGAAAGCGGATCCCGAATTTTTAAAAAAAAGAATGTGGAAGGACGTAAAGACAACATTACAAATTGGACTAGTGTACATGCAACATTCAATCTATTTCTTGTGTGACAGTTTAATGACTGTCAAACCCGTGTTCAATTTATTATTTTGATATGGTTCCATCATTCGAAAATAAGTAATTAAAATCTCAGTAGGCTAAAAAAAAACTACTGGATTTTACCCACAGAGTGCAACAAACTCAGGTCACGGAAATGGTCTCTACTACTTCAAACTTTGGCAATCATGGCTAAAATAAAATCTAATCAGTCAATTTCACAGTATCACAATTTCATGTAACAGAAGAAGATAGTGCCTTGAAGATAGCTGAGTAAAATAAATATTTTTTTAAACAAGATATATGTAGGGAGCTCTATTTTTAACCAACCCGCGCATGAACAGATTCATTTTTTCTTGTATTTACTTCCTGAATGACACGACTCTAGAAATGTTTGCCACTGGACATCAATTTAAAAATTAAATAGAATCAGACAGTCATGCTCGAGCAAATAACATTGAGAACGGAACTTTATAGCAAGATATATACTATATATAGTGTATACAGATTGTATTTGAACACATACGAGGGTCTTGAATATTGTCTTATAGTTGTAAGTAATTTTTCTGTAGTCTTCATATTTCCCCCCATTATTCTATATTCTTTGTTTTCGTGGTGTCTATTTTATTTACTTTTTTGGCCCTTTGTTGTGCACTTTTTGTCCATATATATTCTCTCTTCTTCTATATAAATCCTATTCAAACCCTTATAAACATACACAATCAAAATGTTCAACTCAAAATCCCAGTTGATTTGTCATCCATGGAGTTTTTCTCAACCGTTGAGAATATAACAAATGCTAAATGAGTCCGTTTAAAAAAAAGATGTGGTGTGATTGCCAATGAGAAAACTCTCGTTAAGAGACCATATGCCACAGAAATTAACAACTATACATGTAGGTCACTGTACGGCCTTCAACAATGAGCACAGCCCATACTACATAGTCGGCTATAAAAGGAGAAAAAGTCTAGGAGTCCATTACTGATATTACATATATATATGATTAATGTATCACGTATACGTCTGATGCTTAATTGTTGGCTCTGCTGGAAGGCAAAATATTTAGCTCTTTACTGACTAGTATTTAACAACTGAATCTAGATAAGTTATGAAAATCAAGGAATCTATACATGCTATAACAGCAAATTTGAACGGAACCAAAACGCAAATTAGTAAAATAATAAGTATACAACTTGCATTTCAGCATTTTAATATTGGTAATTATTAATGAAGTAATGCGTAAATAATTTATCCTACACAGTGGAACAAATGGGAAGCCAAAGTACGTTAATGTCTGGATTAATCTTCTGCAAAAACAATGTCATTTTTTTTATTTTATCTGGTTAAATCTTCTGACATCAGACTCGGACTTCTTAAGAACTGAATTTTAAATGTGCGTATTGTTATGCGTTTACTTTTCTACTTTGGCTACTAGAGGTATAGGGGGAGGGTTGAGATCTCATAAACATGTTTAACCCCGCCGCATTTTTCCGCCTGTCCCAAGTCAGGAGCATCTGGCCTTTGTTAGTCTTGTATTATTTTAATTTTAGTCTCTTGTGTACAATTTGGAAATTAGTATGGCGTTCATTATTACTGAACTAGTATATATTTGTTTAGGGGCCAGCTGAAGGACGCCTTCGGGTGCGGGAGTTTCCCGCTACATTGAAGACCTGTTGGTGACCTTCTGCTGCTGTTTTTCTATGGTCGGGTTGCTATCTCTTTGACACATTCCCCATTTCCATTTTCAATTTTATTTCAATAAACTGACTTAAATAAAATTTAAGCAAGTTAAACTGTAAGCTTGCCGCCGTTGATACCCCCGCCGAAATATTTCGGTTCACAGGAAGTTGTTGAGAAATGAATCTGAAAACGCACCACACGGTACAACTTACTTGCATAAACCCTGTAACCAAATTGATAGATACGAAAAAGATAGATACGAAAAAAATTTACTTAAATAAATGTTTAATTTACATGTAATGTATGACGTACTTAAAATCATCTTTGTGTAAAGAAACGTTTGAATTGGCTGATCTTTTTGTAAAGCATGCTATTTTAACGGTTACGGATTCAGACTCATTAAAGATGCATTTCTTTCTGACACAAACGATGCAAACAGCTAAGCTCGCACATGTTTTGATCAACGTTTGTAAAACAAGTCTGATTACCAACAACATGTGCATGCATTATTGACAATTCAAACAGGGTCATTAAAGATTTATCAAACGATGTATTTGTTTCTACTCGTGTATCGTTTAGAAAACAGTAACACACGCGACACAACGTTTACAAAATTCTTGTTAGAAAATAATGCGGCCTAAGAAAAATCTTATTAGAATCACAAGAAGTTCTGATAGGTCGTAAAATAAACTTCCCATCACTTTATTCTTTTCACATGTCAATTTAAAAAAAAAAATTCGCAACGATGTCATAATTGAAAGCACGAGGAAGGCTGGCCAAAATGTTCAACTTGCGGGTAGTGATTGACAGGTATGATTATATCTTGGGGCTCTTGTGGGGAGCGTGGTGTCGGACGGAAAAAAGATTTCCAGTATTCATATATATATAAATGTCGATCTGATGTGGAAAATTGTGAGTTTTTTTTTAATAGCACAAAGAAAAAGACGTTAGAAGAGTAACAATGTGTAACTATAAACGAATAACTCGTTTATAATCTACGAGACTGATCAGATCGAAGTTTGATAAAAAAAAAAAAAAAAAAAAAAAAAAAAAAAAAAGCATTCAATATCAAACCTTCTTGGTTGGAGAAAACATGTTCAATGTATACCTGCAAATATGTCTTAATAAATTATATTGTGTATTTAAATTATCTCCATTGAATACAATACAATTTATTAAATGTATCTATGATATCCTCCATAGATAAATATCTGTACAGGTAAAGTTAAATTCGGATCAACAGATTGATTTACGACCTTCCGCTTGTCCATGTTGTATTGCAAAAATATCACAGCAGATGTTACTCACACTAGACAAGTGTCAAATCAGTATGACATTATGTCGGATTACGGCATCTGCAGTAATTAAGACTCTGTTTTTACTGTTTTTACAGGAACTGATTTATCTTAACATGACAATAAAGAAGAATTTTGTAAGGTGAACATATTTGTAGTATTGCAAAGTTACCACGTGCATTTTCGTGTTCATTGGTCACATTTAAATAGATTATTCTTTATTGAACTAAATTCGATATTTAAATTGCAAGTAACTTTAATATCAAAACCACCGCTTTTTATTTCTCGACTGAAAAGGGTAATAAGACGGTTATTTTTATCTGACTGTAAACAGTGTATATAATCACAACGATCTATTAATAACCGTTGCTCACAGATAACGGATTATACAACGATCTATTAATAACCGTCGCTCACGCATCACTGGTTCTATCACTGACTCAATACACACCAGTTTAATCGGACAAACGGATAATTCCCTGAGACACGCGGATAATTCCCTGAGACACGGAAAATCTCCGGAGAACCGCAAAATATACTGTAAAACGAAAAATTTACGATGAACCTCTATTAATTATCCGTTCCGCGGAGATTTGCCAAAAATCGCGGTCATTTGCCAAATAGGTCTACCAGTGTATTGTCCCATCTAACAAATACAACAGGTATTGTTCTCTGTATAGTTTATTCACCAGGACCTTTAAATTTCTTCTAGGACAAATATATCACTCATTGATTAATTTACCTGAACAAAAAATTGAACTGTCAATGATGAAAAAATACTTATACCAATACTAAGAAAGGACTCACAAAACTGCATGTGGTGTTGTATCTTTCAATACCAAAAACTCGTTTTTAATGTGTTCAATATTATAGCGAACCCTATGATAGTTTTCCCTAGATTCACCTGCTAGTTACCTGTCGATTTAAACTTTTGGCAGTTCTATTGTCCCATCTAACAAATACAACAGGTATTGTTCTCTGTGTAGTTTATTCACTTGGACATTTAAATTTCTTCTAGGAGAAATCTATCACTCATTGATTAATTTACCTGAACAGAAAATTGAACTGTCAATGATGAAAAAATACTTATACCAATACTAAGAAAGGACTCACAAAACTGCATGTGGTGTTGTATTTATTCAATACCAAAAACTCGTTTTTAATATGTTCAATATTAATACTGATTTAAAAATTAAAAGTTGATTTCTGATCAAATATTCAATATTTTTGTGTGTTTGATAAATAAAAATTTGAATATTATTATTTTTAAATTAAGGTCTTCATAAACATAGTCTATAAATTAACAACAACAAAAACATGCAAATTCTTTGGAAAATACTAAAAAATGTGTCTAAAATAAACTTTTTATTATTAAATCAGATTTTATATTGAACAGATTGAAAATATATTAATGATATATTGAATAAATACAATATTGCATACATTTTATGTGAGTTTATAGAAGTATTTCAATAACAAAAAGATATAATTTTTTGGTCAGGTAAATAAATCAATGAGTGATATATTTCTCGTAGAAGAAATTTAAAGGTCCTGGTGAATGAACTATACAGAGAACAATATCTGTTGTATTTGTAAGATGGGACAATAGAACTTGCAAAAGTTTAAATCGACAGGTAACTTGCAGGTGAATCTATGGAAAACTATCATAGGGTTCACAATAATAATGATTTAAAAATTAAAAGTTGATTTCTGATCAAATATTCAATAAATATTTTTGTGTGTTTGATAAATAAAAATTTGAATATTATTATTTTTAAATTAAGGTCTTCATAAACATAGTATATAAATTAAAAACAACAAAAACATGCAAATTCATTGGAAAATACTAAAAAAATGTGTCTAAAATAAACTTTTTATTATTAAATCAGATTTTATATTGAACAGATTGAAAATATATTAATGATATATTGAATAAATACAATATTGCATACAGTTTATGTGAGTTTATAGAAGTATTTCAATAAAAAAAACAGATAATTTTTTGGTCAGGTAAATTAATCAATGAGTGATATATATTTCTCCTAGAAGAAATTTAAAGGTCCTGGTGAATAAACTATACAGAGAACAATACCTGTTGTATTTGTTAGATGGGACAATAGAACTTACAAAAGTTTAAATGAACAGGTAACTTGCAGGTGAATCTATGGAAAACTATCATAGGGTTCGCTATAATTGATTGCGGCAATACAAATACTCAGCAAATTTTTCAACAAACTTATTCTGTTCAAATGATAAACATAATATGCAAGTACTCACAATTAGGCAATAATAAAAAAGATTAAAAAATCAGGACCCAGGGCGAACAAGTATCAGGCGAACAGATACTAGGTTGTACAGGTACTTAAGGGCCAACTGACCCAGATTCATTGAGTTCTAAGCTAAATGTAAGAAATCAGTTTTCCAAGTTTGTTTGAATTATAAGCCTGAATTTCAAGTGTCTCATCAGGTGGACACCTCCTGTCTTTCAAGGGACATAAAGTTTGATATACATGTATAAACGTTTAATCCCGCTGCAAATGTTTGCACCTGTCCTAAGTCAGGAATCTGATGTACAGTAGTTGTCGTTTGTTTATGTAATATATACGTGTTTCTCGTTTCTCGTTTTGTTTATATAGATTAGACCGTTGGTTTTCCCGTTTGAATGGTTTTACACTAGTAATTTTGGGGCCCTTTATAGCTTGTTGTTCGGCGTGAGCTAAGGCTCCGTGTTGAAGGCCGTACTTTAACCTATAATGGTTTACTTTTTAAATTGTTATTTGTATGGAGAGTTGTCTCATTGGCACTCACACCACATCTTCCTATATCTATATATATAAATACATGTAGTTGTACATTTTGTAATTACACATATGCAAATTTTTCAGTGATTTCATTGTCATGTACTTGAAATATAAACTTAAATTAAGGCATTCCAATTTTAAAAGTTTGACATCATAATACATGTGTAGTGATTGTTGCTTGATGTCAAAATGTTTTTCAGCAACAGCTGACTAAGGTCATTTGCAGACAAAGTTCAGATGTAAATTACACTATGATACAATAGGTTTTTAAAAGTTCACAATAGAATGGTATTGGTCATGAACATTTTCATTTTAAATATAAATGTTCCAGACCGTATGAGTATTTGGACCGTACGTGTATGGTCTGGCCCATATGCATACTTTTTCAAAATACTCATCTACGGTCAAGTGTATTAGATACAAATGCATATAACAGATCAACATAACTTACATTTTTACTTCTCAAATTAATAAACTTTCTATTTTAACTATTTAAAAAATTCACACTTATTAAATCTGTTAAATTAGCATGTCCATCAGTAATACATTAATTGAATTAAGATCACTGAAATTGAAGATATCGGAAGTAAACATAATGTGGAAGGACAATTGTTCTAGAATATTTAGCAACTTTACGAAAAGAAGCATATGCAAAGGAACATGCATGAACTGCTAACATGTAAACACGTAACTTGTTGTAGCATTTATTAAGTGTCACTTTGGGCTAGAGTACCAAAATTGGATTCAGATAATCAAATATTTAATTCTAATTGTTCGTTTGTTCATTTTATCCATCAAATTGTAATAATAACAATTTGTAAAACTGAAAAAAAGATTATGATAAATGTTTTTTTTTTTTTAATTTAACCTATATGATCCAATAACATTTATGGTCAGCTCGTACTGTACCATACGCATATATACTCATACTGTCCGACCGTACACTCAGGTATGGTCAAATACTCATATGGTCTGGAACATAAACACTGTAGTTCCAGAGGCAATAAGCAGATGAACTTTTTTTTCAGTATAGTAAAGTCAATCAATTGTAGGTAACTAAGCTTGATTTTACTTTATTTAGTTGCTCTTACTTGACCTAGTACCAAGCTGTCCTATTTCAGCATGTTCAGAGTACAATGTATATAAACTGTTGAAAAGTATAATCCAGAGTCATGCGTTACTATAAATACAAAAAAGGTCTATTTGTTGTTACAGCTAATCCTCTTATTTGATTGGTCATAAATGATCTTCAATTTCAAAAGTAATTTGTATAAAATTTATAGATTTGGTCAGTCACTTTACATAATTACTTCAGAGGAGGACATAATTTGTGTTTTCATGAGTTTCACATTAAAAAAGACATATTTGCAGTAAGAAGAAAACTGTAATGGACTCATAAAAAGATATTGGGTAATTTGCATTCTGTTATTTCTTTTTTAATAATCAGAAATTTGTTGGGTTCTCAGCAGTACTTGTCGGTCTTCATTTCTAATATTGATATACACATGCAAATGTACATGTACTAAAGGATGGCCATGCTATATAATTTGTTGATAGTTGATAGTATAAATGTACTTGTGTATAAGACTTTGAAGGTACAAATGTACATGTAGCAACAGTAGGAGCACACCCGGGAAGCATAATTTCTTTTCAAAAAAGATATGTCAATGATAATTTTTCCCTGTAATTAAAGATGCTTTGCAACTCTATTACTTTTGAACACGTTGTAGTAGCCTTTTGAATTTAAACTTTTTAAAACAACTCACTGTATTAGTAATTGTTTTTAGATGTCAAGTAGAAACTATATAATTATTCAAATGTGAAAAGAAAAAAAAACCAATGGATTGATTTATGACCATTGAATTATAAAATATGAAAAACAAATATATACATGTATGCATTTGACAGCCAGCAATCAAGGACAACTAGTGAATTGCAGGCACATGAAGAATTTTGTAGGGTAATAAATATGTGTGTGAGCACGTCACTGAACAGCCAAACCAGCCCAAACATATACATGAGACATGTACAGTCACATGTATTTATTGCGAACCCTATGATAGTTTTCCATAGATTCACCTGCAAGTTACCTGTCGATTTAAACTTTTGTAAGTTCTATTGTCCCATCTAACAAATGCAACAGGTATTGTTCTCTGTATAGTTCATTCACCAGGACCTTTAAATTTCTTCTAGGAGAAATATATCACTCATTGATTAATTTACCTGACCAAAAAATTATCTGTTTTTTTTTATTGAAATACGTCTATAAACTCACATAAACTGTATGCAATATTGAATTTATTCAATATATCATTAATATATTTTCAATCTGTTCAATATAAAATCTGATTTAATAATAAAAAGTTTATTTTAGACACATTTTTTAATATTTTCCAATGAATTTGCATGTTTTTTGTTGTTGTTAATTTATAGACTATGTTTATGAAGACCTTAATTTAAAAATAATAATATTCAAATTTGTATTTATCAAACACACAAAAATATTTATTGAATATTTGATCAGAAATCAACTTTTAATTTTTAAATCATTATTAATATTGAACACATAAATACAACACCACATGCAGTTTTGTGAGTCCTTTCTTAGTATTGGTATAAGTATTTTTTCATCATTCACGGCTGGTAATCTACACACGCAGAACATTTGGTTCTGCAATGAAAACCGTGAGAGGATTTTCCGGTTGTGCTTGAGTGGAGTAATTGTCACCGCTTCAAAAGGTATGTACATTTCTAAATCTCAATTTTCTTATACAACTGATCAAAATATTGAAAATCAGAGAATGCTATGCTGTGGTGAATACTTTAACGAAGAAATACATGTATCATTTACTGTTGTACGTAGAGTTGAACTCTTACATAATCAGTTGCCCCACGAGAAATCGCCTAAAAAAGTGACATTTTAATTTTAAAATGGTTCTATTTACAGACCTACAAGTTCAAATTTAGTTTTTTTTAGGGCAATGGGTATGAATGTTGTTTTTGGCGGCGTGTACGCTGTCCGGTGTTGATAGACGTCTTAATAATTCAAAAAACTACATTTTTTCATTAAGTCATGCGTGAGGGGATCGGTTCTGATTGAGTACATCGTGAATGCGTGAGGGGAAGTACAAATCATATCTTTATATTCAAGCTATGAGTCGTTGAAACTTATCTAAATAAGGCTACATTGTTCATGAAAAAACACATAATGTGTGCTAAAAAAATCACTGAGATTGATATTGAAAAAAATTGTTGGAACCTAGGGTTTAATAATATGTTTCACGAAGAATAAAAACAAAAAATGTTGTCAACGATAACCAAAAATACTGCAGAGATGTTGGGGAGTATCTCATTCGTCTTGATTCGTCCTTTTCAAACCACTCAACAATGTCCAAAAACAGGTCGAATGCAATGTTGTTTTAAAGGAAAACGTCCACTAATGAAAAAAAAAAAGCACTTTGAAAAACTTTATGTTCTTCCTCAATGTCTTCCATGTGGTATTTCTCGTGGTCTACCATGTGGTCTTCTTCTGTGACTTCTTCTATGTCTTCTTCGTTGTCTAATACATGCTCTTCCTTATGGTCTTCCTCGACATTATCTTGGCTTACATCGATGTTCGTGAATAATAAATTCTGTATATCTGCCCTTTTTGTTTCGGAAATTTCGTGATTTTGGGTGAACAGATTACGTCTAATATATATAAGTATTGAAGTTTTGATCGGCGATATACTTTTCTTTAATATATGTGGTGATCTCTGTGACGTATATTTGACGACAGGACTACTCCCACAGGGTTTAGTTCGCTTCGAGGGCTGGGATAACTTTTATCTCCATGGCTTTTTGTAGAGAGTCAATTTTAGTTCTCTTTTCCTTTTACCTTTGAATAATGGCATTTTCTGAATTTGAGCAAACAATTTTAAATAGTTTGATTTTATTCAATCAGTGATCAGTTTAAATCTGTTAAAGTATAAGGACAAATCTGTGATGATTTTTAATCAGCATTGATCACATTTATTGAGTCAACAAAAGTCACAAAGCCAAAGATTAAAAAAATTTTCTGTACTTCCCCTCACGCATTCACGATGTCCTCAATCAGAACCGATCCCCTCATGCATGACTTAATGAAAAAATGTAGTTTTTTGAATTATTAAGACGTCTATCAACACCGGACAGCGTACACACCGCCAAAAACAACATTCATACCCATTGCCCTAAAAAAAACTAAATTTGAACTTGTAGGTCTGTAAATAGAACCATTTTAAAATTAAAATGTCACTTTTTTAGGCGATTTCTCGTGGGGCAACTGATTTTGTAAGAGTTCAACTCTACGTACAACAGTAAATGATACATGTATTTCTTCGTTAAAGTATTCACCACAGCATGGCATTCTCTGATTTTCAATATTTTGATCAGTTGAATAAGAAAATTGAGATTTAGAAATGTACATACCTTTTGAAGCGGTGACAATTACTCCACTCAAGCACAACCGGAAAATCCTCTCACGGTTTTCATTGCAGAACCAAATGTTCTGCGTGTGTAGATTACCAGCCGTGTCATTGACAGTTCAATTTTTTGTTCAGGTATATTAATCAATGAGTGATAGATTTCTCTTAGAAGAAATTTAAAGGTCCTGGTGAATGAACTATACAGAGAACAATACCTGTTGTATTTGTTAGATGGGACAATAGAACTGTTAAAAGTTTAAATGGACAGGTAACTTGCAGGTGAATCTATGGAAAACTATCATAGGGTTCACTATAACAGCACAACATAAAAACAATCACATACATTGTAGGTTTTTAGAAGGCATGCCAGGCACTTGTTCTGTACATCAGATTTATATGCTATGATGCAGCACTGTTTAAGGAAACAGATACATTTTAATTGGAAGAAGTAATTATTGATTTTATCATCTTTCCTCATGGTTAGATTGTCATAAAATTACATAATCTCCTTAAATATTCCATTTTTGTATTGCAAACTAAGTTTTCTGCATGCAAATTACTTGAAATATAGCTATAGTTATAAACTAATGTTAAAACCATTAAATTGAATTTTTTGTATAACATTAATTTCTATCTTTAACTGAAGGAAAGACACAAAAACAAAAGTCTTACACACTGATATGTCATCAAGTTATAAATAGAAATATGAAATGTCTAAAAGCCTTTCGAAAAGTGTGCACAAATACATGTATGAAAAAAGGAAATGTGCTCTGATCAGAGACAACTTTCAACCAGACAACCAAGAACAAGGGTTTTTTGTTTTGTGGCCTTTTTCCCTCAATATTTTGACTATTCATTAATCAGCCCACAAAATGTTATTTTGATGTACCGTTACATTTACATTTAAAGATTGAATATATATATGCACATGTACAATGTACATATATGATACTTATTTCATTACACTTGGCAGGTTTCTGGAATTATATTAAGGACTGGAAGTTTAGAAAGCTGTGAATGCACAAAATAATTCAGAGCATCGAAAGAAAAAAAGACAAAACCACAATTATTGTCCATGCTAAACTTTGCCTTGTAATCCTAGTTTAAGTACAATAACCAGGTACATATCCAGGATTTGAACAGGGTTGTGGCCCTTATACAACTTATTTTATATATGCAATAAATACTATTTTTCTTAATTATAGGGGGACAGGGGGATATTGAAATACCTCCTATCATATAGTGTATGAAATTTGCATTAAGAATTAACCTATTAATTTGAATAGTATTTTAAATGGTCTGTCTGTATGTGACAATATTGTGTTTTATATGAAGCCCTGACTTGTCATGATCATCTTAATGGAAACTAAAGGCAATCAATAAAAAACTCATAAATCTGCAAAATTATACAGCTAAAACATGAGTAATGAACTCTCTAGCTTATGGATAAAAATTGGAGATTTTGGGACATGTTTAGTAGAACATCAATATGGTATGACGTCAATGGTAAACAAAATACATTAGGAGAATCATACAAAAGAATTTATAGTCTAAATGATGACTATTTGAGTTCGATGTTATAGCAAGAATTGTTGTACAATATTGAAGTAAGAATTGTACAGATTAAAAAATGGAATACTTTTATGATTGTCATTATCCATTGAATTGCATAACCTTGAATGAAATAAATGAATAAAACTGAATTAGTATGTTAGTGCAGTACTCAACTTTAGATTCAGAAATATATAGTAACATGTAGTTCTTAGTCATGGATGTTGTCGTTTCATATAACAAATGAAAGGATAAGATAAACTTCATAACACTGGTGGATTATTCTTTGATATTTGAAAATTATTATTAAACCATTTTGAACATGTTGAAATGACATGTACATGATCATGCAATAAACTATTTTAATGAAAACTTCTGTATAAAAAATTCCCGAGGCACTTAAGTATAACAGGAATTAATTGTCTTCTTGCGCATGTGTAATACATGTACGTGTAGGCGTAGGAATTTTTGGCGCCAAAAATTTAGGTTGTAAAGTGACTGTTTTATATAGTTAATTCTAGCCTGTACTTTGTACTGTGATCATCGTATTTTTAAGGGTTTTTTAAGGAAAAAAGATTTGCATTATTTTGTATTTTGATAAATATATTGATTTTTATGTCCTATTGTCCATGCCAACGAAACTGTAAGTGTTGGACCTCACTTATCAAATGAGAAAAAGAAAAACATAATTTTGTTTGTAAATATCGAAATAGAAAAGAAAGCGAGTCTTTTAGACTCAAGGGCTATGAAAATTTTTGGTACAAAAGTCTAAATATGATTACGTTTGTATAGCCAATCAACCTACATAAAAATCAATATATTTATCAAATACAAAATTATGCAAATCTTTTTTCCTTAAAAAACCCTTAAAAATACGATGTTCACAGTACGAAGTACAGGCTAGAATTAACTATTTAAACAGTCACTTTACAACTTAATTTTTTGGCTCCAAAAATTCCCGTTATACTTATGTGCCTCGGGAATTTTTTAGTCTTCTTTCCACTTAATACATCTAAACTATTTAAAGAAAAACACAACACAAACTTATGTTTATGCAGTACTCCAGCTAGTCAACAACATAAGTTTGTGTTGTGTTTTTCTTTAAATAGTTGAGTTTAGATGTATTAAGTGGAAAGAAGACCTAAATTTTTCTGCATTGCCCTGAGCACAAAGTTATCTTTTTTGGTAATAAAGTGAATTCCTCTTTTTTTATTAACCTTAAGTCTTTTCCTTAGTCTCTTTGATTTGATAACATTTAAAGCTATAAAGGCATCTGATCAGCTTTTTATACGACCGCAAATTTTGAAAAAAATTTCGTCGTATATTGCTATCACGTTGGCGTCTGCGTCGTCGTCGTCGTCGTCGTCGTCGTCGTCGTCGTCGTCGTCGTCGTCGTCGTCGTCGTCCGGCGTCCGAATACTTTTAGTTTTCGCACTCTAACTTTAGTAAAAGTGAATGGAAATCTATGAAATTTTAACACAAGGTTTATGACCACAAAAGGAAGGTTGGTATTGATTTTGGGAGTTTTGGTCCCAACATTTTAGGAATTAGGGGCCAAAAAGGGCCCAAATAAGCATTTTCTTGGTTTTCGCACTATAACTTTAGTTTAAGTTAATAGAAATCTATGAAATTTTGACACAAGGTTTATGACCACAAAAGAACGGTTGGGATTGATTTTGGGAGTTTTGGTCTCAACAGTTTAGGAATTAGGGGCCAAAAAAGGGCCCAAATAAGCATTATTCTTGGTTTTCGCACAATAACATTAGTTTAAGTAAATAGAAATCAATGAAATTTAAACACAATGTTAATGACTACAAAAGGAAGGTTGGTATTGATTTTGGGAGTTTAGGTCCCAACAGTTTAGGAATTAGGGGCCAAAAAGGGACCCAAATAAGCATTTTTCTTGGTTTTCGCACCATAACGTTAGTATAAGTAAATAGAAATCTATGAAATTTAAACACAAGGTTTATGACCATAAAAGAAAGGTTGGGTTTGATTTTGGAAGTTTTGGTCCCAACATAATAAGGGGCCCAAAGGGTCCAAAATTAAACTTTTGTTTGATTTCATCAAAATTGAATAATTGGGGTTCTTTGATATGCTGAATCTAACTGTCATGACTGTGTATGTAGATTCTTAACTTTTGGTCCCGTTTTCAAATTGGTCTACATTAAGGTCCAAAGGGTCCAAAATTAAACTTAGTTTGATTTTGACAAAAAATGAATCAGTTAGGTTCTTTGATATGCTGAATCTAAAAATGTACTTAGATTCTTGATTATTGGCCCAGTTTTCAAGTTGGTCCAAATCGGGGTCCAAAATTAAACTTTGTTTGATTTCATCAAAAATTGAATAAATGGGGTTCTTTGATATTCCAAATCTAACTGTGTATGTAGATTCTTCATTTTTGGTCCTGTTTTCAAATTGGTCTACACTAAAGTCCAAAGGGTCCAAAATTAAACTTAGTCTGATTTTAACAAAAATTGAAATCTTGAAGTTCTTTGATATGCTGAATCCAAAAATGTACTTAGATTTTTTATTATGGGCCCAGTTTTCAAGTTGGTCCAAATCAGGATCTAAAATTATTATATTAAGTATTGTGTAATAGCAAGTCTTTTCAATTGCACAGTATTGCGCAATGGCAAGAAATATCTAATTGCACAATATTGTGAAATATCAAATTTTTTTTTAATTAGAGTTATCTTTCTTTGTCCAGAATAGTAAGCAAGAAATATCTAATTGCAAAATATTGTGCAATAGCAAGATTTTTTTTTAATTGGAGTTATCTTTCTTTGTCCAGAATCAACTTAAATCTTTGTTATATACAATATACAATGTATATTCACTTTTTACTACCAACTGATAAATTAAAATAATCTTTACCATTCAGTGATAACAAGCAGTTTTTTTACATCTTAATATTTTATGATGTATTTAAATGAGTAGTTATTGTTGCAAACTCCTTTAGAAATTTTAATTGAGATTAGTTTTGGAATAAGGGAAAGGGGGATGTGATTAAAAAAATTGGGTTCAATTTTTCTCATTTGAAATTTCATAAATAAAAAAGAAAATTTCTTCAAACATTTTTTTGAGAGGATTAATATTCAACAGCATAGTGAATTGCTCTAAGAGAAACAAAAATTTTAAGTTCATTAGAACACATTCATTCTGTGTCAGAAACCTATGCTGTGTCAACTATTTAATCACAATCCAAATTTAGAGCTGAATCCAGCTTGAATGTTGTGTCCATACTTGCCCTAACCGTTCAGGGTTCAACCTCTGCGGTCGTATAAAGCTACGCCCTGCGGAGCATCTGGTTAGTACACTGTTAAGATATTACATACATTATGCTATATATATATATATATATAAAGAACATTTAAAAAATTTACATTAAGATGAAAGATAATAATCTGTTATGAATTGTTTTATGGTTTCCTTTTACTAAGAATTTTAATTTGCTAAGAAGACAATTACTTTATTAATTTTTTATACAGTTTGGATTATCATTATACATGCTTATATTTTATCTGAAACAAAGAACAATTCCCTTTAAGTATTTGTTGGTACATGTATAACTTTATTTGCACCCTTAATTACTAGACATGCTAGAAGGCACATTGTGACTTTGAATTTTCAATTAATTCATCTAGTTATGACAATTTATAATCAGTTACAATTTATTTAAGGATTGACTGTTATATTTTTAAGCCTTCCAATTATTAGTGGGGGATATGGCCGGAGCATTACGTTCCATAAATACTGAAATTGGTTTCTGTTTTTTAACTATAGTTTGCCTCAACCAAATGTTAAGAAACTTATACACAATACTTATTACCACAAAACACAGATCCAGTTTGACATTTGGGGGTGTCACTTTTACCATTCTATAGATCTGCCCCTTTGCAAAACGAAAAATTGTTGAATTTTAGCTTCCTTTCTATGACTTATATTTCACTGTGTCTAAACCACACCGGCAAAATTTGCTCGGACTCGATGGTATCTAACATCCGGCACAATGACGGAACACCAATAGACAAAAGAAAGGTAGGTTTCTCCTTATTTTTTTATTTTTTTTATGATATCGAAGAATATATATACATATACAACTATTTTCTATTGTGAGATGCAATATTTTCTACAACCGTTCTATATTAACGGTGAAATAAGTCAAAATGCATGTCAAAATGACGAATTGAGTGAACCTTGCCTCGAAATTGTTTAATTTCTCGTTAAATTGTTCACATTGTACGAAAAGAAGGTACGTGAAGATAGATATTGACACGGAGATTGCAAATTTAGTTATTATGAGCATCTCAATAATTGTATTTCTGTGTATGGAACGAAAGAAAAGGGTCATGTCAAATTAAAATAAACCGGTTTCGTCAATGTTGTTACTACACAATCACCCGGTTTCGTCTATATATATCACCCGATTTTTTTTTTTTTTTTAACAAACAATTTATTAAAAGAAACTTTGGCACGGATCTGAACATTGCCTTTCGAGAATTTAAATATATATTTATTGTAGAGTAAACTTGGTGTGTTAAAATCTATTTTAAACGGGCACTTTTGGACATAGTTAATTATGATAACACACATTTTCCTAATGAAAGGCGTATCCCTTATTTCACTTAACTTCAAACTAATTTTAAATGGAATATTATACTGAATAGCAAACACTGGTATCTAATTATTTTGTAACATTATTATATTTTCTTTGTTTATAATAGTAGTATGTAAAGATGAAAAATAAAAGGATGTGTTTTGATTGTGCCATAATTTTAATTTACTATACTATATTATATACACTTACAATATTTACTATCAATTATTAATACATTTATGCATTCAATCATTGACGAACAGTCCCAAACCGTCCCAAACCGACTATAGTCTATACTGTTCTGCACAAATTAATCATGCATGCAGTCCTGCCAGATTTTCTGGTACTCTATATACTGTGTTAATTGCGCACTAAAGCGAGTTTTCACACTTAAGCATCCATAACATAGCAGTGAGATTTGTAACTTTCTACCCGTTTCTGGTAGGCACATTTATTTTCATAGGCATGTTTTTCACATTATTTTTACAGTTCAAATTCTTTTTTTGTAGTTCAAATTCAATTGAAACTTCAAGATAACTTTCGAAAACAATATCTGACAGTTTTGTATTTTCAATGTGAATAAAAGTTGGTTTGCAAAACATGACCGTCATTTATATCTAGGTCTTGTTAAGAAGAAGTGACGGTAACCACTTATCCCATAAACATTGACAATGAGACAACTTTCTTTTAGACACAAAAATTATGTTGAATTAATCAAGTTTAGGTCAGCGTATGCCTTAAACAATGAGAAAAACACATGTAAACTTAAGAAAGCAACCTATAACAGGACTCTGAATTATAAATGTAAAACAATTCAAACAAGAAAACTGCCTACCTATTTTATGTTCAAAACGCATATGGTATAAAGCAACCAAAGACAACCATGGAATTACAAGCGTGTGATTCGGGAATGGACTGAGTCAAAGTGTTGTCGCTGACATAAACAGTACAACAAAAGTACAAATAATAAAAAATGATGAAAAAACTTTAACTCGTCCGATGACCAACGTCAGTGTACGATCATCATAACACAACGGCGACAGTACAGACTCGGTTTTTTTTTAGTAATGTTAACAAAATAATTAGGTCTTTCCACTTTTCTGTGGAAAGACCTATTGCTTTTCTTCTGATTAATTTTTTTTCTTCTGCCTAATTTTGTTCTTGCGATAAATATTTGTTTCGCAATATGTCGCTTAAATATTTGGTATATGATATCGAACAGTTTATGCGCTTTTGAAATTTACCCTGCGTAACCGAATACTTTTCTTTGTAGGAGTTATCTCCCCAAACACTGTTTTCCTTGTGATCACGACTCCTTCGCAACCGTAAGAGATTACGACAAATTTATTTTATAAAATTGCTCGTTATATCCTTCGCATGATTTGTCCAATTTCGACCGAAGCAATATGAACGCTCCATATGAGAGTTATTTCCCCTTTTGTATTTGAAATTTTGAAATGTATTTTAAACTGGAACACCATAAGTGATAGAGACCTAGGATCTTTTGATTTGAGGTCCTTGGTCCAAAAAAAATGAAAATTAGGTCAAGGTCAAAGGTCAAGGTCATATTAACATTTTTTGAATTAGGCTTATTTCCACTCATTTCCAGAAACCGTATAAGATATCGACAAATTATTTTGACTAAATTATTAGTTGTGACATGTCGTAACTTAATAATTTTAGTTGAAAGGGTGCGTAGACAATGAATGGGAGTTTTTGCCCCTATCATATCTAAAATTATGTGTAAAGTGATATAACTTATTAACCATACGTATTAGAGACCTAGGGTCTTTTGATTTGATATCCTCAGTTTGTGACCTTCAAATTGAGGTCAAGGTCATAGGTTAATTTGACGTTCTAGATTTTGACCTTTGCTTTAAATTCATATATATACATCATAAAGCCATATGAACTGACATTTTAGACTGATTTTAATATTTTAATATCAAAATAGATATTAACTGGTGGAAAGACCTTCAATTGTTCTCTGAACAATTGGTTTTTAATTATTATTGAATTTTGTCGATGACCTGAGACTATTATACTAATTTGTACATAGCAGTATAGTTACAATAAGGGATAAAAAAAATTATTTTAATGCATGGTAGTTGTAATCCTACATTCATTTTCTATGTCGATTATGCATGCATATATACAGTTGTCTTATTATCAACGTTTATCCTTAAGAAGATTTATTTTTAACGATTGTAGAAAAGATTACATACATAGAATGATTAGATTACTTATAAAGGTGTCCATCCTTTTGTGCGCGAAAATCACATATCAATTGTGTGTTTCGATTTTTAAGACCGTAAACTTTAATTTCAAGTTTAAACATGTTCAACATATTTTCCCATAACTCATATAGAAAACGCATATTTAGAGAGCTTTAATCTCAATATGCTGTTAAAAAATTTCGGAATGCAAAGTAAATTAAAATATTTGTGTTCTATAAGAGTAGGAATTCAAGTTTTTGCTTATTATTTATTTGAATCTGAGACTCATATAAATAAGAAGCCGTTGTCCGGTGAACGAACTTGTTTTCCAACGACCCACAAAACTCCTTTTGAATGCTGAAGTTAAATAATCAATTATAATGTAATGCGATTATGATTTTTTTTATTTGACCAAACCGGGTTATGCATTTTGAAATCTATGACGAAACCGGGTTGTATACATTGACGAAACCGGCCAGTTCCATTTTGACATGACCCATTTCTTTCGTTCCATACATAGTGATATAATTATGAAGATGCTCATAATAACTAAATTTGCAATCTCCGTGTCAATATCTATCTTCCCGTACCTTTCTTTCCGTACAATGTGAACAATTTAACGAGAAATTAAACAATTTCGAGGCAAGGTTCACTCAATTCGTCATTTTGACATGCATTTTGACTTATTTCTCCGTTAATATAGAACGATTGTAGAAAATATTACATCTCACAATAGAAAATAGTTGTATATGTATATATATTCTTCGATATCATAAAAAAAATTAAAAAATAAGGAGAAACCTACCTTTCTTTTGTCTATTGATGTTCCGTCATTGTGCCGGATGTTAGATACCATCGAGTCCGAGCAAATTTTGCCGGTGTGGTTTAGACACAGTGTATTTGTCTCAACCAAATGTGATAAAACTTATATATATATACAAAATGCTTAATTCAACAATTTTATAAAAAACACATCAAATTTTAATGTGGGTGTGTCACTTTTACCGTTCTAAAGTTGTGCTTCTTTACAAAGGATTGCTGAAATTTTCCTTTATGTTAGCCATGTTGGCTTTAAGTTAACCTCAACTAAACGTTATGAATCTTTTATATAATGTTTTTACCACAATACACAGATGGATTTTGAACTTTGGTAGCATAACTTTTCTTGAGTTATGTTCCTTTATAATGTTGAATGCAAGTGTTGGCAACATCTCCATTGACACATTCCTCTTTTGTCTACAAAGAAATAACATAAAAAATGTGGTGCACAGTCCACAGGTTAAAAGTGTGCACCACATTTGTTGGGGTAATTGTAAAAAGGACAGAAAAGTATTACAGTCAATCTTTATAATTTAATTCTGAATTCCATTTTTAAGGACTCAGGAGTAGATAATTAAGAAAATGTTGATGAAGTCACTGTCACATGACAAAATTGTGTCTGTGCTGATAGACTAAAATCTCAGGCAATCAGAAGATGTGTTAATTACATCCAAAATTAAATTGGTATGACATATATAGATAAACATTACTCTATCTACCAAGATTGAAAGGAATTAAAAGTATTCATGAATTTACCTTTTATGTTTTCAGACGAAACTAGAAGATGTGTTTAGAGTTTTTGATGAAGATGCGTCTTTCCAATATTTAAAATGTTTTCGACGAGTTCGAGTAAACTACATATTGCCTGATGCTGCAGTTAAGGCCAGAATACATTTACATGAAACACAAATTTGTGGGCAGGTGTCAAAATGTTTTTTTGTTCAGGTAAGCATATATATGTATACAGTAAATGATGGCCATACTTTTACCTATAATGGTTTACTTTTACCAATTTTGACTCGGATGGAGAGTTGTCTCATTGACACTCATACCACATCTTCCTATATCTATATTCACAGTTCACTACACTTAAAAAGCTGTCCAAACCCCTCAAAATGTGTTCATATGATGGCACTGAACTCTCAAACATATCTAGTTGATGAACATGTCCTTTTTATGAACGCCTAATAGTGTCCATATTTTAAAAATGTTCAAACGTGTCCACCCTTTATATTAATTAAAGAATCTTACAAATGTGGAACAAAAACAAAATGAAACCTTAAATACAAGGATATATACTTTTTAGAATTAATAAACCAGGTGATAAATTTTTGCGTCTTTGTCACTATAATTTACCACGTTAAATGTCTGAAAGTTGTTTTTAAAAAGTGTAACAAAAATCTAATGCTTCAGATTAAAACATAAATAACAATTGTTCTTAGATTAAAAGACCAAGCTTTTTATTTTTATGCCCCATTTATGGGCATTATGTTTTCTGATCTGTCCTTCTGTACCGTTTCAGGTTTAAGTTTTTGGTCAAGGTGTTTTTGATGAAGTTGAAGTCCAATCAACTTGAAACATAGTACACATGTTCCCTATGATATGATCTTTCTAATTTTAAAGACAAATTAGAGGTTTTACCCCATTTTCACGGTCCACTGAGGCACTGAACATAGAAAATGATGGGGCATTCGTGTACTAGAGACATACTTGTTTTATTTTTCAGCCAATACATACCAGTGGAGGTAACAGTCCTCATCTGAAACTGCCACCTCTTACTAAACAATTCCTCATCTCACCACCAGCCTCTCCACCTTTAGACTGGGAACCAGTGCATGAAGCTGAACCAGTCATTAATTTTGATTTATTACATGCTATGGCCAATCTTGCTCCAGGTTTGTAATTTTTATGCCCCATCTACGATAGTAGAGGGGCATTATGTTTTCTTGTCTGTGCGTCCGTCCGTCCGTCCGTTCGTTCGTCCGTCTGTCCCGCTTCAGGTTACAGTTTTTGGTCAAGGTAGTTTTTGATGAAGTTGAAGTCCAATCAACTTGAAACTTAGTATACATGTGCCTTATGATATGATCTTTCTAATTTAAATGCCAAATTATAGTTTTGACCCCAATTTTACGGTTCACTGAACATAGAAAATGATAGTGCAAATTTCAGGTTGAAGTTTTTGGTCAAGGTAGTTTTTGATAAAGTAGAAGTCCAATCAACTTGAAACTTAGTATACATGTTCCCTTTGATTAGATCATTCTAATTTTAATGCCAAATTAGAGAATTTATTCCAATTTCAGGGTCCACTAAACATAGAAAATGATAGTGCGAGTGGGGCATCCGTGTACTGTGGACACATTCTTGTTTATTGACAATTCATGTTAATATTGTGAGAAACTGAAGTCCAAATAAACACATCATAAATCTTAGGTCCGAGACCACAATTATTTTGTAGTGCATTTCTTTTAGAACATAAATGAAAATTAAAAAAATCCCACCTTCGCTTTCTCAATGAAATTTTTATAGTGTGTTGTACTATTTTTGGGTCAAATTATATCAAAAATATAGAAAACTTCTTCGGCTCTAACTCAAAATATGGAAATTTAATGTTTAGGGCGTCTTGAAATCTTTTGACAACTTCCTAAGTGCTAATTATACGACCACAAAAATTGAAAATTTTTTGGTCGTATATTGGTATGACGTTGGCGTTGTCATCGTCGTCGACCGAAGACATTTGGTTTTCGCACTATAACTTTAGTATACTGTAAGTAAATAGAAATCTATGAAATTTAAACACAAGGTTTATGACCATAAAAGAAAGGTTGGGATTGATTTTGGGAGTTTTGGTCCCAACAGTTTAGGAATAAGGGGCCAAAAAGGGCCCAAATAAGCATTTTTTTTGGTTTTCGCACAATAACTTTAGTAAAAGTAAACAGAAATCTATGAAATTTTAACATAAGGTTTATAACCACAAAAGGAAGGTTTGGATTGATTTTGGGAGTTTTGGTCCCAACAGTTTAGGAATTAGGGCCCAAATAAGCATTTTTCTTGTTTTTTTGCACAATAATTTTAGTATAAGTAAATAGAAATCTATGAAATTTTAACACAAGGTTTATGACCACAAAAGGAAGGTTGGGATTGATTTTGGGAGTTTTGAACCCAACAGTTTAGGAATTAGGGCCCAAAATGGCCCAAAATTAAACGTTTTTTGATTTCATCAAAAAATGAATTATTGGGGTTCTTTGATATGCCAAATCTAACCGTGTTACTCAGATTCTTAATTTTTGGTCCTGTTTTCAAATTGTTTTACATTAAGGTCCAAAGGGTCCAAAATTAAACTTAGTTTGATATTAACAAAAATTAAATTTTTGAGGTTCTTTGATATGCTGAATCTAAACATGTACTTAGATTTTTGATTATGGGCCCAGTTTTCAAGTTGGTCCAAATTTGGGCAAAATTAAATTTTGTTTGATTTCAACAAAAATTGAATATATTGGGTTCTTCAATATGCTGAATCTAACCATGTATTTAGAGTTTTAATATTTGGGCCCGGTTATCAAATTTGTCCACATTGAGGTTTAAAGGGTCTAAAATTGAACATTATTTGATTTCATCAAAAATTGAATTCTTGGGGTTCTTTGATATGCTGAATCTAATGTATTTAGATTTTGGATATTGGACCATAATAGGTAAATCTTCAATTTGAAATTTTAAAGTTTTTAAGTTTAAGTTCTTAGACCACATTCATTCTGTGTCAGAAACCTATGCTGTGTCAACTATTTAATCACAATCCAAATTCAGAGCTGTATCAAGCTTGAATGTTGTGTCCATACTTGCCCCAACTGTTCAGGGTTCGAACTCTGCAGTCGTATAAAGCTGCGCCCTGTGGAGCATCTGGTTTTTAACTTTTAAAACCAAATCACTACTTTCTTTAAAAATTCTGGACCCAAATTTTTTTACAGTGTAATTTCACCCCCTTAACTTGCAATTTGAGGCATTAAACATGGAGAAATAAATTTGGAAGGGGTATAAAAAGTAATGGCAAGTAACCCACTGTCAATTGATACTAGCGACTATATTCGTGGACAACGAAAAAATCAAGGAACGACAATTATGGTCTCGGTCTTTCGAACCTAAAAGGATAGAAGAGTTGACCAATCTTAAAAAAACTTGGTAGGACCAAATCTTAATAAATTATAACACTGCTTACAAAGTTTCATAATAATAGGATATATATATCATAGACAATATGTTAAATTCTATACTCATCTTTGCGTGTTAAATTTTGAAGTTAAAATTGAAAATTTTCAACTATCAACATTTGGGGCTTTAAAAATTAAAATATTGCAAAAAAATAATTTTTAAATGCCTTAATATATAATTTATCATGTATTTAAAGCAATAGAGTGCTCATTTGATCTATCAGACTTAGCATAATTATTCAAAAGTCAAATTTATATGAGCCTGTGCCTAAAAATTGAGGTTTTTCAATGAATAGGGGGGCCTTACATGAAGATGTAATATTTTCCAGCAATTTTAAATTTGTGAAGCTTTTTGGTTATAAATAATCCTTACATATGTATTGAATGTACTTTAAATGGAAAGAAACAATACAAATAACCTATCATATTAGTTTAAAAGGGGCTTAGGCCAAGTAATACTGGACAAAATTTAGGGTCAATTTAGGCTGTGCCACATATTTACATTAAAAATGCATATTGAGGCTATAAGAAATAAAAATGTGTGTCTTTTTATCATTTCTATACTCATATGTGACATGATACAACAAATCTGAGCACAAAAGACTCTTGCAATTAACTTTTCTTGCAGACAGTATGGTCTGATACAAAGATTTTTGCCTTTTTAGTGAAAAACTTGCATGCAATTTTAGTCTCAACAGGCTAATATTTAAACCACTTGATATCCTACAGAAGAAAAGAAAGATATTATGTGAAATGGAACAGGTACAATAGACATCTGTAAAGTGCTTTTATGTACCAAGCTTCCCACTTTTGACTACATCCAAACAGGGCGTTAGACAAGGGTCATTTATACAACACATTTTGCAGAGTGCATAAATAAGTAAAAGAACTAGATAAAGGCATAGAAACACAAATATTGACACATGAAATCCTGTCTGATAGAAAGTCAGGATGCCATTTATGCATCAATATTGAAAAAAGCTATAAAATGACTATTTGACCATAAAATGCCAAAATTTGTCATTTTTACAGAAAGTCCTTAAATCCTTTTAGTTCATGCTATTTGACAAAGTGACACCATCAAATCATTTAGGGAAATGGCCAAAGTACAGATTCTATATTTACAAATATTGCAGACCATAATTTTTTTGTAGTGTATTTCTTTTAGAACATAAATGAAAATTAAAAAATCCCACCTGCGCTTTCTCAACGAAATTTTTACAGTGTGTTGAGCTGCTTTTGGAACAAATTATATCAAAATTATAGAAAACCTCATGGGCTCTAACTCAAAATATGGACAATTTTATGTTTAGGGCGTCTTGAAATCTTTTTAAAGCTTCTGAAGTGCTAATTTTTAACTTTTTAAACCAAATCACTACTTTCCTTTATAATTCTGGACCCACATTTTTTACAGTGTAATTTCACCCCCTACTTGCAAATTGAGGCATTAAACATGGAAAAACAAATTTGGAAGGGGTATAAAAATTAATGGCAAGTAACCCACTAGGGACTATATTCGTGGACATCGAAAATCAAGGGACGACAATTGTGGTCTGGGACCAAATACCAGGACTAAAATTTTACACTTACACCAGACCATGTTTCGTCTACAAAAGACTCATCAGTGACGTTCAAATCAAAAAATGTGTAAAAGGCCAAATAAAGTACAAAGACGAAGAGCATTGAGGACCAAAAAGTCCTAAAAGTTTTGCCAAATACAGCTACGGTAATCTATTACTGATGTAGAAAAGCCTTAGTATTTCAAAAATTCAAAGTTTTGTTAACGGTTAATTCATTATTATGAACATATCAATGATAACTCTAGTCAACACGGAAGTGCTGACTACTGGGCCAGTGATACCATCGGGGAAATAAATCTCGATCAGCAGTGGCATCGACCCAGTGGTTGTAAATAAACTCATCCTATATACCTGGACTAAAATTTTACACTTACGCCAGACGCACGTTTCGCCTACAAAGGCTCATCAGTGATGCTCAAATAAAAAAATGTTTAAAAGGCAAAAAAAAAGTTATTTCCCTTGATGAAGTGTTAAGTAGTCATATATAGTTATATATATGTGTGAACTGAAATCCTTGGAGGCCTTTTGTCAGAGTATACTTCTTATATTGAATGGACTATAAAAAAAAATTGTATATAAATCTACCCATTTTGAATCCAAAATTTTGAATTGGTGGCAATTGTTTTTTGTCTTGAGGATAAGGTATGAGTTGCTCAACATTTTCACTATTGTTGCCTGTTAGTTAACAATGTTTTTTCACAACGACTATAAGTAATACTGTTTCAGAATTAAACGCATTGGTGGGGGTAAGCTTCATTACCAGTTACCTGGTTTTAGTTGCTCTTACTTGAACTTTTACCAGAATGTTCTAATACAGAGTAGGTAACTAATCGAAAAAGTTATATACTTCAGAGTCAAAAGTCGTATGGAATTAGTTAATTAATAGTGTCTACAGTATAAAGAACACATTAAAATGAATAGAATAAAATTAGCTAACAACTCTAGCTTAAGGTGGCTCGTGGGTACAAAAATTTCAGCAAAAAATCAAACCTTTATTTTTTCATTACAAATTTTATTTATTACACTATTAGTTATAACTTTATGATATGGTACAAAAATCAACCCCAAAAAAACGATTCGGTTTGGCCCCAGATGACTTTTAAAATGTTTATATCATTGAAAAAGCTCCAAATTATCTCCCTTTGGTGCAAAAATGCCATTTTTTGGCATTAAATTTGAAATATCTTTTTTAACTCATCAGTGACCTATATTTTTTATTAATGTTTTCAAATAAGCTGTACATAACTAAATAATTGTAAAATTGAAGCGATTTCTGTAATTAGGTTATTTTTTTTTTATTTCGATATTACCTCTATTTCTCCTATTAGCTCAACAGAAAAAAAGGACATTAACAAAAATGTGACCTATATTTTTTATTATTGTTTTCAAATAAGCTGTACGTAACTAAATAATTGTAAAATTTAAGCGATTTCTGTAATTAGGTTATTTTTTTATTTCGATATTACCTCTATTTCTCCTATTAGCTCAACAGAAAAAAAGGACATTAACAAAAATGTATGCTTCTTCTGGAGGCAGATTGTGAGCTTAAATGAACGGTGATCCATTTTTTTTTATTTCATTTTTCTTGTAAGGTGGTACCTAACACTGCAGGGAGATAACTCTGTAAAATCAGCTAAACGTTTTAATTACGTTGTGTTGTTAAGGAAATATTACAAATGTATTAAGCTTCTCCAATGATCAAAATTAGTGTTTGTCAAACTGCTATGTAACCAGTGTAATTTTTCTGATAAATTGGTTGGTTCAAATTTGTAGAAATTTTTATATTCATGTCAAAGGGTCAAAGTAAATACTTTGTCAAAATTTTATGAAAATTAAACGAGCCAAATTAATTTTAGTAAAGGTGTTGGGTACCACCTTAAGTATATGATAAAGTTCATTTATGAAAAAATATAGCGAAATCATATATAAGAAAAAGAAAAAAAGATTTATACCCAGGAGCCCCCTTAAGCTTAAAAGAATCATTTCTCAAATTGAAAAGATAGAATAATTCGGCAAAACAGAAAAGCCCTTAATAAATATATCTAACTGATGAATAGAATATACAATAATTGTCACATTCCTGACTTCAGAAAGGCAAGTTAGTATACCCATGGGAACAATATTATGTATGCAGCATTAGCAAATGAAATGTATTTATTTTTAAATCAAAAATCATTATTGTAGAGCATTGTACTTAAGAATAACATGAACCCTGGTATTTAGTTGAAGACTGTCAGCCATGAGTAGCTGTTTTGGTAGTAAAAGTAGTCATTTATGTGTACCTAATCTAATTTAGAAACATGGCTTACATTGTAATCTGAGTCTAAAGTAGGTCATTAATTAAAGCATGCTACATAATAGGTTAATTATAAATCTCCAGTCTTTAAATAATTGTACAATTTCCTGTCATTAATTCTTAAATGAATATGAAAAGATTCATTATATTACTTGATATTGACTGGATTGAGGCAATATGACATTGATTTTAAATAAAATGAATATCATTTATAAGGAAAAGACAACCCCTTCAGCAGTGTTTAAACATTTAATTAGGAAAACTAAGAGTAATGTTTATTTATTGAGAACAGAAGTTTGAAGTGTATACCAGATATTCCTAGCAACAGATGCTATTAAATTTGAAAATTAATCATTTTTGAGTGAAATGGATACAGCAGTATAAAATCCTCAGCAAACAGGATCTAATAGACCAGAAGTTTAAAATCATAACATTGTTTCCTGCTATTGATTTCAAAGCAAATCCAATCAATTACTGATTTTGTAAAGTTTTTAAAGCAGAGTGAGTATGAAATAAGTCATATTGCACATGCATTGATCCGCAAAGAGGAAAGGTCAAGACTGAGAGCAACTTTGTGTTTAATTAAGAATGCAATAAATATTGGCACACATAATTTTTTGTCTTTTCTTTTCGCAGGTCAAAGTCACGAACTTCATCCTCCATCAGACAAACACCCAGCCATTGTTGTACATATTTGTGAAGACTCCTCAGACCCCGACATGAACCAACCTCCAAAGATTATCCAGACACGTAGACCGCCATAGTCTTATATCCCTTTATATGTGACAGAAAACTTTTCCAAGAATTTGTTCATGGCAATTATGTATTCTTCAACTGTTACCATTGACGACCTGTGTTGCCATCTGTTGGACATCAAAAACCAATGTACAAAACATGTATTATTTAATCAGTGTTATTGTGTTATATGTAGATTTTATTTTTACAAATATATTGAATTTGAAAAAAAGAAAAAAAGATATTTTTGCTGAAGATCTGCATTTGTCCTTTTGTGAACTGGAAAGTTTTGATATATAGTTCAATATGAGTTATAAAAGGTCTGTCAGACATGCTATCCTTCAATGGGCAAAAGGATGAGGCAAGCCAAAACAAATAGTCAAACAATAAACAATAGTTAAAAAAATCAGACCATTGAAATATTTTAGTCACCTAAATGGTTTAGTTCACAGTATATATATCTCTTTGATCTAATTGTGTTTGTTTTATTGCAATCTAGTTATTTCAGAATAAAAAACCCTCAACTGTAAGCAGTAATCCTAAAAGGTCCTGTTGGACATTGGCAAGGATCCTATAAATTAGAGTTTGGTACAGTGACAGGTTGTCTTAGATTTATTGTAACTAAATAAAATAAAAATCGTAACTACAATCTATGAAATATGAATAAATCAAGTTATATGTTGATATGAGTGTGAAGCAAAGCAACATGAAAATAATCCTAAGAGGACATCTTGATATCGCAATAACTTATCTAACATTTTTGTCAATAACAACTGCACATAAAAATTTCTAAATGTATAGTAAACATGGTATACACCGCATCTCCTTTTATTCATACTTAAAATTCATTTTTTCTATAAAAATGCACAATTTGATTAAGAAATATTTGATCATTTCAAATTGGATTTTTTTTTCATAATATTTTTTGTATTGGTCAATTTGATACTTGTTCATGTTGAACATATACAAATGAAATAAAGTATCATAGCGTAATGTTTGTAATAAAAATACACTAAAAGAAACCACTTACTGAGTATGGGGAAATATTTTCTAAATGCACGGCAATATAGAACAGACTTGTATAACAATATTTAGAAAGTTGTCTCTAGTCATCTAAATTTAATATTGTCAGTACTTGCATGTAGTTTGAAAGAATATATCATTAAACACTGGTGCTAGATGTATATGTATATAACAAATATGTAATGTAGTTGTATAATTTAAAGTATTCCATGTTTTGTTGAGGCAGGAAAATCTTCTATATAAACATTGATGGTTTTTATACGACCGCAAAAATTGAAAATTTTTTGGTCGTATATTGGTATCACGCTGGCGTCGTCATCGTCCGAATACTTTTAGTTTTACGCACTCTAACTTTAGTAAAAGTGAATAGAAATCTATGAAATTTTAACACAAGGTTTATAACCACAAAAGGAAGGTTGGGATTGATTTTAGGAGTTTAGGTCCCAATATTTTAGGAATTACCTGGGCCAAAAAGGGCCCAAATTAGCATTTTCTTGGTTTTCGCACTATAACTTTAGTTTAAGTAAATAGAAATCTATGAAATCATGACACAAGGTTTATGACCACAAAAGGAAGGTTGGGATCGATTTTGGGAGTTTTGGTCCCCACAGTTTAGGAATTAGGGGCCAAAAAGGGCCCAAATTAGCATTTTCTTGGTTTTCGCACTATAACTTTAGTTTAAGTAAATAGAAATCTATGAAATTTTGACACAAGGTTTATGACCACAAAAGGAAGGTTGGGATTGATTTTGGGAGTTTTGGTCCCAAAATTTTAGGAATAAGGGGCCAAAAAGGGCCCAAATTAGCATTATTCTTGGTTTTCGCACAATAACTTTAGTATAAGTATATAGAAATCAATGAAATTTAAACACAAGGTTTATGACCACAAAAGGAAGGTTGGGATTGATTTTGGGTGTTGAGGTCTGAACAGTTTAGGAATTAGGGACCAAAAAGGGGCACAAGTAAGCATTATTTTTGGTTTTCGCACCATAACTTTAGTATAAGTAAATAGAAATCTTTGAAATTTAAACACAAGGTTTATGACCATAAAAGGAAGGTTGGGTTTGATTTTGGGAGTTTTGGTCCCAACAGGTTTTTAGGAATAAGGGGCCCAAAGGGTCCAAAATTGAACTTTGTTTGATTTCATCAAAAATTGAATAATTGGCGTTCTTTGATATGCCAGATCTAACTGTGTATGTAGATTCTTAATTTTTGGTCCCGTTTTCCAATTGGTCTACATTAAGGTCCAAAGGGTCCAAAATTAAACTTAGTTTGATTTTAACAAAAATTGAATCCTTGGGGTTCTTTGATATGCTGAATCTAAAAATGTACTTAGATTTTTGATTATTGGCCCAGTTTTCAAGTTGGTCCAAATCGGGGTCCAAAATTAAACTTTGTTTGATTTCATCAAAAATTGAATAATTGGGGTTCTTTGATATGCCAAATCTAACTGTGTATGTAGATTCTTAATTTTTAGACTCGTTTTCAAATTGGTCTACATTAAATACCAAAGGGTCCAAAATTAAACTAAGTTTGATTTTAATAAAAATTGAATTCTTTGGCTTTTTTGATATGCTGAATTTAATCATGTACTTAGATTTTTGATTATGGGCCCAGTTTTCAAGTTGGTTCAAATCAGGATCCAAAATTATTATATTAAGTATTGTGCAATAGCAAGAAATTTTCAATTGCACAGTATTCAGCAATAGCAAGAAATCTTCAATTGCACTGTATTGTGCAATAGCAAAAAATGTTCAATTGCACAGTATTGTGCAATAGCAAGAAATCTTCAATTGCACAGTATTGTGCAATAGCAAATATTTTCAATTGCACAGTATTGCGCAATAGCAAGAAATATCTAATTGCACAATATTGTGCAATAGCAAGTAATTTTCAATTGATTGGAGTTATCTTTCTTTGTCCAGAATAGTAGTTGAATCAACTTAAATCATTGTTTTATATTCACTTTTACTACCAACTGATAAATTAAAACACTCTTTACTATTCAGTGATAACAAGCACTTTTTGTTACATTTTAATATTTTATGATGTATTTAAATGAGTAGTTATTGTTGCAAACTTCATTAGAAATTTGAATTGAGATCAGTTTTGAAAAAAGGGAAAGGGGGATGTGAAAAAAAAAAATGGTGGGGGGGGGGTTTAATTTTTCTCATTTCAGATTTCATAAATAAAAAGAAAATTTCTTCAAACATTATTTTGAGAGGATTAATATTCAACAGCATAGTGATTGCTCAAAGACAAAAAAAATATTTTAAGTTCATTAGACCACATTCATTCTGTGTCCAAAACCTATGCTGTGTCAACTATTTAATCACAATCCAAATTTAGAGCTGAATCCAGCTTGAATGTTGTGTCCATACTTGCCCCAACCGTTCAGGGTTCAACCTATGCGGTCGTATAAAGCTGCGCCCTGCGGAGCATCTGGTTAAGTTTAAATTCTTATACCACATTCATTATGTGTCAGAAACCTGTGTTGTGTCAACTATTTAACCACAATCCAAATTCAGAGCTGTATCAAGCTTGCATGTTGTGTCCATACTTGCTCCAACTGTTCAGAGTTTGAACTCTGCGGTCGTATAAAGCTGTGCCCTGTGGAGCATCTGGTTATTATTTTATTTCAGTAAAGGACAAGGGCTATTGTAGAACAAAGTTTTTAGCACAAGATTTGTCGTTTCTATAGATAAAAGTAGACAACATTTGTACAATTCAGATTTCCTTGCTATTTTCTATTGTTGACCTCACTTGACAAACACTTCCATTTAGCTTAATTTAGGGGTCAACTATGTATGGGATTTTTTTCCTGTCATGGGCTGAATTGATCAAATTTTGTCCCAGTGTTTTTTTATTTTTATCAATAATGGTTTATAGATGTATAGAACTTAAATCATTTGTTTTAGCTGGTGGTGTCAAATTCTTCAGAGCAATTTTTGCATTACTGTGTAATAAATTATATCATTTCAGTGGAAGCTTTAAAGGGTCATATGAGGTTTTACCATCTCTTGGTATCCATGAACTTTCTTTAAGGGAACTAAATGGATTAAAGCCAAATTTGGTATAGATTTTCATTACTTTCATGATCAAATGCAACTATGATATCCAATATACCAACCTTGTCTCTGATGGATGGAAATAAAACCTCTCAACTTGTTCAAACCAGTGATGACATCCTTTTGGGGAATGTTTTAGGAGTGTTAAAAATTAAAATAACATTCCTGCTTGTAGAAAACTTTTTATATATACATTGAACCAAGTGTGACCTTTACAGATAAATAATCTTGTGGAGAACTACTTTATTAGTCCAAACCAATAATTAGAAATAAATGGATAAAATTTGTTCACATGTTTCTAAATCCATGGTTTGACTCAGTAATCATCAAAATTGTGGAAAACTTTATTTTACTTGGTTATGAAAGTTTAATTAATATAAGATTGACTGAACTGATGAAGATATCCTTGTGGTTTATTTGATGATGAATGTTTGCTTATATGGTAATATGTTAGTTTGACAGGACAGACTGTATGCCTTCTGATTGAGAGTAAACAGTAGAATAACAAAAACACTGAGCCCTGTGGAAAGTTCAAAATGCAAAGTCTCTTATCAAATGGCAAAATCAAAAGCTCAAACACATCAAACTAATGGATAACAATTGTCATATTCCTGACTTGGTACAAGCAAAATGATCTCAATATAAAATTTGTTTTTTTAAAAACCATTTTTTTTAATACAACAATTCATACCACCAATTTACAGCATCTTTTGTTGCTCATTCCATATACATGCATGACAGACATTTAACCTCATAGTCCACTGAAGACTCAGAATTGGGGAAATACAGTTTAAAATTCTGTCATGTTCATCTTGGGTCTTATAGACTATATAAGAAGTGAAAAAAATATTTTAAGATAATAGTTCTTCTCCATAATTATTTTGTTTATTTTTAAAAGTTACTTGTAAATTACAACCTCATTTTATGAATTGTTGTGTATTGACATTAATTTATTCATTGGTATTTTGCAATTAATGAAAGAAAGTTGAGGTCTGCTTGCATTTTGGAGGCTTTTTTTCAGATTTGCATATTTAAAATAAGAGGGGAAAATTACCGGATTATTTGTTTGGTTTAAATGAAATTCTGGAACTCAGCAATTGGTTGTCCTGGTTTCTTGATGTTATTTCTTTTATCAAGGAGTATTTCATCAGTAGTTTCAATTGTTTTGGATTATAGGATTATACTCTAGTCTTCACAATTAATCAAAAGCTTGACAGCCAGTAATTAGTATTGGATCAGATGCCTCATTAGCCATATTACTGTAATTGATAGATTTATTTTTAATTAAAATATTTGAACATCTGAAAACATTTTGTGAAGACTGGCACCTTATGTTGACATCTGTTTGCTTTTTTATTTGGTTTGTGTTGAATTTTTGGGGTGCTGTACGTATTTGTAAAATTACCAGAAATTAATTCTCTGCTAATGATTGTATTTTCTCCACAGTTATCATACAAACTGTATAACGTTGCATAATGCTTAGAGATATTTATACTTGTTTTGTTGTTTTACGTTTGTTAATATGTTCATTATAATTGTGTATTTACATAAATGAACAAAACTGCCTATAATAAATATGAAAACCATAATTTTGTACTTGTAGTTTTGGCCCTGTCAAATAAATTCCTTACAAAGTAAACAGAGTCTACATGCCTATGCTAATACCGTGGCGTCATTTATTTTAGTGGGTACCAATATGTTGTGGATTGAGGAAAACTTGCATATTCAGGAATATTTGATTTCATGGCTTTGGCAAAGTCTTCATACATTCCTATAGAAAATTTGTAGTTTGTTCAACATTTAAATTCATGGTTCCCCTGTACCCACAAAATCCACGAAAATTAGTATCCAACGAATATTGATGAATCCACAGTAACCCCCTGTTGTGAAATTAAGTATTGTAGCAATGACATTTTGATACATCTGCCTACATAGTTTTGTCAATCGAAAGGCTTAGTTCTACAAAAATTATAAACCAAATGCATATCAGGCAATATTTGACTATGATAATGGTCAAAGTCTAGGTCAGAGTGACCTGACTTAGGTATATGGTCCGAGACCACCATTGTCGTCCCTTGATTTTCGTTGTTCACAAATATAGTCCCTAGTGTTGACGGTGGGTTACTTGCCATTAATTTTTATACCCCTTCCAAATTTATTTCTCCATGTTTTATGCCTCAAATTGCAAGTAGGGGGGTGAAATTACACTGTAAAAAAGTTTGGGTCCAGAATTTTAAAGGAAAGTAGTGATTTGGTCCAGGTAAAAAAGGTTGAAAAATAGCACTTCGGAAGCTGTCAAAAGATTTCAAGACGCCCTAAAGATAAAATTGTCTATATTTTGAGTTTGAGGCGATGAAGTTTTCTATAATTTTGATATAATTTGTCCCAAAAGTAGTACAACACACTGTAAAAGTTTCTTTGAGAAAGCGCAGGTGGGATTTTTTTTATTTTCATTTATGTTCTAAAAGAAATGCACTACGAAATAATTGTGGTCTTGGACCTAAGAGGTGAAATCTGTAAATATAGAATCTGTACTTTGGCAACTTCCCTAAATGATTTGATGGTGTCAATTTGTCAAATAGCATGAAACTAAAGGATTTAAACTTTTATTTTATAGAATTTCTGCAAAAATGGACCAATTTTTGCATTTTATTGTCAAAATAGGCATTTTATAACTTTTTCAATATTGATGCATAAAGGGCATCCTGACTTTCTATCTGACAGGTTTTCATGTGTCAATATTTGTGTTTCTATGCCTTTATTTACTTTTTTTACTTATTTATGAACTCTGAATCTACAGAAAAGAAGATTATCTCAGACAAAATGTGCAAAATGTGTTGTATAAATGACCCTTGTCAAACGCCTTGTTTGGATGAAGTCAATAATGGGGAGCTTGGTACATAAAATTTGATGTCCATAATAAAGACCTCACTAAATTTGTATCAAATGCACTTTACAATGTCTATTGTACCTGTTCCATTTCACATAATATCTTTCTTTTCTTCTGTAGGATAGCAAGAGGTTTAAATATAAGCCTGTTGACAATAAATTGCATGCAAGTTTTTCCCTAAAAAGGCAAAAATCTTTGTATCAGACCATACTGTTTGTAAGAAAAGTTAATTGCAAGAGTCTTTTTGTGCTCAGACTTGTTGTATCATGTCACATGAGTATAGAAATGATAAAAAAGACACACATTTTTATTTCTTATAGCCTCAATATGCACTTTTTAATGTAAATATGTGGCACGGCCTAAATTGACCCTAAATTTTTTTCCAGTCTTACTTGGCCTAAGACCCTTTTAAACTAATATGATATTTTATTTGTAACTTTTCTTTCCATTTAAAGTACTTTCAATACATATGTAAGGATTATTTATAACCAAAAAGCTTCACAAATTTAAAATTGCAGGAAAATATTACATCTTCATGTAAGGCCCCCCTTCATTGTAAAACCTCAATTTTAGGCGCAGGCTCATATAAATTTGACTTTTGAATAATTATGCTAAGTCTGATAAATCAAATGAGTACTCTATTGCTTTTAGTACATGATAAGTTATATATTAAGGCATTTAAAAATTATTTTTTTGCAATATTTTAATTTTTAAAGCCCCAAATGTTGATAGTTGAAATTTTTCAATTTTAACAGTCAAAATTTTACACGCAAAGATGAGTATAGAACTTAACTTAATGTCTATGATATACATCCTATTGTCATAAAACTTTGTAAGCAGTGTTATAATTCATTAAGCTTTGGTCATACCAAGTTTTTTTTAAGATTTGTCAACTCTTTCTACCCTATTAGGTCCGAGACCACCATTGTTGTCCCTTGATTTTCGTTGTTCACAAATATAGTCCCTAGTGTTGACAGTGGGTTACTTGCCATTAATTTTTATACCCCTTCCAAATTTATTTCTCCATGTTTTATGCCTCAAATTGCAAGTAGGGGGGTGAAATTACACTGTAAAAAAGTTTGGGTCCAGAATTTTAAAGGAAAGTAGTGATTTGGTCCAGGTAAAAAAGGTTGAAAAATATAGCACTTCGGAAGCTGACAAAAGATTTCAAGACGCCCTAAAGATAAAATTGTCCATATTTTGAGTTTGAGGCGATGAAGTTTTCTATAATTTTGATATAATTTGTCCCAAAAGTAGTACAACACACTGTAAAAGTTTCTTTGAGAAAGCGCAGGTGGGATTTTTTTAATTTTCATTTATGTTCAAAAAGAAATGCACTACAAAATAATTGTGGTCTCGGACCATATGACAGACTAAAGCCCATGATGCATGTTTGACCAACCTTATTTTTTTGGTACAAAAGATATTCACAGGGCACAAATCCAAAAAGGTAAAATTACTATCATAGGAGTCAAAGGTCAAAGCTAAGGTCAGAGTAACCTGTATTTGGTATATGACATACAACATCCAAATATGCAGCTGCATGCCAGGTTTGGTTTACCAAAGTTTTACGGTGCAAAATTTATGAGCCAACAATAATTGAATAAGGAATTTCTATAATAGGGATCATGGAACTTGTATGAAATATTTGAAACTCTGAAAAAATGCTTACTTTTGATTGTATCAAATACTGTAATTGGTGGAATACAATGATTCAATTCCAATTGCATTTTTTTCTGCATAGCCATTACTACTTGATGTTTGTTGAAATACCAGGAAAATCTCATTCATAGGATCACATCTTTAGTATTTTTTCAAATAAACCTTTCCAGAAAATCTGTGTCTAGCTGAAATTTGGTCACTCTGACCTGTTTTTCTTAACTGATATCAAATTACATCAAAATTTATATTGCAATTAATTAACACTAAGAGTGCAGATGGTAAACTATTTACTGCTTTAATTCCATGATTGATTTAATGTTTAAAGTCCCAATGGTAATTAAAGATTTTACTGCAAGTGTCATAAACTTAACATTATCCAAGACTCATGACAATAAAGGTCAGATAAACCCTGCAAGGCAAACATTTACACCTAACATTCATACACCAAATATGGTTGACCTATTGCTTATAGTATCCAAGTAACAAACCAAACCATTAAGATTCTACATTGACCAATGCACCATGAAAGTTATGTCAAGGTTAGATGATACATATCAGATAGACATGAATACCTTACCTTAAGTCAGCCTCATATCTTGACTTGCATCTAAAAATTGACAATGAGGGTCAGTTGAAAACAACTTTAAGACAAAAGAGATGATTTCAGCTTTCCAAACGAAACTTTCCATTTCAATTCCATTTCCAAGTAGCAACATTCCAGTAGCACCTGCATACAGGGTATATATCTTCCAATTGATACAATATTCCCTTTCTTGCATTTCCTATTATGATTTTCTTGATAGAGGGTTGCTGCTCACAAGGAAGCTATTAAAGCAAGAGTTCCAAATGGTGAAGTTGAAATCATCCCTTCGTAAATTTTACGGACGCCATCATGAGTTGGTTGACCGTTATGGAAAAACCGTTTCACAAATGATCGGATATGTTCTTTACGTAGTAACTACAATCCCCTTCCCTTTCATGAATGTGACCTACGGAATTAGACTATTTACCGGATTTGTTATCACATAAGCAACACAACGGGTGCCATATGTGGAGCAGGATCTGCTTACCTTTTCCGGAGCACCTGAGATCACCCCTAGTTTTTGGTGGGTTTCGTGTTGCTTATTCTTTAGTTTTCTATGTTGTGTCATGTGTACTATTGTTTGTCTGTTTGTCTTTTTCATTTTTAGCCATGGCGTTGTCAGTTTATTTTTGATTTAAGAGTTTGATTGTCCCTTTGGTATCTTTCGTCCCTCTTTTATAGTAATTCCATGCACCATATAACATATTGCTTACAGTATCTGAGAACCAGACCTAGCCATAAGACTTTTATTTTTGTGGATTGAGAAAAAATGTCTGCATGTATGGCTGTACAAAATTTGTACTTAAGTTTTATGACATTTAAATTCATGGCTCACTAATACCCTCTGAATAAACATAAACTGGAATCCAACAAATAATGAATCAACAGCAATTCTAGTTTATATATAGCCTGGCATGAACATATTCTTTATTGAGTTGGTTATTATCCTGGTAGAACTATGTTAGCTCAGCTCACTTTACCATGCTCACTTGCTCAGGAGCCTGTTGTTCAGTGGCTTCCATTTTTTGGTTTGATTCATAGGTGCTTCTCGTTTCTTGTTTTTTATAAAGATTAGACAGTTGGTTTCCTGTTTGAATTTTTTACACTAGTTATGTTGGTGCTCTTTATAGCTTACTGTTCGGTGTGAGCCAAGGCTCTGTGTTGAAGGCCATACTTTGACCCTTAATTGTTTACTTATAATACGACCGCAAAAAAAAATTGGGATCGTATAATGGTATGATGTTGTCGTCGTCTGTGATGCCATCCGAAGACACATTGGTTTCCGGACAATAGCTTAAGTGAATGGATCTCTATGAAATTTTTTAAGAAGGTTCAATACCACAAAAAGAAGGTTGGGATTGATTTTGGGGATGATGGTCCCAACCGTTTAGGCAATAAGGTGTCCAAAAGGGGCTAAAAACAAGCATTTTTTCTAGTTTCGGGATAGTAACTTGTGTATACCGGTAAGTATTTTGATTGCTCTGAAATTGTACCACAATATTCCATATCACAAAGAGAAGTAGAAGGTTGGGATTGAGTTTTGGGATAATTGCAAAAAACTTGAAGGAATTAAGAGGCAACAAAAGGGCAAAAAACAAGCATTTTTTAGTTTTCAGACAATAACTTGTGTTTAAGTGTATGGATCTCTCTGAAATTGTACTACAAGGTTTCATACTATAAAGGGAAGGATGGGATTGAGTCTTGGGCTAATTTTTCCAAATGGGAGGGGGGGATTTTTCTTCCAATTTTATTGAGGAATTCATATTTTTTTTCAAAAATTTTCAAATTTCAAATTTGAAAAGGTTAAAGAATAAATCTCTAATTGCGCAGTATAGCCCAATAGATTTGTAAGATCTTTGACCATTTTTATTTTGTGTCAAGAGACCTTTACTATGTCAAAAATTTGACCACAATCAAAATTCACACAGTATCAAGTTTGAATTTTGTATCCAAATTTGCCCCAACTGTTCAGGGTACAACCACTGCAATCGTAACAGGCTGCGCTTAGCGAGGCATTTTATTATACATTGTGACTAATTGATGGAGAGTATTCTTATTGGCACTCATACCACATCTTCTTATTTATATTAACTAAATTTTTCATCGTCATTTACATCTGTTATTCTTAAACTTAATTGAAGCATTATCTTAAAACTAGCAAAGACTGAGTTAATAGATTGTAGCTAGTTCAAAAACCTGGCAAAAGTACCAAAAGTTCAGTCTTTTTCCATTTAAATACTGTTATATAAATCAAGCCTAACTGAGGCAGTTGCATATATATGTCGTGTACAAGTTGCGATTTTGTACAGGTTATAACATGTACAAAAATATTGTACATGTTATAACTTGTATAATGCAAAAATACAAGTTATAACATGTACAAAAGTACCTCGTACATGTTATAACCTGTACAAAATATTGCTTAAAAATGGTTTTAACTTGTACAAAATCGAAAAAAAGGATATGTATCTATTATTGCAACAGATGTTATTGACCTCAATAATATTTTCATAACGTTTTTATTATTCCTTCATGATAGTGTGTTTTGTCCTTTTTTGATATAGTTAATGTCCAGGGGTCGGTATTACGAAGCATTCCTAAGATTTGTCATAAGATATATCTTAGGACATGTCTTATGATCCTCTTATGACTATCTATGGACATATCTTTATTTGATGAATTATAATTGTGAGTGTCCACTTTGAGGGCAATAGTAAAATACTTTCATTCTGGTTCACACTTAAAGACAGAAGAGGATAGCCAGGACAGATGTGTCTACAAATAAAATTGGGAATGGAAATGGGGTATGTGTCTAAAAGACAACAACCAGACCATGGAGCAGACGACATCCAATGGACACAAATACATGCTTTCAAAGTAGAGGATATATATTTAAAACATCAAAATGACATCTGCCTAATGCAATGATCTTATAGTTTATATAAAAAAAATAATTATAAATTTACATAAGTCATGCTGAAGGCCAAAAATGTTGAAGAGTAGATCCAAAGATATTGATAATGAAGCGTGGTCCAATGATAATTATTTCAGCTCTCTCTTGCTTTTACAGAGTAAGCATATAAGACATTATTTTAGTCTTTGCATGCTATAAAACGAGAGGGAGGAGTATTACCCAAAATTTTAAGGCATCGTTCTTAAAATTTTTGGAAGAATTAAATCACAAGTATCCAACATGTCTAATGTAATTGTCATTGAGGAAATGCAAGCTTTTAGTAAATAGTGTCACATTTATTTAAGCCATGATGGACTACATAAAACATACAATTACATGAAAACACATTTTGCCAACATAAGTCATAAAACATATATTTCTGAAACTTTGTGATCATTGTCCTCCACAGAAAAAGACACATTCTGACCTATTTATTGTTGTTCTTTATGCATTGGTGAATTTAAATGTATATTTTACTTCATTAAGATTTATCTTAAATTTTGTACAAGTTAAAACCATTTTTAAGCAATATTTTGTACAGGTTATAACATGTATGAGGTACTTGTGTACATGTTATAACTTGTATTTTTGCATTATACAAGTTATAACGTGTACAATGTTTTTGTACATGTTATAACCTGTACAAAATCGCAACTTGTACACGACATATACATACTAAAACACACATGCGAAATCGCGGGCATTCAGAGTGTAGTTTAAAGTATGTAAAGTGTTGTTGGAAGAATTTTGTGAAATATTGAATGACTGGAGAATTTCAGCAAAAGTATCATAAATCATAGGTTATTGGGGACAGGAAAATGTTCAGTTTTTTAATCCCTCCTCCTTTATTTCCAAAATTCCCAATTTGTGGTTTTCTATCAATTTCAATATGAATATACATTTAGTATGTTATGAACATTTAAGTAAGGAGCCTGTACTTGAGTGGTTGTCGTTTGTTTATGTGTTACATATTTGTTTTTCGTTCATTTTTTGTACATAAATAAGGCCGCTAGTTTTCTCGTTTGAATTGTTTTACATTGTCATTTCGGTGCCTTTTAAAGCTGAGTATGCGGTATGGTCTTTGCTCGTTGTTAAAGGCCGTACGATGACCTATAGTTGTTAATTTCTGTGTCATTTTGGTCTCTTGTGGAGAGTTGTCAACATGGCAATCATACCACATCTTCTTTTTTTTTGTAATCAATGAATTTTGTAAGATTTAATGACTGGAGAATTTCAGAAAAGGTATCAAAAGTGCACATGAATAATTTTAGCGCTTATCTGTATATTATGAACATTCACTATATAAATAAAGTGTATTTACTTTCAATTCTAAGTTTTCTAATCGATCCATGGTGGTCATTGATATAGTATACAGACCCTCTCTATTTAATAAACTCTAAACGTGTATTTACTTTCAATTCTAAGTTTTCTAATCGATCCATGGTGGTCATTGATTATGATATAGTATACAGACCCTCTCTATTTAATAACCTCTGTGACCACCGTGGATAGTAAACTTGAAAATGATAGCAGATAGAATTCTGAAAATACACTTTATTCGTAGTATATATACAGAAAAACGCAAACCGGAAGTATAATCTGACTTAAATTTTGGCCAATGACGGGACAATATCCGGATGCCCCTTTTCTCGTTTTTCTCCCAAAATAACTCAATCTGAATAATCATATGAATGGATGACAAATGCAACTATGAACTGTACCTATAGGACACAGAGGGGTGTTGATTAATTTATTGTGGAAAGAAGAGAAGCGACACCCAAAATGAGGTCTTCTCGTTTAATAGTATAGATGTGATTAAATCTTGCATATAAAGGTGATTAGTGCCAAAATGCAAAATCTTCCACACAATAAACTCTTTTAGGTATAGAAATCCTCAAATGGACACATAAAGACATGAAAAATATCTTAGATTTTTATTTGTTTCAGTTTCATAAAAATGCAAGTTCAATACAAAACAACCATATATATCAGCCATAAAACTCTCATACTCACAAATAAGCAATCTTTAACATGGTTGGTCTACATAAATATATAATCACAGCTTCTATATCGACACGTTTAAAAATATAACAATGAATAAGTTACTGAATTCTGAAAGAAATGTCCCCAAAAATATAAAGGGACATTTAAAAAAAATATTAAAAACATTTTTTTCCCTTTAAACTCTGTTTTAAATCAATACTTTTGATAGAATCGAAAAACATACCGGTATTTGATTTTTTTTTTAAATTACTTTTATAAATTATGGAATGTTATCAGAAATTACCAGTGCAAATAATTTTTTTTCCAACAACTTCATAGACTTAAAGAATTCACTCTGTCAAAATGTTGCACTACTATTCAGTGTACCATCTTAACAAGATGACAAGATTTTATGAAAAGATATTTTTATTCTACCCTTTAATTACTCTAATGACTGTCACAGGATTTTTCTTTTAATTCTTAATATTATATTATGTACAGACTGAAGGGTATAAGGAGAAAGAAAAAATCTTCCTTTTAAATCCCCCTCCCCTGAAAGAAATCAAACAAAAATTATACCCATACAAAGCTGTAACTAAATTCAAATCAATTCTACTTTAAAACTATCTACTTTCTTCTATCTATGGGTTGGTCACATTTCCTTATCAGAAATCCAAGCAATCTCTTAAACCTGAATGTTGTTCACTATCATAAAGCACATTTACTTTTCCATCAGAAACTCACCATTAATATTTAAGTCATATTTACATGTATGTACACATAACAAGAGGCTCTCAAGAGCCTGAATCGCTCACCTGAATTTTTTTGGTTTAATCTCATATCAATGATTATTTTGGCTTTTCAATTTATTTAAATGTTCTTTGAATCGTCCTATTTTCTTCAAAAGCAAAAAAAAAAATCATTTTCTCCTATGTTCTATTTTAGCCATAGGAGCTATGTTTCTTGACATACAAGGAAATGAAATATAAAATTTACACTAGATACTCTGAAACTCTAAAACTCATTTAGCCTAAGTTTGGCTGAAATTGATACAGCAGTTTCAAAGGAGAAGATTTTTTAAAGTAAGTCAACATGATGAACAAATTGTGAAAAAAGTCTTTAAAGGGCAATAACTCCTTAAGAGGTCAATTGACAATTTTGGTCAAATTGACTTATTTGTAGATCTTACTTTGCTTAACATTTTTGCTATAAACAGTTTATCTGTATCTATAATAATATTCAAGATAATGACCAAAAACTGCAAAATTTCCTTAAAATTACCAATTAAGTGGCAGCAACCCAACAATGGTTTGTTTGATTCATCTGAAAATTTCAGGGCTGATAGATATTGACCTAATGAACATTTTTACTCCATGTCAGATTTGCTCTTAATGCTTTCGTTTTTGAGATATAAGCCAAAAACTGCATTTGACCCCTATGTTCTATTTTAAGTAACGGCGGCCATGTTTTTTGACGGATCAAAAATCAAAGCACACACTTTGTGCAGGATAATCTAAGGAACAACCATGCTAAGTTTTAACCAAATCCATTCAGTAGTTTCAGAGGAGAAGATTTTTTAAAGTTAGCAAATATGATGAACAAATTGTGAAAAATTGTCATTAAAGGACAATAACCCCTTAAGGGGTCAATTGACAATTTTGGTCTTATTAACTTATTTGTAGATCTTACTTTGCTGATCTTTTTTGCTGTTTACAGTTTATCTTTATCTATAATAATATTCAAGATAATGACCAAAAACTGCAAAATTTCCTTAAAATTACCAATTAAGTGGCAGCAACCCAACAATGGTTTGTTTGATTCATCTGAAAATTTCAGGGCTGATAGATCTTGACCTAATGAACATTTTTACCCCATGTCAGATTTGCTCTAAATGCTTTCGTTTTTGAGATATAAGCCAAAAACTGCATTTGACCCCTATGTTCTATTTTAAGTAACGGCGGCCATGTTTTTTGACGGATCAAAAATCGAAGCGCACATTTTGTGCAGGATATACTAAGGAACAATCATGTTAAGTTTCATTCAAATCCATTCAGTAGTTTCAGAGGAGAAGATGTTTGAAAAATTGTTAACGACGACAGACGACGACGACGACGACGACGACGTCGACGACGACGACGACGGACGCCAAGTGATGAGAAAAGCTCACCTGGCCTTTGGCCTTTTAGGCCAGGTGAGCTAATAAATACTAAAACAAATTCAAAACTGTAAATAAAAGCAACAACAACAATGATAGATAAACTTCACAACACGTGTGTATGTGATATACTATATTTAGGAATGTTATATATATGTGATAAGTCATGAATATTAATGAAGACTTATTTCAAATAAATTAATGCTGATTAAAAAATTAAAATCAATAAATTCTGATTATAAGAGTTCAAATTCAACTTTGATTTAAGAAAACAAAAGTATATCTAATATGTACAATGATGAGTGATTTTGAAAACTTGCCTTGATCAAACCATCCAATATTCAAGGTAAAATCAACACTGCTTTAATGGATGATACAAAATAGAAAACACTACAAATGACCAAAAGGTATCAGATTAATTATCAAGACAGTATAGATTACCAAAATAAGGTCATTTTCAAAATTCTCAACAGATACAAAACTGCTGTCAAGTATATGACCCTGATCTATAGGACTAACTGAGAAATTAGAGATCATTTCTGTCCCGACCTTTGGCACAACCCTTATCTTATTATATATTCATTAATGATGTAAGGTTGTTTGCAATAATATATTTAACATAAATATAACAGTTAGTAAGAAACTTTAAGAACAAAAAGGCGGCATTACTTACATCCATTCAAAACACATCAAACCAAAATAACAAATATCTCAATAGCACTTTATAATAGATCGCACCATATTGTTGCAATAAAGATACCTTTAAATGCAAAAGAATTGATTTTCAAGATGAAATGGAAAATACTACATTTAACATTTCTTAGAAGCATGTATGTGGTTTGTGTCCTTATAATGAATCTATAATTTTGGCATCCTAGCAGGAAGTGCTTGATGTTCTCTACTTGTCAATAACAGACAAGTTATAAAACAAGATCAAGGAAGAAAACATTGAACACTTTGTAAGTTACATTGTACAACATATTGTTTTCTAAATGTTTACATAAGGTAGGATCCATAAGGGTATTAGTAAATGCATAATATTGACAACAACTGCTGCTACCTAATAATAGTATTAGCCTATAATTAAATATTGCACTTGATCTTTGGAAAAATGGAAGATGATCAACTTTAATTTACAGCAGCATTTTTCATGAATTGAAACGAAATTTAAAATTGTATACTAAAAAATAGAATTATGGTAAATCTTTGTTCCAAACTGTTCAAGACTAAAATGCATTTTATGAATAAGTCAATTTATTTTTTCAGTCACTGAAACCACTATCAAATTATCAATATCTACTTATAAGATTCACAAATTATCATACTAAATGTGTTTCTATATACGATATCACAGATGAAAAACATAATCATTTTTGTTCAGACTGGTTGGTGGGACAAGAAAATAATAAAGTAGTGTGTGTGAGTATGTTAAATGATTAGAATTGAGCATATTTTGGAAAAACTGATCACTCAAAAAAAAATCTTTTCACAGATGATTACATAAGCAAACATAATTCATATATCTTCTCACAGATTATTTACATTGAATAAATAAATTCAACATTACTTTTTTAATTAAATATTCAATTAACATGATTATAAAGTTTAACCAGTTTTAGATGAGAAAAAAAGAAACATAAGAGATTGACAGGAATAAAAAAAACTGATCATATTATTTTTGAGAACAAGAGAGTAAACAAACAACTCTAACGTTTCTGAATCTTCTCATAGATCCCCAAAAGATAAGAAGTTGACTAAATCAAAGTAGTTCAATCTTATGCTTAAAAAACAACGACTTATACTTTTGTATGCCAGAAAATTTGTCGACAAAAGATTCATCAGAGAAATAAGATACCATAAGTACAAAGCTGAAGAGCATTGAGAACTGCAATTTGTGAAAGTTTTTGAGGAATACAGCTAATATACCTACATTTGAATAAGGTGTTAAAAATTCATTGTCTGGGTTTGGCTTTATTTTTTGTCCTTTTTTGGTATTATCAGATAATCAACATTTGTATAAGGTTTTGGATTTTCAATATTTATAGTCTTGAGCATCACTGGAGAGACATTTCTCTAAATGTGTGTATAGTACAATTAGGTCAATATTGTTAGTATTATCATAATTATTGCGAACCCAATGAAAGTTTACCATAGATTCACCTGATAGTTACCTGTCCATTTAAACTTTTGGCAGTTCTATTGTCCCATCTAACAAGTACAACAGGTATTGTTCTCTGTGTAGTTTATTCACTGGAACTTTTAGATTTCTTCTAAGAGAAATATATCACTCATTGATTAATCTACCTTAGTAAAAAAATATCTGCTAAATTGATAGAAATAACATGTTTACCATTAAAAATGCATGTGATTTCGTGTTTATTCACTATTAATAAAAAAAAATTCAATCTGTTCAAATTAAACACTAATTTAATCATAAAAAGTTGATTTTTTAAATACTTGAGCATTGTTTCTATTGAAATTTTCAGTTTTTCAGTTTTTGTTAAGTTATAGAATACTTTTTTAAAAGAAGGCCTTAATATGAATATCACCATTTTTAGGGTTTTTATGTCAAATGTTTGTTTGAAATCTAGGAATAATGTTGACTTCCCTCAGTCCTCCTTTATTCGGACCCAGAACTGACAGTTTACACAGCAAATGTTTCCTTTTCTGAAACATTTCTTGTTCTTACTGCTGCTGCATGGGTACTTCCCAATTCAATGTATGTAGTAGCTTGTAACTTCACTTTATTGTCCAAAAACACAAACATTGAAGGATGAAATGTATAAAACAGTTAATCATAATTCCTGTGGAATGCTTCTGGTCCATTACTGGTACGTCTTGTGGTAGATAGTTTCAGCCCATATGCATGGTTTGAACAGAGCACTGTGTCATCAACATATGTGGCTAAAACATAATCAGCAAAAGTTCTATTTTCCTCTCTTTTGGCATATCTTGTATTAAATATTCAGCAAAGCAATAAGTTTTATTCTCTCTCTATACATTGACTGTCTTATGCATTTTAAGTCATTTTTCTGCAGATGCTCATCTTCTTGGTGAAATATATCCAAACATATGATACTTTTTAAGCCAAAAATAAGAATAAATATATATTAATCATGAATATTTATGATAGATATGTGTACTGGTAAATTGGCACAAGTGAGTTCTGAAAATATTGGCGCAATTGATACATTTGGAAAACAAAATTTGGCACAATGATACCCCTGAAAAACAGTAATTAAGCAAAAGGACTGCTGCCAAACTTTCATAGGGTTCGCAATAACAGTACCCATGCAATGTCTTTTGCATACAAATATTTGCTGACTTCCAAGACAATAAGATTGGCAAATTACAAAATTAAATATGAAGGTAACTTTAAAAATAGTCAAAGTGTAGAATGCTTTACAAAAGTTGATCAAAATACAAAGAATATAAAAAAATGTTTTCCCATTGACTTACTAAAGAATGTTTAGTACTTGTTTGTACAGCTGTGTAACATTACAATAAAAATAGTACTAAATGCCAAAGATAGTTACTGTAATCTCACTTCATTCTGAATTTCTTTTATCACAGTTCGTTATATATAAAGTTACAACATAATTATTTATTAAACAAAACAGACTAGACACAAAAATCAATTACAAGGAGGTATGTAGTTTGTTGAATAGATAAAATATTGATATTTGAAAAAAAAATACACCATTACATAATAGCACACTCTTTTCATCCTTCTAGATTGCGGTTAGTCTATACTAGTAAAGCTTTAAAGTTACATGTGATGTTAATCTTAATTCATAAGTCAAAAGCTATGAACAGATTTGTTACCAACTTGATGAAATTCTTTTTCTGAATCCATCTGCCAATATTAATCCTAAAGACACACTGACTGTAGCAGTGATTTTCTGATAGGATACTTATATACTTAATCAACTAGTCTGAAAGTAGGTAGGTCTAATTCTAAAAACAAGACTAGAACAACCATAAACTTTCAATTGAAAGCCCATCTGAAAAGCAAGTTAATTTCAAAACAATCAGTTATAAAAGTTATTGACAGCGGTGTCACAAGTGTCTGACAATATTTCAATACTACTGTCATTGTTTGGTGTACTGACAGCTGTCCCACTCCCTGAACTTGGATTACTGTGGCCATTTGTCTGAATACTTGAAAGACGTGCAGATAGTTCTAGTTTTGGCACTATTGGGGGGAACACTGGGGTACTTGCTGGAGTTGTTTTGACTGGACTTGCACTCTGAACTACTTCAGGGAACACAGGGGTACTTGATGGCGTTGTTTTGTTAGAACTTGATGCAGAATTATCAGGTGACACTTCAAATCCAAGGATTTCTTTCAGATGGTTAGGTAACTTTTTACTCTCCTTTAATTGTAGAAAGATAGATTCTGCCTTCTTCAGTGTTTCTTCTAAATGTATTGCACCTGTCATATCATTTATATGCTGAAATACAGAAAAAGAATGTATTTGTTTTTAAAGTTAAAATCATCAGGAATCAAAATTCCACCATTCAGCAGATTCTGTAGATTCATTATTATTTGTCAGTATAGATGGACCATAAATTAAAAGTGATAAATGCAAATTTCTAAAACTCTCTATGCTGAATTAGTTAAATCATAAAAAAATGATAAATTAAATTTCTTCTCCATACAAACATGATTAATGAAAATAATAAATGAATCCACAGTTACATATGTTATTGTCATTTTTTGTTAATGTTAAGAGTTTTAGTGTCACCAATTAATAAAAGATTGACAAGCGTGCTCTAACTTTGTATTTCTGAAGTATGAAACAATCATCAGGTGTATAATGATAGATTTATGAATCAACCATGTTGACCTATACATGTCTTTAATTATATGTATCTTTGGGTCACTGTCTCATCGGCTCAATTATTTCTTTATCAATGTCATAAAAGTGTTTTATAAAAACAAATTTCAGTACGAGGCTTTTTATAAAAAACATTAATTTTTATGCCCTTACTACAATAGTAGAGGCGAATTATTTTATCTAGTCTGTGTGTCTGTTTGTTTGGCCCTCTGTCCCGCCTCAGGTAAAAGTTTTTGGTCAAGGTAGTTTTTGATGAAGTTGAAGTCCAAGCAACTTAAAACTTGGTACATGTGTTCCCTATGATATGATCTTTCTGATATTAATGCCAAATTAGAGATTTGACCCCAATTTCACAGTCTACTGAACATAGAAAAAGAAAGTGCGAGTGAGGCATCCGTGTCAATGGAGGCATTCTTCTTCTTCAATGGTTTTACTTGGAAAAATGTTTTTTGTTTCATCAATAGTTGTAAAAGAAGTATTGATTCGTAAGTAAACATACCTTTAAAATTTCAGTAAAACCAAATTTGTTTTCTATGAGTGTAGATTTTTCTGTATCAAGTATGGCTAAGCAAATAATGAGATGAAAATTCTGGCAAGGTCTGTCTGTCCAAAGAACCTGAAAATAAATTATCCATTATATTGCAAATTTCACCAATAATACCTCAAAACATTCTAAAAGAATAATATAAGAATACAACTTATTTCAACAATACAATTGTGTCATAGTCTTTCAATTCTTATTGTTTTTAAGGATGTTACTATTTAACTACCAACATGTTGTTACATATAAAACTGTAGGAATATGAAGCCTCCTTATATTAAAAGATTTTACAATTATATCTATAAAAATTATTGAAACAAGTGTGCATGGAATTTTCTGAGTTATGTCCCTTAGTGTACCCAATTATTTTCTAATTGCTCTTTACTGACAGTGGTTGTATATTATGTAGCAAGGTCTGGCTGTATGTTGTTAGTATTTTCTAATTGCTCTTTACTGACAGTGGTTGTATATGTAGCAAGGTCTGGCTTTATGTTGTTAGTATTTTCTAATTGCTTTTTATTGACAGTGGTTGTATATGTAGCAAGGTCTGGCTGTATGTTGTTAGTATTTTCTAATTGCTCTTTACTGACAGTGGTTATATATGTAGCAAGGTCTGGCTGTATGTTGTTAGTATTTTCTAATTGCTCTTTACTGACAGTGGTTGTATATGTAGCAAGGTCTGGCTTTATGTTGTTAGTATTTTCTAATTAATTTTTATTGACAGTGGTTGTATATGTAGCAAGGTCTGGCTGTATGTTGTTAGTATTTTCTAATTGCTTTTTATTGACAGTGGTTGTATATGTAGCAAGGTCTGGCTGTATGTTGTTAGTATTTTCTAATTGCTCTTTACTGACAGTGGTTGTATATGTAGCAAGGTCTGGCTGTATGTTGTTAGTATTTTCTAATTGCTCTTTATTGACAGTGGTTATATATGTAGCAAGGTCTGGCTGTATGTTGTTAGTATTTTCTAATTGCTCTTTACTGACAGTGGTTGTATATGTAGCAAGGTCTGGCTGTATGTTGTTAGTATTTTCTAATTGCTCTTTATTGACAGTGGTTATATATGTAGCAAGGTCTGGCTGTATGTTGTTAGTATTTTCTAATTGCTCTTTACTGACAGTGGTTGTATATGTAGCAAGGTCTGGCTGTATGTTGTTAGTATTTTCTAATTGCTCTTTATTGACAGTGGTTGTATATGTAGCAAGGTCTGGCTGTATGTTGTTAGTATTTTCTAATTGCTCTTTACTGACAGTGGTTGTATATGTAGCAAGGTCTGGCTGTATGTTGTTAGTATTTTCTAATTGCTCTAATTGCTCTTTACTGACAGTGGTTGTATATGTAGCAAGGTCTGGCTGTATGTTGTTAGTATTTTCTAATTGCTCTTTACTGACAGTGGTTATATATGTAGCAAGGTCTGGCTGTATGTTGTTAGTATTTTCTAATTGCTCTTTACTGACAGTGGTTGTATATGTAGCAAGGTCTGGCTGTATGTTGTTAGTATTTTCTAATTGCTCTTTACTGACAGTGGTTGTATATGTAGCAAGGTCTGGCTGTATGTTGTTAGTATTTTCTAATTGCTCTTTACTGACAGTGGTTATATATGTAGCAAGGTCTGGCTGTATGTTGTTAGTATTTTCTAATTGCTCTTTACTGACAGTGGTTGTATATGTAGCAAGGTCTGGCTTTATGTTGTTAGTATTTTCTAATTAATTTTTATTGACAGTGGTTGTATATGTAGCAAGGTCTGGCTGTATGTTGTTAGTATTTTCTAATTGCTTTTTATTGACAGTGGTTGTATATGTAGCAAGGTCTGGCTGTATGTTGTTAGTATTTTCTAATTGCTCTTTATTGACAGTGGTTATATATGTAGCAAGGTCTGGCTGTATGTTGTTAGTATTTTCTAATTGCTCTTTACTGACAGTGGTTGTATATGTAGCAAGGTCTGGCTGTATGTTGTTAGTATTTTCTAATTGCTCTTTATTGACAGTGGTTATATATGTAGCAAGGTCTGGCTGTATGTTGTTAGTATTTTCTAATTGCTCTTTACTGACAGTGGTTGTATATGTAGCAAGGTCTGGCTGTATGTTGTTAGTATTTTCTAATTGCTCTTTACTGACAGTGGTTGTATATGTAGCAAGGTCTGGCTGTATGTTGTTAGTATTTTCTAATTGCTCTTTACTGACAGTGGTTGTATATGTAGCAACGTCTGGCTATGTGTTGTATTTTCTAATGATTTTTTTAAATAGGCTGTGTGTAGATATCTCCAAAGTTACAAAATTTTGGCAGGTGGATGAACTTGTCTAAAATTAAATTTGTCTTAAAACTGATATAGTTCTTACCTCCCATAATCTCTGAACATCAGGAAAAGAAAATTCTCGTTTAAATAATATCAATATCCACCGAAAACAGAAATAAAAGTTACCAGAATCATGGCTCTCTGAAAATAATAAAAGAGTATAATATGAACTAAAAGAGATAGTTTGTTCAATAAGATAGTAAAACACAATTGTCCTTTTTCACATTACCGATTTTTGACTCTGGAGTAAGTAATTTTTCTACAGGTTACGCAGTCTGTGGTTAGACATCTTGACACTACGTAAAATCAAACATAAAATCTGAGCCTTTTGAAAGCAATGTGTACTGTTTTTCGTTTATTTTGTCATATACATGATATAATGAAAACATAAAACAGTCTTTTTCCTTAAAAAAAAATGTACTGATTAAAAGTTTGAGTTGACTTCTTTGTGTTGTTCTTGATTGACACAGTACCAGGCTGTCCAACCAGAGACCAGGTTACCTGTTGAAAAAATATAAACTCTGGCGTCAAAATTCAGTAATATGAAAAAAGTCTATTTGATAACGAAGCAAATCTTTATAAATACTAATACTGAAATCTCCATCAGTAGTGTTTATTACTTCATCTAAATGTAATTTATCTCTTATAATACAATCCTCTAACCAGATGCTCTGCAGGGCACAGCTATATACGACTGCAGAGTTCGAACCCTGAACAGTGGGGGCAAGTATGGACACAACATTCAAGCTTGATACAGCTCATTTGGATTGTGATTAAATAGTTGACACAACATAGGTTTCTGACACAGAATGAATGTAGTCTAAGAACTTAAACTTGAAAACTTAAAAATTTTAAACTGAAGATTTACCTATTATGGTCCAATATCCAAAATCTAAATACATGGTTAGATTCAGCATATCAAAGAACCCCAAGAATTCAATTTTTGATGAAATCAAATAAAGTTTAATTTTGGACCCTTTAGACCTCAATGTGGACCAATTTGATAACCGGGCCCAAATATCAAAAATCTAAATACATGGTTAGATTCAGCATATATCAAAGGACCCCATATAATCAAATTTTGTTGAAATCAAACAAAGTTTAATTTTGGACCCCAATTTGAACCAACTTGAAAACTGAGCCTTTAATCAAAAATCTAAAAACATGTTTAGATTTAGAATATCAAAGAACCCCAAGAATTCAATTTTTGTTGAAATCAAACAAAGTTTAATTTTGGACCCCGATTTGGACCAACTTGAAAACTGGGCCCATAATCAAAAATCTAAGTACATTGTTATATTCAGCATATCAAAGAACCCCAAGAATTTAATTTTTGTTGAATTCAAACAAATTTTAATTTTGGATCCCCATTTGGACCTTAAAGTAGACCAATTTGAAACCATATGCTCCGCAGGGCACAGCTTTATATGACGGCAGAGGTTGAACACTGAACGGTTGGGGCAAGTATGGACACAACATTCAAGCTGGATTCAGCTCTAAATTTGGATTGTGATTAAATAGTTGACACAACATAGGTTTCTGACACAGAATGAATGTGGTCAAATGAACTTAATTTTTTTTTGCCTTTGAGCAATTCACTATGCTGATGAATATTTATTCTCTCAAAAAAATGTTTGAAGAAATTTTCTTTTTATTTATGAAATCTGAACTGAGAAAAATTGAATCCCCTCCCCCCAAATTTTTTTTTCACATCCCCCTTTCCCTTATTCCAAAACTGATCTCAATTCAAATTTCTAATGGAGTTTGCAACAATAACTACTCATTTAAATACATCATAAGATATTAAAATGTAAAAAAAGTGCTTGTTATCACTGAATGGTAAAGATTGTTTTAATTTATCAGTTGGTAGTAAAAGTGAATATACATTGTGTATTGTGTAAAGCAATAATTTAAGTTGATTCAACTACTATTCTGGACAAAGAAAGATAACTCCAATTGAAAATTTCTTGCTATTGTGCAATATTGTGCAATAAGATATTTCTTGCTATTGCGCAATACTTTGCAATTAAAAATTTTTGCTATTGCACAATACTGTGCAATTGAAGATTTCTTGCTATTGCTGAATACTGTGCAATTGAAAATTTCTTGCTATTGCACAATACTTAATATAATAATTTTGGATCCTGATCAGGGATCTCCATGGATGAAAATTGAACGATGGAGGAACTTTCACCATTACAAACTGTGTCTACGCTGTACAGTGTAGCGCGATCGGAAGTATTTTATTCCTCCATACAAGGAATGGTGAACATGCTAATTCATTGCTTATTTAAATTATATTTATTTGAATTTTCATTATAGAATTAGAAGTATCAATATTTTCCTTTATTGTTGTTTTTAACCATTCAAATGACAAGTCCTCATGGTCCCCCCTTAGTCGACAATGACCAAAAGCTGTCATGAAGGTCCCCATGTAGATTTCTTGTATTTTTGGTAATTGTTATGGGGGTTAAAAATCATATGATGCGGAGCTTATTTTTCATGGACACTCAAATTCAGAACCCATTACCGGTATGGCTGATTTGCAGCAACAACAAAACGATTCGTACGGGTTAAGTAAAAGGTTAAAGAGATTTGTAAAGCAAACGTTGACAAATGAAAAGGTTTTTAATGACTTTATCTGGCAAATTAATGCTGTGGAACATGCATCTTTCGAGTCTGAATAGAAACCGGAAACGCGGATGTATCAATTTGATTGTAATATACGAAATGAATTCGGAATTACGATACGATATTTCTTTACAGGAAATATTTAAGTTTTTACTTTTAAACTTTTAAAGTAATTCTAAATTATCGTTACAGCAGTACTCGAGTTATTTCCGATGAAATAATATTTACTGTTTTGCTTCTTATTTTGTACTTCTTATAAAAGGGGGATGCTGATTGCGTAAGTCAAAATAAAGCATGTGTTCGACTTGTTAAACTGTTTTCTTTGTAACTGGATTATTTATTTATTTAATCTAAATTATCATAATCATTTGCTGAAACTTAGTTGATTAATTCGACAAATGGATCGTCTATCCACAGATAGTATTCTCCTGTCTGGTTTGTTGATCTACCTGTACAAGCTCAGGTACAAGTGATTAGCGATCTTAATCCGGATATGCCTCAGGTGTTAGAACTGTATTGGATTATAACATAAAAAGCCTAAATAAAAAGCCTAAGGGTTATGCAATTACATGCATTTGATTATAATTGATAAAAAAAAATGGCGTCAGGCTACAAAAAACGATGAAGTTTTGAACGATGGCGAAAGTCAATTTAACGATGGCGCAAGACAATTTAACGATGGCGCGAGTCATTTGACGATGGTGGGGCGCCATCGTTAAACAGGCCATGGAGATCCCTGCCTGATTTGGACCAATTTGAAAACTGGGCCCATAATAAAAAATCTAAGTACATGTTTAGATTCAGCATATCAAAGAAGCCCAAGAATTCAATTTTTGTTAAAATCAAACTTAGTTGAATTTTGGACCCTTTGGACTTTAATGTAGACCAATCAAAACGGGACCAAAAATTAAGCATCTACATTCACAGTTAGATTTGGCATATCAAAGAACCCCAATTATTCAATTTTTTATGAAATCAAACAAAGTTTAATTTTGGACCCCAATTTGAACCAACTTAAAAACTGGGCCAATAATCAAAAATCTTAGTACATTTTTAGATTCAGCATATCAAAGAACCCCAAGGATTCATTTTTTGTTAAAATCAAATTAAGTTTAATGTAGCCCAATTTGAAAACCGGGCCAAAAATTAGGAATCTACATACACAGTTAGATTCGGCATATTAAAGAACCCCAATTATTCAATTTTTGATGAAATCAAACAAAGTTTAATTTTGGACCCTTTGGGCCCCTAATTCCTAAACTGTTGGGACCAAAACTCTCAAGATCAATCCCAACCTTCCTTTTATGGTCATAAACCTTGTGTTTGAATTTCATTGATTTCTATTTACTTATACTAAAGTTATGGTGGGAAAACCAAGAAAAATGCTAATTTGGGCCCCTTTTTGGCCCCTAATTCCTAAACTGTTTGGACCTCAACTCCCAAAATCAATCACAACCTTCCTTTTGTGGTCATAAACCTTGTATTTAAATTTCATTGATTTCTATTTACTTATACTAAAGTTATTGTGCGAAAACCAAGAATAATGCTTATTTGGGCCCTTTTTTGGCACTTAATTCCTAAACTGTTGGGACCAAAACTCCCAAAATCAATCCCAACCTTCCTTTTGTTGTCATAAACCTTGCGTCAAAATTTCATAGATTTCTATTTACTTAAACTAAAGTTATAGTGGGAAAACCAAAAAAAATGCTTATTTGGGCCCTTTTTGGCCACTAATTCCTAAACTGTTGGGACCAAAACTCCCAAAATCAATCCCAACCTTCCTTTTGTGGTCATAAACCATGTGTTTAAATTTCATTGATTTCTATTTACTTATACTTAAGTTATTGTGCGAAAACCAAGAATAATGCTTATTTGGGCCCTTTTTTGGCACTTAATTCCTAAACTGTTGGGACCAAAACTCCCAAAATCAATCCCAACCTTCCTTTTATGGTCATAAACCTTGTGTTAAAATTTCATAGATTTCTTTTTACTTATACTAAAGTTATTGTGCGAAAACCAAGAAAAATGCTTATTTGGGCCCTTTTTTGGCACTTAATTCCTAAACTGTTGGGACCAAAACTCCCAAAATCAATCCCAACCTTCCTTTTATGGTCATAAACCTTGTGTTAAAATTTCATAGATTTCTTTTTACTTATACTAAAGTTATTGTGCGAAAACCAAGAAAAATGCTTATTTGGGCCCCTTTTTGGCCCCCTAATTCCTAAACTGTTGGGACCAAAACTCCCAAAATCAATCCCAACCTTTATTTGGTGTTCATAAACCTTGTGTTTATATTTCATAGATTTCTATCTTGTTATACTAAAGTTATTGTGCAAAAACCAAGAAAAATGCTTATTTGGGGCCTTTTTTGGCCGCTAATTCCTAAACTGTTGGAACCAAAACTCCCAAAATCAATCCCAACCTTCCTTTTGTGGTCATAAAGCTTGTGTATAAATTTCATAGATTTCTATTACTTAAACTAAAGTTATAGTGCAAAAACCAATGTGTCTTCATACAACGACGAACACGATGAGGCCGACGCCAATGTCATACCAATATACAAGCACAAAATATTTTGCGGTCGTATAAAAATTATTCAATAAATTTCTCAAATTAAACAATACTGTATATTCAAATAAAAGCAACCTTGTTCAACATTATTGTAAATATAGCATACCTAGATAACTACATAATTCTGGATCTGTATGCTGTATCAGTTTGTGTATTTGTTTTGTAATGTCATTATCTATATACTATACCATACCTAGATAACTACATAATTCTGGATCTGTATGCTGCATCAGTTTGTGTATTTGTTTTGTAATGTCATTATCTATATACTATACCATACCTAGATAACTACATAATTCTGGATCTGTATGCTGCATCAGTTTGTGTATTTGTTTTGTAATGTCATTATCTATATACTATACCATACCTAGATAACTACATAATTCTGGATCTGTATGCTGCATCAGTTTGTGTATTTGTTTTGTAATGTCATTATCTATATACTATACCATACCTAGATAACTACATAATTCTGGATCTGTATGCTGCATCAGTTTGTGTATTTGTTTTGTAATGTCATTATCTATATACTATACCTTACCTAGATAACTACATAACTCTGGGTCTGTATGCTGCATCAGTTTGTGTATTTGTTTTGTAATGTCATTATCTATATACTATACCATACCTAGATAACTACATAATTCTGGATCTGTATGCTGCATCAGTTTGTGTATTTGTTTTGTAATGTCATTATCTATATACTATACCTTACCTAGATAACTACATAACTCTGGGTCTGTATGCTGCATCAGTTTGTGTATTTGTTTTGTAATGTCATTATCTATATACTATACCATACCTAGATATCTACATAATTCTGGGTATTCTAGGTCTGTATGCTGTATCAGTTTGTGTATGTGTTTTGTGATGTCATTATCTATATACTATACCATACCTAGATAACTACATAACTCTGGGTCTGTATGCTGTATCAGTTTGTGTATGTGTTTTGTGATGTTATTATCTATATACTATACCATACCTAGATAACTACATAACTCTGGGTCTGTATGCTGTATCAGTTTGTGTATGTGTTTTGTAATGTCATTATCTATATACTATACCATACCTAGATAACTACATAATTCTGGATCTGTATGCTGTATCAGTTTGTGTATTTGTTTTGTAATGTCATTATCTATATACTATACCATACCTAGATAACTACATAATTCTGGATCTGTATGCTGCATCAGTTTGTGTATTTGTTTTGTAATGTCATTATCTATATACTATACCATACCTAGATATCTACATAATTCTGGGTATTCTGGATCTGTATGCTGTATCAGTTTGTGTATTTGTTTTGTAATGTCATTATCTATATACTATACCATACCTAGATAACTACATAATTCTGGATCTGTATGCTGCATCAGTTTGTGTATTTGTTTTGTAATGTCATTATCTATATACTATACCATACCTAGATAACTACATAATTCTGGGTATTCTAGGTCTGTATGCTGTATCAGTTTGTGTATTTGTTTTGTAATGTCATTATCTATATACTATACCATACCTAGATAACTACATAATTCTGGATCTGTATGCTGCATCAGTTTGTGTATTTGTTTTGTAATGTCATTATCTATATACTATACCATACCTAGATAACTACATAATTCTGGGTATTCTAGGTCTGTATGCTGTATCAGTTTGTGTATGTGTTTTGTGATGTCATTATCTATATACTATACCATACCTAGATAACTACATAATTCTGGATCTGTATGCTGCATCAGTTTGTGTATTTGTTTTGTAATGTCATTATCTATATACTATACCATACCTAGATATCTACATAATTCTGGGTATTCTAGGTCTGTATGCTGTATCAGTTTGTGTATGTGTTTTGTGATGTCATTATCTATATACTATACCATACCTAGATAACTACATAATTCTGGATCTGTATGCTGCATCAGTTTGTGTATTTGTTTTGTAATGTCATTATCTATATACTATACCATACCTAGATATCTACATAATTCTGGGTATTCTAGGTCTGTATGCTGTATCAGTTTGTGTATGTGTTTTGTAATGTCATTATCTATATACTATACCATACCTAGATAACTACATAATTCTGGATCTGTATGCTGCATCAGTTTGTGTATTTGTTTTGTAATGTCATTATCTATATACTATACCATACCTAGATAACTACATAATTCTGGATCTGTATGCTGCATCAGTTTGTGTATTTGTTTTGTAATGTCATTATCTATATACTATACCATACCTAGATAACTACATAATTCTGGATCTGTATGCTGCATCAGTTTGTGTATTTGTTTTGTAATGTCATTATCTATATACTATACCTTACCTAGATAACTACATAACTCTGGGTCTGTATGCTGCATCAGTTTGTGTATTTGTTTTGTAATGTCATTATCTATATACTATACCATACCTAGATAACTACATAATTCTGGATCTGTATGCTGCATCAGTTTGTGTATTTGTTTTGTAATGTCATTATCTATATACTATACCTTACCTAGATAACTACATAACTCTGGGTCTGTATGCTGCATCAGTTTGTGTATTTGTTTTGTAATGTCATTATCTATATACTATACCATACCTAGATATCTACATAATTCTGGGTATTCTAGGTCTGTATGCTGTATCAGTTTGTGTATGTGTTTTGTGATGTCATTATCTATATACTATACCATACCTAGATAACTACATAACTCTGGGTCTGTATGCTGTATCAGTTTGTGTATGTGTTTTGTGATGTTATTATCTATATACTATACCATACCTAGATAACTACATAACTCTGGGTCTGTATGCTGTATCAGTTTGTGTATGTGTTTTGTAATGTCATTATCTATATACTATACCATACCTAGATAACTACATAATTCTGGATCTGTATGCTGTATCAGTTTGTGTATTTGTTTTGTAATGTCATTATCTATATACTATACCATACCTAGATAACTACATAATTCTGGATCTGTATGCTGCATCAGTTTGTGTATTTGTTTTGTAATGTCATTATCTATATACTATACCATACCTAGATATCTACATAATTCTGGGTATTCTGGATCTGTATGCTGTATCAGTTTGTGTATTTGTTTTGTAATGTCATTATCTATATACTATACCATACCTAGATAACTACATAATTCTGGATCTGTATGCTGTATCAGTTTGTGTATTTGTTTTGTAATGTCATTATCTATATACTATACCATACCTAGATAACTACATAATTCTGGATCTGTATGCTGCATCAGTTTGTGTATTTGTTTTGTAATGTCATTATCTATATACTATACCATACCTAGATAACTACATAATTCTGGGTATTCTAGGTCTGTATGCTGTATCAGTTTGTGTATTTGTTTTGTAATGTCATTATCTATATACTATACCATACCTAGATAACTACATAATTCTGGATCTGTATGCTGCATCAGTTTGTGTATTTGTTTTGTAATGTCATTATCTATATACTATACCATACCTAGATATCTACATAATTCTGGGTATTCTAGGTCTGTATGCTGTATCAGTTTGTGTATGTGTTTTGTGATGTCATTATCTATATACTATACCATACCTAGATAACTACATAATTCTGGATCTGTATGCTGCATCAGTTTGTGTATTTGTTTTGTAATGTCATTATCTATATACTATACCATACCTAGATATCTACATAATTCTGGGTATTCTAGGTCTGTATGCTGTATCAGTTTGTGTATGTGTTTTGTGATGTCATTATCTATATACTATACCATACCTAGATAACTACATAATTCTGGATCTGTATGCTGCATCAGTTTGTGTATTTGTTTTGTAATGTCATTATCTATATACTATACCATACCTAGATATCTACATAATTCTGGGTATTCTAGGTCTGTATGCTGTATCAGTTTGTGTATGTGTTTTGTGATGTCATTATCTATATACTATACCATACCTAGATAACTACATAATTCTGGATCTGTATGCTGCATCAGTTTGTGTATTTGTTTTGTAATGTCATTATCTATATACTATACCATACCTAGATAACTACATAATTCTGGGTATTCTAGGTCTGTATGCTGTATCAGTTTGTGTATGTGTTTTGTGATGTCATTATCTATATACTATACCTTACCTAGATAACTACACAATTCTGGATCTGTATGCTGCATCAGTTTGTGTATTTGTGCCAGCTGATGCTTCATTCCACCTTGGTCCATTTCAAAATTGTTACACTGTATTAATATAATAACCATAAAGTGAGAATATTTTCTATTAATCATAATTGTCAGTTTCATTTCCATGATAAAATATTCTTATTTTATAAACTGTATTTATGTAATCTTAAAGGTTTGATTTAAATAAAATAATTTTATTGTACTGATTTCCCTGAAACATTTCTGAAATAACCTTCATGAGTGACAAAAAGATTTTATAGGTGAATTACATTACATATGAAAATACAAAACAATGTATCATACCAATTTCCATGCACATGACATGTATTTCATGAGGTAGGCTTAATGTAGTTGATAAATATATGTGTTCACTATCGAAAATTAGATAACAAATAAGGCCTTTGAAAAATAGTGGAATTAATTACTTTTGGAGTGTCAAAAACTCATTGGAAGTACTTGATAAGTTGCATGCTTATATTGGTGATTTTGAATCTGTTCAAAGTTTTGATTTTTCTACCCTATATGCCTCACATTCTCATTAAGAAAAAAATCACACACCTAATTAAATGGGCATTAAAAAAGTCAGAATGTGAATATATATGTTCAAACTCTTTTAGGTCATTCTTTAGTAGCAATAAAACAAAACAAGGTGCTCGGCAGGGCGCAGCTTTATACGACCGCAGAGGTCGAACCTTGAACAGTTGGGGCAAGTATGGACAAAACATTCAAGCATGATACAGCTCTGAATCTGGATTGTGATCAAATTTTTGACATTATATGGGTTTTTTACACAAAACAAATGTCAAGATTTTACAAATCAATTAAAGATTTCTTCTTCAAACTTATTTAAATCTAAAATTAAATATTTGACACAGCATAGGTTTCTGACACAGAATGAATGTGGTCTAATGAACTTAAATTTTTTTTGTTGCCTTTGAGCAATTCACTATGCTGTTGAATATTAATCCTCTCAAAAAAATGTTTGAAGAAATTTTCTTTTTATTTATGAAATCTGAAATGAGAAAAATTTAACCCCCCCCCCTTTTTTTTTCTCATCCCCCTTTCCCTTTTTCCAAAACTGATATCAATTCAAATTTCTAATGGAGTTTGCAACAATAACTACTCTTTTAAATACATCATAAAATATTAAAATGTAAAATAAAGTGAATGTTATCACTGAATGGTAAAGATTGGTTGGTAGTAAAAGTGAATATACATTGTATATTGTATAAAACAATGATTTAAGTTGATTCAACTACTATTCTGAACAAAGAAAGATAACTCCAATTGAAAATTTCTTGCTATTGCACAAAATTGTGCAATTTGATATTTCTTGCTATTGCGTAATACTGTGCAATTGAAAATATTTGCTATTGCACAATACTGTGCAATTGAAGATTTCTTGCTATTGCGCAATTGAAAATTTCTTGATATTGCACAATACTGTGCAATTGAAGATTTTTTGCTATTGCTGAAAACTGTGCAATTGAAAATTTCTTGCTATTGCACAATACTTAATATAATAATTTTGGATCCTGATTTGAACTAACTTGAAAACTGGGTCCATAATCAAAAATCTAAGTACATGTTTAGATTCAGCATATCACAAAAAGCCCAAGAATTCATTTTTTGTTTAAACTTAGTTTAATTTTGGACCCTTTGGACTTTAATGTAGACCAATTTGAAAACGGGACCAAAAATAAAGAATCTACATACACAGTTAGATTTGGCATATCAAAGAACCCCAATTATTCAATTTTTGATGAAATCAAACAAAGTTTAATTTTGGACCCCGATTTGGACCAACTTGAAAACTGGACCAATAATCAAAAATCTAAGTACATTTTTATATTCAGCATATCAAAGAACCCCAAACTAAACTGTTGGGACCAAAACTCCCAAAATCATACCCAACCTTCCTTTAATGGTCATAAACCTTGTGATTAAATTTCATAGATTTCTATTTACTTATACTAAAGATATGGTGCGAAAACCAAAAATAATGCTTATTTGGGCCCCTTTTTGGCCCCTAATTCCTAAACTGTTGGGACCTCAACTCCCAAAATCAATCCCAACCTTCCTTTTGTGGTCATAAACCTTGTGTTTATATTTCATTGATTTATATTTACTTATACTAAAGTTATTGTGCGAAAACCAAGAAAAATGCTATTTGGGCTCCTTTTTGGCCCCTAATTCCTAAACTGTTGAAACCAAACATCCCAAAATCAATCCCAACCTTCCTTTTGTGGTCATAAACCTTGTGTCAAAATTTCATAGATTTCTATTTACTTAAACTAAAGTTATAGTGCGAAAACCAAGAAAATGCTTATTTGGGCCCTTTTTGGCCCCTAATTCCTAACATATTGGGACCAAAACTCCCAAAATCAATCCCAACCTTCCTTTTGTAGTCATAAACCTTGTGTTAAAATTTCATAGATTTCTATTCACTTTTACTAAAGTTAGAGTGCGAAAACTAAAAGTAATCGGACGACGACGACGACGCCAACATCATACCAATATACGACCAAAATTTTTTTAATTTTTGCGGTCGTATAAAAACTATGTCAATTGGACATGCTTTGATACTATATCTGCCCTTGAATTTTTACTAGATAACATTATTGTTCACTTTGGAGATTATGTATATCGTCAGGTTATCTGAATTCCAATGGGGACTAACTGGGCACAACTTATTGCGGACCTGTTTTTGTATTGCTATGAGTAACAATTTATGACAAAAATCAGCAGACCCATCAAAACAACATCTGATACATAAATTTAATAATACTTTTAGATATTTGGATGATATTTTGACTCTCAATAATGACGACTTCAGTATGTATACTAAAGAAATTTATTCTGTTGAACTTACTTTAAATAAAGCTAATACTAACAATGACCACTGCCCTTTTCATCGATGTTGATATCTATATCATTAACGGAAAGCTTAATACTAAAATTTATGATAAAAGAGATGATTTCTCATTACCTATTGTTAATTATCCATTTTTAGATGGTGACGTTCCCTTGTCACCATCTTACGGTGTTTATATATCTTAACTTGTACAATTTGCTGGTGTATGTAACAATGTTTTAGATTTAACGAGAGGAATTTATGTATTACTGAAAAATTATTACACCAAGGTTTTCGATATCACAAACTAGTCAGGCTTTATTAAATTTTATCATTGGTATAAGGACATCATTCGTAAATATAGCTCAACATTCAGACTTCTTATATGTTCAGGTATTTCACATCCAATATTTAATGGAAATATCCTTTATAAAGCATAAAAATGTCAGTATTCACCTCAGAAGCTAACAAAACCTTTAAATAGACTTATTAAGAAGTTACAATACTGTTGTCAGGTCATTAAAGATTGCATATTTTGATGTTAATATTGATTCACTCATAGGGTCTTTGCATCGGAACTAAACACATTTATTTAAAAACCAGTTGTTGGCATGACACCGGTTATGTCCTTCTCATATATGTTATGACGGTATGATACTAAACCCCTCACGGGAAGGATTGTGCCTGATATTCATATTATGAAGACATAATCCTTCAGTCAGTTTAATTGAAGTCTGGAGCTGGCATGTCAGTTAACTGCTAGTAGTCTGATGTTATTTATGTATTATTGTCATTTTGTTTATTTTCTTTGGTTACATCTTCTGGCATATGACTTCTCTTGAACTGAATTTTAATGTGCATATTGTTATGTGTTTACTTTTCTGCATTGGCTAGTGGTATAGAGGGAGGGTTGAGATCTCATAAACATGTTTTACCCCGCCTCATTTTTGCGCCTGTCCCAAGTCAGGAGCCCCTGGCTTTTGTTAGTCTTGTATTATTTTATTATTTTAACTTTTAGTTTTTTGTGTACAATTTGGAGTTAAGTATGGCGTTCATTATCACTGAACTAGTATATATATTTGTTTAGGAGCCAGCTGAAGGACCCCTCTGGGTGCAGGAATTTCTCGCTGCATTGAAGACCTGTTGGTGACCTTCTGCAGTTGTCTGCTCTATGGTCAGGTTGTTGTCTCTTTGACACATTCCCCATTTCCATTCTCAATTTTATCATAAGTTTTTGACAATGAAAACCAAAAAAAGCTTTGATTAGATATTCATACATACCACTCGTTCCATTAATCCAGCAAAGCACCAAAAAGCATCTACTTCATTCTCCATGACAACCAGTACTGGTGACAGTAAATCACTCATTCCTTGTACATAACCTGAAATATAAATATAAAAAAAACCACTTCAATTAATCAAAGTACTGAAGAATGAACCATCACATAACCACAAGTTCTGGTGGATGGTCTCAGGTAAAAAAAATCATATCTTTATAACTGAAGTCGATTCACTTAAAACTACTGCTGAGATTTATCACAAGTATACAGAATTGTTCTTACGATCAATCTTAATTGTAAGTTTTTTGTGAAACTGACTCCTGAAAAGTTAGGCTAAGGTACATAGATCTATCTCATCTGAGACAAGATCCTGTGTGGTTAATGAATAAATGACATGGAATTCAACCTCCCCATAATAATTATCATATTATAGTGATATTCTCATTGCTATCAGTATAATCCAGATGGTTTATTGTTATATATTCTGCTATCAGTCAAAAGGGCTAGAAAATTTCTGCAGCAACATCATTGTCACATCTGATGTAAAAATTGACCAGATGCTCCGCAGGGCGTAGCTTTATACGACCGCAGAGGTTGAACCCTGAACGGTTGGGGCAAGTATGGACACAACATTCAAGCTGGATTCAGCTCTAAATTTGGATTGTGATTAAATAGTTGACACAGCATAGGTTTCTGACACAGAATGAATGTGTTCTAATGAACTTAAAATTGTTGTTTTCTCTTAGAGCAATTCACTATGCTGTTGAATATTAATCCTCTCAAAAAAATGTTTGAAGAAATTATCTTTTTTATTTATGAAATTTCAAATGAGAAAAATTGAACCCAATTTTTTTAATCACATCCCCCTTTCCCTTATTCCAAAACTAATCTCAATTAAAATTTCTAATGGAGTTTGCAACAATAACTACTCATTTAAATACATCATAAAATATTAAGATGTAAAAAAAACTGCTTGTAATCACTGAATGGTAAAGATTATTTTAATTTATCAGTTGGTAGTAAAAAGTGAATATACATTGTATATTGTATATAACAAAGATTTAAGTTGATTCTGGACAAAGAAAGATAACTCCAATTAAAAAAAAATCTTGCTATTGCACAATATTTTGCAATTAGATATTTCTTGCTTACTATTCTGGACAAAGAAAGATAACTCTAATTTAAAAAAAATTTGCTATTTCACAATATTGTGCAATTAGATATTTCTTGCCATTGCGCAATACTGTGCAATTGAAAAGACTTGCTATTGCACAATACTTAATATAATAATTTTAGATCCTGATTTGGACCAACTTGAAAACTGGGCCCATAATAAAAAATCTAAGTACATTTTTGGATTCAGCATATCAAAGAACCCCAAGATTTCAATTTTTGTTAAAATCAGACTAAGTTTAATTTTGGACCCTTTGGACTTTAGTGTAGACCAATTTGAAAACAGGATCAAAAATGAAGAATCTACATACACAGTTAGATTTGGTATATCAAAGAACCCCATTTATTCAATTTTTGATGAAATCAAACAAAGTTTAATTTTGGACCTCGATTTGGACCAACTTGAAAACTGGGCCAATAATCAAGAATCTAAGTACATTTTTAGATTCAGCATATCAAAGAACCTAACTGATTCATTTTTTGTCAAAATCAAACTAAGTTTAATTTTGGACCCTTTGGACCTTAATGTAGACCAATTTGAAAACGGGACCAAAAGTTAAGAATCTACATACACAGTCATGACAGTTAGATTCGGCATATCAAAGAACCCCAATTATTCAATTTTGATGAAATCAAACAAAGTTTAATTTTGGACCCTTTGGGCCCCTTATTCTGTTGGGACCAAAACTCCCAAAATCAATACCAACCTTCCTTTTATGGTCATAAACCTTGTGTTTAAATTTCATAGATTTTTATTTACTTAAACTAAAGTTATTGTGCGAAAACCAAGAATAATGCTTATTTGGGCCCTTTTTTGGCCCCTAATTCCTAAACTGTTGAAACCAAAACTCCCAAAATCAATCCCAACAGTTCTTTTGTGGTCATAAACCTTGTGTCAAAATTTCATAGATTTCTATTAACTTAAACTAAAGTTATAGTGCGAAAACCAAGAAAATGCTTATTTGGGCCCTTTTTGGCCCCTAATTCCTAAAATGTTGGGACCAAAACTCCCAAAATCAATACCAACCTTCCTTTTGTGGTCATAAACCTTGTGTTAAAATTTCATAAATTTCCATTCACTTTTACTAAAGTTAGAGTGCGAAAACTAAAAGTATTCGGACGACGACGACGACGACGACGACGACGACGACGACGACGACGACGACGACGACGACGACGACGACGACGACGACGATGACGCCAACGTGATAGCAATATACGACGAAAATTTTTTCAAATTTTGCGGTCGTATAAAAATGTATGCATAATAATATTCTTTATAAAGGAATCATCTTAATTTTAAGTTTTTTAATTTCAAGCATAGTCTCCATTCTAAGATCTTTTTATCAATTCCAAAATCGTACAAAAGTTAAAGTATGAGAGGTCAAATATAATAATGGATTTGCTATTTTAAAAAGAATAAAAGTTGAACTATCATCAATAAGGGAATCTACCAACTTGAATCTACCAACTTACCTAAATCAAAGTTGTACATACAGTATGTCATCAGAATATCATTTAATACTTGTAGATTAGGATTACCTTCTCCCCCAAAACTTACCTAAATCAAAGTTGTACATACAGTATGTCATCAGAATATCATTTAATACTTGTAGATTAGGATTACCTTCTCCCCCAAAACTTACCTAAATCAAAGTTGTACATACAGTATGTCATCAGAATATCATTTAATACTTGTAGATTAGGATTACATTCTCCCCCAAAAAATGTACCTAAATCAAAGTTGTACATACAATATGTCATCAGAATATCATTTAATACTTGTAGATTAGGATTACCTTCTCCCCCAAAACTTACCTAAATCAAAGTTGTACATACAGTATGTCATCAGAATATCATTTAATACTTGTAGATTAGGATTACATTCTCCCCTAAAAAAAACTTACCTAAATCAAAGTTGTACATACAGTATGTCATCAGAATATCATTTAATACTTGTAGATTAGGATTACATTCTCCCCCAAAAAACTTACCTAAATCAAAGTTGTACATACAGTATGTCATCAGAATATCATTTAATACTTGTAGATTAGGATTACATTCTCCCCCAAAAAACTTGTGTGTTCTGTCTGTCCTTGTTACATCTTTCTCTGAAATAGTATGTTTCAATTATAGAAGACAATAGTGATGTTTTTTATTGTTAAATGTGTTGTGTGGTTGCCATATCATTTGTTTGATTGATCATTCCCATTGATAAACAGGCAACACAGAATCCTACCATAAAGACTCTTCATATTAGGTGTGGGGGGTATATAGGTAAAACTAGATGAATTCTAACACATTTTATGCTTGTACCTTGTCAGACTATCTAAACTATGTGTTATTCATTGTTGTTTGTCATATTTGTGTGTCTATTTTCTCAGAGGTTACTGGTGTAGGTACACTATAGCTGGAATAGTCTGTTGTATTGTCACTCATTTTAGGTAATTCCATTTATTCCTTTTAAGGTCAGTAACATGTTATTTGAAAATAGAGTCAGCACCTAATGACACAATTTAAGAATTTCAAATACATAATGTCTGTACAAATACTTGACACTTTCCTAGGTCCAGTGTATATTTTTATGAAACAGAACTATGGGAAGGGTATTAGAGAAAAACTTTAGTTTTAATTTCAAATCATGTATTATCAAAGTTTTTTTTCATTATCTTACAGTCATATGAAAGGAGTGACTGGTGAAAAATAATGTTTATCCAATTATTGAACCAATGCATGTATATCATAAACTTAGTCTTCTGTGCACAATTTTATCATTTTTTACGCAAATATGTTGTATAATCTTCAATTTTTTTTATTCTCTCTGTCTGTTATGATAAAAATATGGCAGCTAATTAATTGTCGTGTTTTAAAGCAGTAGTTTACCGATTGTCACCTAATAGTTATCAATCAGCAAAGAAGCATGGTTATTGAGCACGTGTATAACATGTTCAATCAGATAATAGTTTATTTTAAACACAGATTCATGCTTATTGTGATCACCAATTTTTACAAGAGGGTCACGCTAAGGTCACTTGCATACTGAATATATGTCAGCAAATTGCTTCTAGGAAGCAAGCAATTGAAAATGATAAACGTCTTCTAAATGCGGTCAAATTAAAAAAAAATCTTCAGAAAAAAAGTTTATGTACATAAGCATGATAAGTTTTATAATGAACAATATCCATTTCGTTATAAAAACATACATGTATGCATCATTTTTTTTTAATTTGAGGTTTCATATGACTTTAACTGATTGTATGGTTTTCTAATTACAAATAGAACAAACAAACAAAATTAAAAAGTTTGAAATTTGCAATTCACTTTTATCAATTTCTCCTTTTATTTCAAACTAATTCTGATGACTTAAAATTTTGTTTCTTATTTGTCTTTTCTTTTCTATATTTGTAGATGGAATTATTAACAAAAATTCTTCTTTTAATTCAGAATGGATTGACTAGTTTTTACCAATAAGACATTTCCTCTCTCTTAACATTGCAAATCTTTTTTCTTGTTCAGCAGTTATAGTTTTCCACTGTAACTTCATTCTAAAGTAATCATCTCTGAAAAATAAAAGTAATTTATAACAGTTTCATTGAAAATTAGTTTTGACCATCTTATCCGAGTCTTTTGCTTTCTATGAAAAAAGTTAGGCACAAGATGTGTAACACCAAATTTTAACTTTTTTGAGGCATTAACCATTTCACACTACACAAGAAAAATGGCTGCTGCTGCTGCATTTTTTTTGTGTTCATTCATTAAACAATATATTCTTTTTCAGACTGCTGTATCTTTTTTATTATAAGAGATCCAGAGACAGTTATTGCATGAAAAAATGCTCAGGAGAGCATGACCTATAATGTTAGGCAATTATTTCAGTAAAATTTTTATCAGGTTACCTGCATTTTCAGGTAATTAACAGGTAAAAGGTGTAATTTATTAATTTTGTGTTGAATTTTGAATAAAAACTACTTTAAGTCTTCATTTATTTGTTGTTTAAAATATAAAAGACACCAGTGGCTCGATTCTGTAGCGTATTGCACTATACACAAAGTATTATAATCTTGGGACAAATAATTGGCTCCGTCCTCAAATTTTTCAGTCAACCTCCGTTTCCCCCCTTTTTCTACGTCTCATAATGATCGATCAAATCATTTTTACCACACGAATTAAATGTAATAAACACATTGAGATAACAAGAAATCTTTTAACTTATCCTCTTTGTCAGTTTCGCCATAGAAATGATCAAATATTTCCATATTTACAGCTTCATTTCTGATTTCTGCCATTTGCATTTGTCAAAATTTTTGTTTTGATTTTCCTTCTACTGCATGATTTTACTATAAAAATGGCCGGGATTTCAAGCGCAAATGAGACCTTGTATATCCTTGATTCATACGAGGAAAAAGTAGAGAGGACCTGAATCATTGGCAGATCCAGGGGGGTTTCCGGGGTCGGAACCCCCCCTTTTTTTTTGGCTGATCAATGCATTTGAATGGGGATCCATATAGTTGGAACCCTCAATTTGTCCTGGGTTGGGAACCCCCCCCCCCCCCCCCTTTTTAAAATTGCTGGATCCGCCCCCTGCGAATGAAAACCGAATGGTTTGAGAGTCCTAATGAAAAATCCATTGTCATCACGACATATGTCGTGAATAGCAGTGGCGCAAGATGAACGTATAGCTTTGAAAGGGTTAATATAAAATAATGCTTGCAAATGAGACAGTTAGCTAACATATTCCAAATAAAGTCGATTTAAACACACATAGGTCAGCCTTCAAAAATGAAGCAACACCAACAGTCAGTTATAAAAGGAACAGACACAACAAAATGTGGAACAATGCAAACAAAATATAACAATCATTAATTTCTTACAAAACAATAAGCGAACACAAATATGACAGATATCAACCTTCTCTCAAAATCACTCTTGATAAACCAATATGCATGTTTTACAGAAATATATAAGTAATATATATATATATCTATAAAGTAGTAGTGAAAAGTAAACTTACACCCTTCTTTTCCTTTCATCTGTTCTAGTTTTATATGTTGACTGCCAATTATAATAACCTAACAAGAATTTCCATACATCTATTCTTAAAGCTGGATCAACTCCCTGAAATAAATAAACATATCTTCTATAACTATATATGTATTACAACACTAATAAATATAATTCTTTTTTTCCTTAATGTAGCAAATTTACCTGACCATATCGGGAAATAGGTATTTAGTCAGATCTTAACACATACTTGTGATTTGTTTAAAACCGGTTTTGATAAAAAAATAAACAATTAAATCTGTATTTCGGTAAGATGGTGCAAGCATACGATTTTTATTGGGGCTTACACTTTGAGAAGCGAATAATCTTTAACTATTTTATTCAAATATTGTGTAACCAGGTGCTCCGCAGGGCGCAGCTTTATACGACCGCAGAGGTCGAACCCTGAACAGTTGGGGCAAGTATGGACAAAACATTCAAGCATGATACAGCTCTGAATTTGGATTGTGATCAAATTTTTGACATTACATGGTTTTTTTTTACACAAAACAAATGCCAAGATTTTACAAATCAATTAAAGATTTCTTCTTCAAACTTTTTAAATCTAAAATTAAATAGTTGACACAGCATAGGTTTCTGACACAGAATGAATGTGGTCTAATGAACTTAAAAGGTTTTTTTTGCCTTTGAGCAAATCACTATGCTGTTGAATATTAATCCTCTCAAAAAAATGTTTGAAGAAATTTTCTTTTTATTTATGAAATCTGAAATGAGAAAAATTTAACCCCCCCCCTTTTTTTCACATCCCCGTTTCCCTTTTTCAAAACTGATATCAATTCAAATTTCTAATGGAGTTTGCAACAATAACTACTCATTTAAATACATCATAAAATATTAAGATGTAAAAAAACTGCTTGTTATCACTGAATGGTAAAGATTATTTAAATTTATCAGTTGGTAGTAAAAAGTGTATATACATTGTATATTGTATATAACAAAGATTTAAGTTGATTCTGGACAAAGAAAGATAACTCCAATTAAAAAAAATTCTTGCTATTGCACAATATTGTGCAATAGGATATTTCTTGCTTACTATTCTGGACAAAGAAAGATAACTCGAATTAAAAAAAAATTTGCTATTTCACAATATTGTGCAATTAGATATTTCTTGCCATTGCACAATACTGTGCAATTGAAAAGACTTGCTATTGCACAATACTTAATATAATAATTTTAGATCCTGATTTGGACCAACTTGAAAACTGGGCCCATAATCAAAAATCTAAGTACATGTTTAGATTCAGCATATCAAAGAGGCCCAAGAATTCAATTTTTGTTAAAATCAAACTTAGTTTAATTTTGGACCCTTTGGACTTTAATGTAGAATTTGAAATTTGAAAACAGGACCAAAAATGAAGAATCTACATACACAGTTAGATTTGGCATATCAAAGAACCCCAAGGATTCAATTTTTGATGAAATCAAACAAAGTTTAATTTTGGACCCTTTGGACCTTAATGTAGACCAATTTGAAAACTGGACCAAAAAACTTCAATAATCAAGAATCTAAGTACATTTTTAGATTCAACATATCAAAGAACCCAACCGATTCATTTTTTGTCAAAATCAAACTAAGTTTAATTTTGGACCCTTTGGACCTTAATGTAGACCAATTTGAAAACGGGACCAAAAGTTGAGAATCTACATATACAGTTAGATTCGGCATATCAAAGAACCCCAATTATTCAATTTTGATGAAATCAAACAAAGTTTAATTATGGACCCTTTGGGCCCCTTTTTCCTAAACTGTTGGGACCAAAACTCCCAAAATCAATACCAAGCTTCCTTTTATGGTCATAAGCCTTGTGTTTAAATTTCATAGATTTGTATTTACTTATACTAACATTATAGTGCGAAAACCAAGAAAAATGCTTATTTGGGTCCCTTTTTGGCCCCTAATTCCTAAACTGTTGGGTCCTAAACTCCCAAAATCAATACCAACCTTCCTTTTGTGGTCATAAACATTGTGTTTAAATTTCATAGATTTCTATTTACTTAACCTAAGGTTATTGTGCAAAAACCAAGAAAAATGCTTATTTGGGCCCTTTATTGGCCCCTTATTCCTAAACTATTGAAACCAAAACTCCCAAAATCAATCCCAATCTTTCTTTTGTGGTCATAAACCTTGTGTCAAAATTTCATAGATTTCTATTAACTTAAACTAAAGTTATGGTGCGAAAACCAAGAAAATGCTTATTTGGGCCCTTTTTGGCCCCTTATTCCTAAAATGTTGGGACCAAAACTCCCAAAATCAATACCAACCTTCCTTTTATGGTCATAAACCTTGTGTTAAAATTTCATAGATTTCTATTCTCTTTTACTAAAGTTAGAGTGCGAAAACTAAAAGTATTCGGACGCCGGACGACGACGACGACGACGACGACGCCGACGCCGACGCCGACGCCAACGTGATAGCAATATACGACGAAATTTTTTTCAAAATTTGCGGTCGTATAAAAACGTTAATTATGAGCCATGAAAGTCAGGTGGCTTGAGCATTTTTCTGAGGAAGTTTTAAAAAATTGCAAAGAAATATTTTTACAGTGGGTTAGCTTTCATTAGTCTTCACTATCTATAGATTAACAACTTTTGTTTATATTTATAATTTAGAATCATCATTGAAAGTGGAGCACAATTGCACAGTTAATTAATTATATTGATGTGCCATTTGATTTGTATGCAAGAGTGACATTCCATTGTATTATGTGCCAATTCGAAAAAGTTATGCGAGTATTGTCTCCCTTTAACAGGTTCATTACTTTATAATTAAGTTTAGGTTTCTGATATAATTTTGAATAATTACAAAATGTATCGATTCAATATGTTTCAGTTTTTTGTTATTGGTGTATCAAAAACATTGATGTACGAATATAATTTCATAAATTTGAAATGTTTAAAATGATTACATACCAATATAAAGAACCGTTCATCATTTTTGAAAAAGACTATGAATATCGAATTATATATGTCGACCGTGCAAGGGCTGCATAGCCAGTCAAGGTCGTTAAAAACTTCCATTTGTTGTATTATTTATCTTCCATAGATGATATATTGATGGGGAAATGAACTAGAGTTATATAATGGTTATCACAGAGAGGGATTAAGAAGCAATTTTTAATTGTAGCTTATTAAACGTTAAAACGAATGTAACTTTATACAAATATAAGGACTTTGTTAGCTAAATCTACAAATTTTATTAGATATTATGATTTTTTATTGCAATAGATTAATATGCTACTTAATGTGGTCCACCTAGATAAAGGGAGATAACCCTTTAATTGGTAATGCTTTTGCAATGATTTGTTTCATCCATGTGAAACAGAATTAAAATCATTTGTGGTTGATACTTAGAAGCGTTGAATATACTTATCAAAATTGTAAACACAAAAATGCAAATGATTTTTAAGAGTTATGTCCCTTAACCTTAAATAGCCCTCCTTAAAATATCTAGCAATGTCACATCTAAATATGTTAAAACTGAAAGGGGTTAGTTCTGTAGGGGCCCTAATTGGCCCAGATTATAAAGTTCAATGTAAATGATAAAAAAAAGTTTTTTAAGATGACTTAACTAGAGCTCTCAAGAGCCTGTGTTGCTCACCTTGGTCTATGTGCATATTAAACAATGGACACAGATAAATTCATGACAAAATTGTGTTTTGGTGATCATGATGTGTTTGTAGATCTTACTTTACTGGACATTCTTCTTGCTACAGTTATCTTTATCTATAATGAACTTGGCCCAGTAATTACAGTGGAAAATACATTCTACCCCAAGAGAAAATGAAAACAGGATCCATCGGGATCCCAATGCTATCCAGGTGAAATTGTTGGGAAAAGCCGGGATAAGCATCTGGAGGAGGGATCCCATTCGGGATAAATATCTGAAACTGGGATCCCATTCGGGATAACTGTCTGAAGCCGGGATTCCAGTCAAGATGAAACGGGATAAATATTGGACACTGGGATCCCAATCGAAGTAACTGTCTAAAGCTGGAATCCCAATCGAAACTGTTTAAAGCCCAGATCCCAATCAGGATGACTGTCTGAAGCTGGGACCCCAGTCTAGTTAAAACGGGAAATTGTATGAACCATATATTATGTTGTTGAAAATATGTAAGTGTTTGGTTTCTGTGGTCGGGTTGTTGTCTCTTTGACACATTCCCCATTTCCATTTTCAATTTTATTTTTATATGTCTCTGATAACATCAAGTACAGGTTATTGGTGTTAATTAACAATGTGTATGACACCAAAGCTGTCAGTTGAAGCCAATCACATTTAAGTGTCACTTAAAATTCAGTTTGACAGATATTTATAAGTCAGAAAAATGCCGAGATTTTCGCGATAAAAATGGCAGGGCGTCCGAGAAATGTCAACGAGTGTTTTGCCAGAAAAGCTTGGGCGTTTCTGATGTTCCCCAAGTTCCCATAAGTGCGTTTCTATTAGTTGTCGTCCGGCATCAATGATAAGATAATGATCGACATCGTAAAACTTTGATTTCTCAACTTATGAAAACTGTAAAAAATCATAACCACGTTCTTTGTTTTCAACTGTACTGCCGCAGAACAGTTCGACCCTAGAAAATACTGACTACTGTCCTAAATAATGCGGCCACTATCTTATCCGCATGCACCATGTGCCGATTTATAAAGTATAATTTTCTTATATTTAGTAAAAACTGGCCAGTAATTAATACTTTTATGGGATACCTTTAATTTATTTATAATACCGTTACAGAGACAGATCAACTTCTGGCCGATATAATTTGGGGCGAGATTCGACGTTAGTGTACTGGTAAAAACGTCATCAAAATCTGATTACGCTGATGATGATTTACGGAGGAACAAGATGATGCAGATGTTTTCAGATAAGTGCATTAATAATAATATTTAACATGTGTATATGTGCATATAATGATTATAAAAATAATTTATTGAGAATCTATGATTTTTTATGGTTTTTATTTCAGCAAATCAACATCAGAAAGTCTGAATGCATAAACTGAAAATATATTTATTTTTAACATATACAATGAATAAACTTGTTGTCACATAACAGGCATAACTAGTAGGTATGTACAAATTTAATTCAGTTGTGTATATGTTTATTTGGTGAAAATAATAAGTCGCTAGTTATTTATCTTCAGGGGATAAAAAAGGGGGAGGGTAATTAATTTGCCAAAAAAATTAAAATAGCCTTCCAAGACTTCATAATTATTTGCTACTGTATAAAAATGCAATAATATTTCTATTGAATTTGTTGCTTCAAAACGTATTGAACAAATGATTCTTTGTGGATTTTTTTGATACTTTTAGGGGATTTAATGATATTTTTAAATGGAGCTGCCAACGGAACAGATTGCATGCAGATATTCCAGTTACCATAATTTACTCAGGAATACTAGTTGGAAGTACAGAGACAGCAAATTAATTAACAGAAGGGAGAACATGACATGTATCCTTTTGCATAAATAACCCAGGAATCCCAGTAGCTGAGTGCAATTTGAATTGGTGCATGTATATCCTGCTGGGATTTATTTTTGGGATCCCGCTTTTTTTTCCAGGAATCCCAGTATATTTCCACTGGGATTTACATCGGGATCCCGCTTCTTTTACGGGAATCCCGAAATTTTATCCCAGTACATTTACATCAGGATCCTGCTTCTTTTGGATCCCAATTGAAATCCCACAATATCCCAGTGGTATCCCAGTACATTTCAACCGGGATTTGCATCAGAATTCCCGGATTTTGGGGGGGTTTCCTGAAATTTTATCCCGGTGGAATTAGGTGGGATCCCACTTGGAATCCCCATCAAAATTCCAGCCGGGATTCCAGTGGAATTTCAGATTTATTTTCTCTTGGGTAATGCTTATTTGGGCCCTTTTTTGGCCCCTAATTCCTAAACTGTGTGATAAAACTCCCAAAATCAATCCCAACCTTCCTTTTGTGGTCATAAACCTTGTGTCAAAATTTCATAGATTTCTATTTACTTAAACTAAAGTTATAGTGCGAAAACCAAGAAAATGCTTATTTGGGCCCTTTTTGGCCCCTAATTCCTAAAATTTTGGGACCAAAACTCCCAAAATCAATCCCAACCTTCCTTTTGTGGTTATAAACCTTGTGTTAAAATTTCATAGATTTCTATTCATTTATACTAAAGTTAAGAGTGCGAAAAACTTAAAAGTATTCGGATGACGCAAGATGACGCAGGACGACGACGACGCCAACGTGAAAGCAATATACGACAAAAAATAAAATTTTTTGCAGTCGTATAAAAAATATTAACAAAATGAAAAGCAGGTACTTTTGCTGTTGTTGCATTCAAATTTTAAATTGGTCTTGTAAAAAACAACTCAAGAAATTCTATCAAAATGTCTTTATATGAAGTATGTAAATCTGTTTTAATGCAGCACCAATCTGATACACGGAAATAACTGTTTTGTTAAATTTTTTTATTTGGTTGCAAATGTACGGCCATTTGTTATGATGAACCTTAAGGACTATTGTATCTATACTTTCATTAACTTTGTATTAGAGCCAGGAAATTATCTTTTTTTTCATGACTTTTACCTACCCCTCTAAATATAACATCTTTCAGTTTATCTATATCTTTTATTTTGCCATCACTATCCATATGTTTAGACCATTGCTCTCCTGTAAGTGGAGTACCTCTGGATACTGAAGGTCTGCTGGGTAATTTTGTCTACAATAAAGGATCAATACAAATTAAACATCAAATATATGCTGAACAATAGACAGTATTTGAAAAAATAAATACTTATTAGTAACTGTAGATTCTTTGACAAATCTCTGTATTTTCTAAGTAATTGATGAAACATAGAATAAATAAAAGTGACCCCTAAGAAAATCAAAAATTAACTGTATTTTGTGGTTATAAGCACTGTGTATAAGTTTCATAACATTTGGTTGAGGTAAACTCAAGTAAGAGAACAAAAACTAAAAAAATTGCAATTTTTCCATACATAAAGGGGCATAAATCTAGAACAGTTAAAATGATCCCACCAAAATTCAATCTCGATCTGTTTTGAGGTAATTAGTATCGTGCATAAGTTTCATAACATTTGGTTAAGGTAAAACAAGTAAGAGAACGGAAACTAAAAAAATTGCAATTTTTCCATTTATAAAGGGACATAACTCTAGAACAGTTAAAGTGACACCACCAAAACGCATACTTGATTTGTATTTCATGGTAATAAGCATTGTGTATAAGTCTCATAACATTTGGTTGAGGTAAACTCAAGTTACAGAACGGAAACTAAAAAATTTCAATTTTCAATTTACACTACAGCTCGGTGTATAAAGGGGCATAACTTTTGAACAATTAACATGACGCTACCAAAATTCAAACTTGAACTGTGTTTTGAGGTAATAAGGATTTATGCATACCTTTCATAACATTTGGTTGAGATAAACTCAAGTTAGAAAACGGAAACCAATTTTGGGAAGTACATATATACTTTCAGACAAGGGTTAAACTTAATGCTCCCTCCGCTACGACAGGGGCATAAAAACATATTTCTGTTTGCCATAAACATGCATAACACTGACCCATAAAAAAAATATGAGAGAACAAGAATGTGTTCCAAGTACACAGATGCCCCATACACCATGTACACATTATCATTTTCTATGCTCAGTGGACCATGAAAATGGGATAAATTTCGAATTCTAATTTGGCATTTAAATTAGAAAGATTATATCAGAGGGAACAAAATTGTTTACTAAGTTTCAAGTTGATTGGACTTAAACTTCATCAAAAACTACCATGATCAAAAACTTAACCTGAAGCGGGACGAACAGACGGACGGACGAACGGATGATAGAGGAACAAACGGACAGACAAAAAGACACACAGACCAGAAAATGGGGCATAATAAATGGGGCATAAAAATAAAAAAAAGTTTTTGTAGAATAAAACTATTACAATTTTTGTCAGATACAGCTAATAAAATGTATTAATTCATCTAAATATTCAAGCTTTAATATATGTAGCATTGTATATTTCTTTTCATAAACCAATAAATACCTTTGTTATTAACTCATATCCCGGTTCGTCCTGGTTACTTATTTCCATTCCAGGAATGTCCTCACTGAGGATATCTGCTACCTCCTCCCGTTGTCTAGGGATCTGGGCATCAGGTTGTAACAACACATCTTTCAGGAAATTTGTAACCTTGGAAAATCCTGCTAAGGATGTTGTGTAAGGATCTTTAATAAATTTCTGAAAATAATAGTTTAAACATACATTGTATACATTTTATAGTGGATTGGGAAACAAGTTTTTCAACTTATATTAATCCCTTTCCACTTTGAGGGTGTGATTGCTATAGATATGAACTACGACTCTTTGAAGATAAACTGTACACATGACAGTGAAACCTTGATCCTCTGTGTTAAAAATTACATATACATGTAATTTCATCACTAAGAAAGCAAAGCATGGTCAACTAATCTCATTTGAATCAAATTTCTTTTCCTAGTATCTTATTCCCCTATTTATTTACTTCATGATTTGCACTGTATGGCTTTCCTCCTGCTTCCCCAACATTCACAAACACTGAAAGAATGATGTCTTTAGAAATATAGATTTATAAAATATATAAAATAAACTGCTACGCTGAGAGTACCTTGATTGCATCCCAGAGGTCCAACCCTGAACAGTGGGGGCAAAAATGGACTTAATATTAAAGCTTGATACAGGTCTGAATTTGAATTGTAATTAAATATTTGACACATAATAGGTTTCTGACACAGTATAAATGTAGTCAAAGAACTTGAAATTGGTAATATGATTGGAACTTATATTCAATTGAAGATTTTTTTTTTCAAAATCCCCCCCCCCAATTTTTTTTTTGGTTTAAGCATTTACCCCCAATATGAATCCAAGCCTTCTACTTGTGATATTGAACCTTGAATTGCAATTTCAGAGCAATCAAAATACTTATACACAAGTTATTGTCCTGAAACTAGAAAAATGCTTGCTTTAATTTGGGTCCCTATTAGGCACATAATTCTTAAACGGTTGGGACCATCATCCCCAAATTCAATACCAACTTTCCTTTTGTTGTATTGCACCTTATGGTTAACCTGCACAGAGATCAATACACTAAAACTAAAGTTATTGTCTGAAAACCAAATGTGTCTTCGGACAACGACACAGACGACATCATAGCATTATATAAACCTCCAAAAATGTCTGTGGTCGATACAAACCGGATTTTCTTCAATTGTTTTAATTATTTCATAAAATTGAGAATGGAAATTGGTGATGGGTCAAAGAGAACAACCTGATTAAAGAGCAGAACAGCTGAGGCCACCAATGGGTCTTCAGTGAGAAAATACCATACCTGGAGGAGGGGTTCAGCTTGACCATAAACTAAACAAAAATTATAAAGACTTATCCCAAGCAGTTTCAAACAGATATTTACTGAAATAAAAGATAACTAGATGGAATTGCCTTAGTTCTACTATCCCTTTGATGCATGTATATAGAAATCATTTTGACATAACAAAAACAATTGATTATGGTACTCCGACTACTGAACTAAATATTTTATGTGATTTGGTGAATTTTCTGATCATGGCAGCTGAACATAGATATTCTATGATGAATTCATTCACAACTTTTTCAGACTCATGTCAGTACACAGCTTGACATATTGTATACAGTTGGTAAAGACCATTCATTGACATTTAGATGTCTTTCAAATTTTAGTATTGTTGGGTTGCTGTCTCAATGATATATCTTCGTTTATCATTTTAGGGGATGTTTGAGTGTCATGGGGCTTTCATGTTTATTAATTTGAAACTATACATTTTTCTTTTAAATCAGAAAATGAGAAACCACTAATCAATTTCAGGTGGTTTTTTAAAAATCATCTTTTTAGTTTAAGGCATTGCTTCCTGATTTTGAAAAAGCTTTACGAAAAACACCATTGAATAAAATGAAGTACCATGATACATGTACCATGGTGAAATGGGATCCTAGGGAGAGCACTAACAGCTTGATATTTAAGAAATTTATCATAACTGCGATAAAAAACAACATTTTTCAATTGAAGACCATAGCAATATCTTTTTATCTAAAACGAAAATTCTAAACACAATGCTTGGTTAATTTCCTGGTAACTTTTTTAAGTCTTAATTTTCATAATATTTGTGCATTGTATTGACAGCTTATTTTAAGGTACTTTATATATGTTTACATAATTAGAGTTAATAAAATAGAAAAATAAAAATTTCCTATTATAAGGAGTATCTGTAAAGTTGCATAACATAATTAAACCTTATATCTTTTAATACCTGTACATATATGTTTATATATTCTAAACATTCATGTTCAGTTAATAATGAATTTAGCCATCTCAATCTCCCTAATAAACAAACAATGACCTCACTTTACCTTAGATACAGGTGTAAGACCAACACTTTATATCCTTAGTCATAATGATCTGTACATTTTATCAACAAACCACTTAATACAGAACAATAAGGATATCAATACTTAATTGTATACTCAAGGTCAATACACACAAAATTATCTTTTAAAACACACATCACACCTCATTAATTCTTCCTTGTCTTGTTATGTAAGAACCTGATTAACTGTGTCAGCATTATGGACTTATTTGCGTTGTCTTGGTTTGCTTTTTTTATTAAGTGAACTTAGTTCAAATAATTTTCTCTCACTTTATTTTGTATTATGGAAATTTAAAATCTGACAGGAAACTTTATTTTCATAATATTTATACAATCAAGATAATAATCAATTTGGTATTAAGAGTTGAACAAGGAAAATGTACCAGGACATTATTATTCCCATACATACTGAATTGTACATTTTTTGTAAAAGTAATTTTCAACCAAAAAAATGATCTTAAAATTTGATGATTTTATTTTAAAGGGGCATTAGCTGTCATACTATTCATATGTTATCTATCTCTAGCTAAGGGGTTAAATTGAAGTTCACATGAATACAGATTCAATGAGGTCGAATTATTTAATTGCAAGTGAATAATTCATCATCAATGTTTCTTAGCTTATTTTGACAAAACTGAACCATGCTGGCTGCTAAAAGCGAATAATCATTTCACTACTTCACTTTCAATAATGACTGAACAAAATAAATGGGGAATGTGTCCATAGGGACAGATGCCCCAGCTAGCATATAACATTATAAATGGACATAACAACTCAAGAACTGTAAAAGTGACAGTTCCAAAATTTGAAGTTAAATTTAGTTTAGTGGTACATTTATATATACATTTCATTTAATTTAGTTGAGACAAAATTATGTTAGAGAACTGAAACAAAATATCATATAAGGTTATCAAGGGACAAAACTGAAGAACAATAATCAAAGTGCTTGTAAGCACCGATGGGTAAAGACTGTTTTAATTTTTTCAGTGAACATTGCATTGTGTAAAGCATTGGTTGTACATATGTAGTTGATGTAATTGTTAAAACTATTTTTTTTTCAAATCAGAGTTATCTTCCTTTGTCCATAATTGTAGTTAATTACATCATTGATATTTTAATAAAAGAACAGACATAGATTCATATTTTCCATTTGTAAAGGAGCATAACTCTAGAAGGGTTGAAGTGACACCATCAAAATTCAAACATGAACTATGTATTTTTTTGTCGTTATAAGCATTGTGTATAAGTTTAACAACATTTGGTTGAGGCAAACTAAAGTTACAGAACGAAAATAAATAGCTTTTTTTTATATTTGTGAAGGATTATAACTCAACAACAGGAAACGTGAAGCCACCAAAATTCAAACTTGATCTGTGTTTTGTGGTAATTAGCATTAGTATATAAGTTTCATATCATTTGGTTGAAGCAAACTGAAGTCAGAGAACGGAAACCAACTTTGGTACGTACATATGTACAGATGGACAAGGGTAAAACTTAATGCCCCCATCCACTATACCATAAAAAAAATCATTATTCATTTTTTTATATATCTCGTAGCTAGTGCCCCTTTAATGAGATGAAACTAAGGCTCTAAAGAGCCTGTCGTTCACCTTTGGTGTATGTGAATATTTAACAAAAGACACAGATGGATTCATGACAAAATTGTGTTTTGGTGATGGTGATGTATTTGTAGATCTTACTTTACTGAACATTCTTGCTGCATACAATTATCTCTATCTATTATGAACTTGACCCAGTAGTAACAGTGAAAAATGTTAGTAAAAATTCACAAATTTATTGAAAATTGTTAAAAATTTACTATAAAGGGCAATAACTCCTTAGGGGTTAATTGAACATTTTGGTCATGTTGACTTATTTTTAGATTTTACTTTGTTGTACATTATTGCTGTGTACAGTTTATCTCTATCTATAATAATATTCAAGATAATAACCAAAAAAGGCAAAATTTCCTTAAAATTACCAATTCAGGGGCAGCAACCTAACAACAGGTTGTCTGATTCATCTAAAATTTCAAGGCAGATAGATATTGACTTGATAAACAATTTAACCCTTGTCAGATTTGCTCTAAATGCCTTGGTTTTTGAGATATAAGCCAAAAACTGCATTTTGCCCCTATGTTCTATTTTTAGTCATGGCGGCCAACTTGGTTGATTGGCCGGGTCATTGCACACATTTTTTAAACAAGATACCCCAATGATGATTTTGGCCAAGTTTGGTTAAATTTGGCTCAGTAGTTTCAGAGGAAAAGATTTTTGTAAAAGTTAATGACGACAGACGACGAGGACGGACGCCAAGTGATGAGAAAAGCTCACTTGGCCCTTTGTGCCAGGTGAGCTAAAAATGAAATGATAAAGATTTAATCTCTACAACTATTAAAACAGTCTTGAGTGAATTATACATCTAATTTATGCCTTAAACTAAATCTATCTTAACAGTCATAAAGGCAGAAACCAAATACTGTAAATTCAGAAATTATTACATGCATTTATATTATGATTTTGAAAAATGAACAAAAATGAGAGATTAGTTATTGCTCTTTTGGAAAAAACTGCATGTACAGAAATATTAATTGGATATCAGAATGTGACTTCTTATCATTGCAATACTCATACGCATTATTTGCATTAATTAAACCTTTTATCTAACAAAAATCTTTATTATTAATAGGTTGGAATAAACTTACAATATTCTTGGTCCTTGAAATTGTAAATTATTGTTTGATTGAGATTATAACTTACAGTTACAAGGTCTCCTTGAGAGTCAGCAAACAGATTGAGTTCATCGAAGGACTTGGACAGCATATCAGGATCGTGTTCCTGCACAATGAATAATCTGTTATCCTTTGGTGACCTAAAATAACAGATGGTCTTTTATACATGTATGTAAGAAGGCTTGATCTGCACATCATAATCTTGTATAAGACCTCTAAATATAGGAGAGTTTCCTGCCTCCCTATACTACCTACTCAAATGTTCATGTATAAGTTTATGGGGATTCATTAACATGATCATGATTAATATTTGTTGGATACCAATTTTAATGGATTTTTTTACAGCGGAACCACAAATTTATAAAATGTTCAAAACAAATACAATTGTTCTGAAGGAATGTAATGCTGACTTTGCAAAGCAAAGAAATTTAATATCTACAAAAATCCACAGAAATAAAATTCAAGTTCAGCTTTTTTGAAATCAAGAACATTCCCCTATATACATGTAAAATATTTGGAAGAATAAAATAATGGCACCATCATACCTGCTCTGTTGATTTTGATCTGTGAGGAAACATGGAACAAGGACCTCATGTACATGTATAGATTTTCTGCCTCCTAAATAAGCTATCAGTATTGGTAATGGTAAACACATTTGGTGGCAGAATGCATATGGCTTGGATACAATTAATATTCTTTTATGTATGATAAATAATCATAATACAAACCAGTATATAGAGATCACTTATGGAAGAAGACGATTGTTGTCCTATAGGTTCAAACATTTGACAAGGAAGAATTATTCAAGTGCATAATTCTTAAAATAAATAGTACTTTGGTGAAGTAAGTTTATAAAACTCTATACTGAATATATGCTGATATTCTAGTTATGCATGTTGATAAAAGATAAATCTGTACATCATGTAGTACATTGATAAAAGATAAATCTGTACATCATGTACATGTCTTGTATGTTGATAAAAGATAAATCTGTACATCATGTACATGTCTTGTATGTTGATAAAAGATAAATCTGTACATCATGTACATGTCTTGTATGTTGATAAAACATTAATCTGTACATCATGTAGTACATTGATAAAAGATAAATCTGTACATCATGTATATGTTTTGTATGTTGATAAAAGATAAATCTGTACATCATGTACATGTCTTGTATGTTGATAAAACATTAATCTGTACATCATGTAGTACATTGATAAAAGATAAATCTGTACATCATGTACATGTTTTGTATGTTGATAAAAGATAAATCTGTACATCATGTACATGTCTTGTATGTTGATAAAACATAAATCTGTACATCATGTAGTACATTGATAAAAGATAAATCTGTACATCATGTACATGTCTTGTATGTTGATAAAAGATAAATCTGTACATCATGTACATGTCGTGTATGTTGATAAAAAATAAATCTGTACATCATGTACACGTCTTGTATGTTGATAAAAGATAAATCTGTACATCATGTACATGTCTTGTATGTTGATAAAAGATAAATCTGTACATCATGTACATGTCGTGTATGTTGATAAAAGATAAATCTGTTCATCATGTACATGTCTTGTATGTTGATAAAAGATAAATCTGTACATCATGTACATGTCTTGTATGTTGATAAAAGATAAATCTGTACATCATGTACATGTCTTGTATGTTGTATGTTTCAAAACAAATTTTCTAATTTGACTGCTTGTTCCTTTTATCATTTATAAAACACATCCCCTCCAATTCAAGTTCATCTGCATTTTTGAGAGGCAAAATTCCTTTCTTCCACTATATTTGTTCAATCAAAAGTAAAAATTTTGTTTCTAAAATATGTTTAAAATATTACATTGAACTGAAATATAAATAGCTATTAGTGACCTTTGGATTGGACGATTGGGTATAGACATCGGGATTGCTGACATATATTCAATTCAAGTAATTAAAGAGGCCAAATCTAAATATAAAGGTCACATAAAAATTACAATGTTCTAATATAAAATAAAGAGACATACATGTACCAACAATAAACATGAATATTTATAATAATCTCATTTGTGTTTATTTCAACATAAAATATTAAATAAATACTCAAAAGTCATGGTCACCTCTGAATGTGAAGAGTTTTCCCTAAGAATTGTAGCATGGCTTTACTACCTCCACTATGGAAATGTAATGCTGGATATGTGGTCCCATCCTTCAGTATAAATATCACATAGGCCCAGCCATGGTTTGGTGCATTCCTCTTGAAACTTTTTAAATCCAAGATATCAAAACTTATATTATACTTTCTTCTTGCCTCTTCTTTTGCTGCAAGGTGAAAAATAATATTATGTAAACCATTATTATCAATTCAAAAGACTTTTAATGCTTTTTTCCAAATTTTTGAAATCTGTTGAGCCCATTATTTTTCAATAGAGTAAATTGAATGTTTCTGTTAATATGGATATAGGATTCCTACTTAGAAAGGTGGTTTTTTTTTTAACAATTATAGTTTTTCATAAAACAAATCAGGCATTTCCCATTTTACAATTAGTTTCAATTTGTTCAGTATGCTAATATTCATTATGAAGAATGATTTGTTTGTTTATTGTTCGGTACATCTGAAAAATTTACTTACTAGGAACATCTGATCCTGACCCGGTATCTGGTTTATAGCCGACAGATAAAGAGGAACCTATAACAGCCCATTCTTGTTCATTCTGACCATCTACCTGTAGTATCTCTTCTGCTTTCCATTCTATAAATGTCCCTTCAGGCTGAAATTTAGAACCATCATGTTAGAAAACACAAATTCCTTATCACACAAGACAACAATTCAAAATCATATTTTTGTGAATCTTTTTCAACCAAAATTTTTCAATTACTTTCAATATGTAGTTAGTATATATTACTTTCAACATATATATTATATGTTAGTATATATTATGATTTGGTTTTTGTATATATTTCAAACAGTTAGACAAAGAATGATGAATTTATGATGAACACCATAAAAAAAGGGTGATGTCAGGTGCACAAAATAAATCTGTAGTTAGTTTCATTAGATAATGTCACAATAAAGGAAATGAGGAGGAGATAAAATACAGATAAAATACTATCATAATTTCTTTTGAACTTATCAACTGTTTTAAAATGACTACTGTCTTTTCGTTTCATAATTATATTACATGTATGTTTCATTTCGATACATTATTTGATTGGCCAACAGCAATCTCTTGTCATTCTGAATTTGACCTTCATTTCAGAATAAAATGCAACATTCATTTTGACACCAGCTTCCACAAAAAAGTGCATAAGTAATTCAAAGAAAAACTTGATGGAAATCTTGTTTTCATGATCCTAGCAAAACAATGTAATCAGAAGTATTGAATGCTTTTTTGGTAATCTTTAAGGGTTGAAAAGGTGTTGACATTTTTTTGTACATTAGTTATTTTTCTCCTTTTAATTGATTTACAATTGCCATTTCAGGATGTTTTATAGTTGACTATGCAGTATGTGGTTTGTTAATTGTTGAACGCTGAATTGTGACCTAGTTGTTAATTTCTGTGTAATTTGGTTTCTTGTGAAGAGTTGTTTCATTGGCAATAGTACCACATATTCTTTTTTATATATAATATTCTTTATTAAACCAGCTTCATTGGTACAACAGTTTTACCTTTTGTATTATAAACACCTTTCCTGGAATGTGTGCATCTTTGTCTGAATGATGTGAATTCACATTAACATGGATGAAAACACTATCTTTTTCAAACAACACCTACAATAAAAAAAAATATACAAATTTAAAGCTTCTACCACAAATTATATACATGTATATGTTTATTTATATGTAGTTCTGTACACTCACATCAAATCTAATCATATTGATGTGACATGAAAAAATATGTAAAATCTTAAATATACAACATTTTGTACAAAGTACAGTTTGATAACATGTTAAAACAAAAATATCTTTTGCAGTAAATAAAGAAGACAGGGTTGACCATGTCAATTATACACAAAGATTGTTTAAAAAGATTTCTAACTAATCTAATATAACAACAATTTTAATAGACAACTTTCATGACTATCATATTCATCTTGCCCTTTGTTTAAATTTCCCATAAAATTCCAACGTCACAAATCTTTAATGTTTTTAAGGCAAAGTAAGAACTGATTGTTCATTTACTTTTACTACTCATTCATTAAAAAACAAACTTGAAATTGGTGTGTTACAAAATTTTAAATCAAAATGAATAAAACTGAAGCAGAAGCAGCAAATTTAAAAAAGTAAGAAATCATCACAATCATGACAATAAATGAGTTCAGAAGATCTGAGTGATAAACTGATATTGTAGGACAAGAATAATTCAGAGTTTTCCTAATTTAGTTTTACAGTCTGAGTAGGCCCTGGAAAGAGTTTCTGAAGAATTCAACTGGAGTTGTTTAACATTGCAGTTCATGGAAGTGATAACAAATATAAAAATTTTCAAATTCTAACCTTCTTGGTTATCAAAAACAGAAATGCCTAGATGTTTAGTTTTCTTATTGTGATCATCATAAAAAAAACTTAGAGACATATTGCTTGTGATGATTTTAAGGTGCAGAGTTCTCTGCTTTCAACATATTTTTTGTTTGAACCCGTCTTCATTTTCTTACTACTTGAAGACCATTGTCCTATATAGTCATAATAATAATAATATAATAATAAATTCTTTATTTAAAGAGGGTAACTCAATTAGAAATAGTCTAATTTTCATTGAGGCCCTCAAACAAAATACATGCATACAGTTAACATTCATACATTCATACATTAATTTACAATATATATTACTAGTATATACACAATTCAATCATTGAAATATACAAAGGGTAATAAATGACAATATTTGATATAGTTTTGTTAAAGGAAAACAAATTAGTTGACTTGCATATAATTTTCAAGAAAATGATTATAACTATGTTTCTTGAATAATTCCACATTAGGACATTTTTTTTATTTCGAGTGGTAAATTATTCCATACTTTGGTTGCAGAATAATGAAAAGATTTTTTATAAAAATTTGTATTTGGTCTTGGAACAAAAAGATCATTATTAGAGACAGATCGTAAGTTGTGGCGTTGCACATCATCAATATTTAGTATTGCTAAGTAATCAGGTGTTAGCCCATTTACAATTTTATACATTAGAATTGATTGTTGGTATTTTATTCTTTTGGTAAAAGATAGCCATTTTAAAGAAGAAAACATGAAATTAGATGGAATAGAAATATCGCATTCCAGTATAATTCTTGCTACTCTTTTTTGAAGTTTTATGATTCTATCTGAATCTTTTTGTAATAAATTTCCCCAAACTGAACTACAATAGTCCTTATATGGTAGAATATATGCATTATAAAATAGTTGCCTTGTGTGTATTGGCAAATATACTTTAATTTTATATAAAAGTGATACTTTAGATGAGATAATTTTACATATACGATCAACATGATCTTCCCAGCTTAAATTTTCATCAATGTCTATTCCAAGTAATTTGAAAGAACACATGAAGAATGGACATTCTCAATACATGTTTCGTTGACGGTAATACATAATTCTGATAGTTGTTTAAGTTTTTGTTTTGAACCCAATTTCATACACTTAGTTTTTTGTGCATTGATTTTCATACTGTTATTGTTACACCAAATCATTTTGCAATATGCTGTTTATTTTTTCAATGTCATGACTCATATATAAAGAAAAATTCTTTATTTGTTGATTTGAAGTCATGCCCTCTAACAAATTTGACCTCTTCATTTACCTGTACATGTACATGTAGGTACAACAATGTAGTATCTATAGATACTTGATATCTTTTAAGGCCAAATAAAAATACATGTATATGTGTGGTTCCAGTAACCCTACCGTCCCTACTTTTTCGGCTTAAAAATAGCCTACCCTAAAGATTTTATTGTCATTTTTCATTAACCCTTTCGCCGATGAGTCCCGGTTTACCGGGATCGGAATACCTCTTTTATGTTTCCCGCTCAAAACAGTGCAAACATGAGTTATCTTTCTTTGATGAATACCTGGATGAAAGTGTAAACATGGCGCTTTCGTTTGTTGAAAACCGTGTCAAAATCAGACGAAATTTACGGAATTTACGAGAATTTGAAATGAGGGAACATTTTTTATGAAAGAATATGGAAGAATTGAAGACAAACTAGTATACTTTTTTGACATAAAATGTCGTTTTATGTACAAAACACTTGGAATGGACATCGTTCAGTGTGAGGAATTTGTACAGCCTCATAAAATTTTTCAAAATTTTGCCCTTTTGGGTGTAAAAATTACGATTTGGGGTTTAAGAGCAGAATTTTGAGAATTTCACCAAAGATAAAGCTGAAAATTTGAAAATTTGAATATTTTATGAAGAAAAAATTATCAAAACATGAACAGAACTGTGAACATGGTGTTAGTGAATGAAATAAATACACAAATAACTACAAACAAGTTTTTATTGACATATATTATGAAGATCTCCCACTTGAGTAATAGTAGCCTGGGAAGCCATCGTCTCAGAGTAGCTTAATTCTGTCTGGGCAGCAATCAGTGAAAGAGTTTAGCACTGTTAAAGTCAGAATGTTGCTCCCTTAGCTTTCGGGTCGATCCGGCCCCACGTCGATCCAGCCCAAGTCGATCCGTCCCACGTCGATCCGGCCCATATGTAAAGTCGATCCGGCCCCAATAAAAAAAATTATTTCAAGGAATAAAAAATAAATATATATTATTGCGAACCCTATCTTAGTTTTCCATAGATTCACCTGCAAGTTACCTGTCCATTTAAACTTTTGGCAGTTCTATTGTCCCATCTAACAAATACAACAGGTATTGTTATCTGTGTAGTTTATTCACTGGGACCTTTAAATTTCTTCCAAGAGAAATATATCACTCATTGATTAATTTACCTGAACAAAAAATTGAACTGTTAATGATGAAAAAATACTTATACCAATACTAAGTAAGGACTCTCAAAACTGCATGTGGTATTGTATTTATTCGATACCTGGAGTAACTCGTTTTTAATGTGTTCAATATTACATTTATAATACTGATTCAAAAATTAAAAGTTGATTTCTGATCAAATATTCAATATTTTTGTGTGTTTGATAAATAAAAATTTGAATATTATTATTTTTAAATTAAGGTCTTCATAAACATAAGTCTATAAAATGAACAACAACAAAAACATGTAAATTCATTGGAAAATACTAAAAAATGTGTCTGAAATAAACTTTTTAGTATTAAACCAGATTTTATATTGAACAGATTGAAAATATATTAATGATAATATTGAATAAATACAATATTGCATACAGTTTATGTGAGTTATTAGAAGTATTTCAATAAAAAAGAAGATAATTTTTTGGTCAGGTAAATTAATCAATGAGTGATATATTTCTCCTAGAAGAAATTTAAAGGTCCCAGTGAATAAACTACACAGAGAACAATACCTGTTGTATTTGTTAGATGGGACAATAGAACTGCCAAAAGTTTAAATCGACAGGTAACTTGCAGGTGAATCTATGGAAAACTAAGATAGGGTTCGCAATAATTGTAATTCATAAATGTTTATTATTTTTATTATAATATTTATTATAATAAAGTAAAAAAGGCCTTTGAAAAATATTTTCTTTAGATGAGTATAAAACAACTAGGTTGATTATGTCTTTATTACAAGTTTTCAAGATTATTGGGTATAATTATATTAAAACGTATATATAAGAATTCAGACATCAACATTAATCAGCAGTAATTAGCATTTTCTTTCAATTGACTGTGATCCTAACAAGTCTTTCATCTTGTGTAACATGTATAATAACAAATAGTTACATACATGAACGGTACAAGCCGATCCCCAAGCTGATACATATAAACTTTGTTTTTCTTTTTAAGTTCTTAAAATTTCTAAAATTGAGAAATGTTGTTTGATTTGCCGGATCCTTTCTATAAAAGAGTGCTGATATTATATTTTAGAGAGTGAAAACGTGCATTCAATGTCATTGTTTTGTTATTTTCTTGCAATAAAGAATAATGGATACTCATATGACTTTTTGTTTATCTACACTATTCAAAATATTGTCGAAATAAGAAAAATATATTGACTATATCAGATGTTACAAAAAAAAAGTGTTATAGAATAGAATATTTTTATATGTTATAGAAGCCTATGATGTAACCTAAAAAAAAAATACAAATAATTATTATAATATACACCAACCAGAAGATCAAACTATAAAGACCTCGTTGAAAAACAGATTACGTAACGTTAATTAATCAGCATTGGATTGAATTAAGTGATTACAAGTGGCATTACCTTAGTTCACAATCATCAGACAACTGTTGAATAAACAAACCAATTATAGACTAATGATTTTATTAAATAAGTCATTATTATGCGTTAAATTTTATAGGTCCATTGGACTGTAAATATTTATTTAGCTACATGTATTCTGTGTGTCAACTGAATAAAATAAAAATCGCCATGAAATTCAAAGTGAAAGTTATGGAAAATTACTTCATAATTTTAAAATGTAGAAACTGCGATACAAACAGACACAATAACACTAATTTTCGTATGGATTTAAAATAGTTCGTTAACTGGTACTCCAATACTTCACTGACCTGTTGTCATCCATCATCGATCGGACACTTTTTTCAAATTCAATTTATACTGTTAAAGTTTGTGACAAATTCCTCCAAAATCTAGTTAATTCATATTTTTTTATGGGTCGGATCGACTTTGGGACGGATCGACGTGGGCCGGATCGACTTTGGGCCGGATTGACTTGGGGCCGGATCGGTTTGGGGCCGGAACGACCGGATACCCTCCCTTAGACTCAATGTAAAAAAAAACCATAAAATAAAAAAAAATACCTACCTACCTACCCTAACTTTATTTTCAGATGTAACTGGAACCACACATACTTTCTTATTTGGCCTAAGTGAAATATGAAAACAATAAGCAACTCACATCTGGCTTTCTCTGTTTATTTCTCATCATTCTATGATGCTTGTATTTATGATTGTACTTGTTATATCTAGATCGAAGACCAAGTTTCACTTTAATTATTGGGTGCATTTTAAAGATGGTGCCTTTAAAGATTTATTTTTGAAGACTACAGCTTTGCTTTACAAGTTAAGTCATTCAATTTCCTACTCTTATAATCATGTGTTATTTACCATGACTTACTCATTCTTATTCCAGAAGAATTCTTAAAATAACCGTTTACGGATGTACATGTGACATATGACCAGATAATTTTGAAATACCATTCATGACTGATGACACTGAACTGCTGAATAGTGAATATTGTTTTGTATCTTGTCATAACACTATACCCTACACTGCTGATCATCAAGTGCTAAAGGAGGGTTATTCTATACGCTAGAACACATTATGTAATTATTTTACCTGTGATTGTGTTGCCATTTCTATATTTATCTAAACAGTCGATTTCTGACAGAATGTTTTGATTTTGTACATGACGTCAAATCACCTGTTGCCGCTTAAATCAATGATTATGACAAGGTTTATTTCGATTATGATTAAAATGTGAGAATAATATAGCATTGTTCTTTTCGCTATTAATTTGAATAAAAGTAATTTTGCTTTTCATTGATAATCTTGAAAGTTATCAAAGTGCGAAAAATGGATATGTTTACATTTGTCCATGATGTAAGGGTCTTAGCGGAACTTCCTCGTGACCTCCCACCATGACGTAAAATATAGAAACGCCATGTTGCTGTATTAAACAACGTCGGAAAGAAGTGAAAACACTGAAGACAATTTTATGTTACACCTTTTAACCTCTTTATGACATATACATACATAAACTGAAAACAAACTGTTAATAGGAACACACTATGGCTGGCGTTAACGCCGGAGGTGGACGTAATTCATTCAAAGTTGTTCTTCTTGGAGAAGGATGTGTTGGAAAAACGTCTCTCGTTTTACGTTACGTCGAAAACAAATTTAACGATAAACATTTAACCACACTTCAGGTACATAAAATTTGAAGCATGTATAATTTATTTGTTGTATGGTCACTTCGAATTCATGCATTGCAATTTGATTTCCAGTAGTAATTTTCTATCAATATCATTAATAAATTATATACCAATCATTAGAAAGGCAAAGATCATGACACTTGGCCAAAACACTTGTCTCCCTGCATACCTATTCTTTTCAGATCTGTTCACCAAAATTATTCTGTGTTGTGTTTTATACATGTTATAACAGTGACAGTTTGGAACTCACTACCAGCAACTAAAGCTGAGGCTCCCTCCTTGGTATCTTTCAAGAGGGAGCTTTCAACACTTTTTATCTAATCTGTGCAGTTCCCCATTTGCCAAGTAAGTCAAATGATGGACTGGAGCTGTGCCAGCTGGGATTATTTTTCCCTGGTACATGTACCTCTAGGGAAGCCGGATTGGTTGAGGCCAGATGAACGAATAGCAAATGGGACCCCCCCCCCCGTTTTCATACATTGCTTTACTATTATTATTTTTCTTTTTCTGTCATACTTTATACTCGCTTGTATATTCTTTGGTTATCTTACAAAATTGCTCTTTTTTTTGCGCCCATTGGAAGCTGTTTTGAGTATTGGTCAAGTTTGACAGATCAACGTAAAATGTCATGACATGTCAAAAAGCGTGTGAAAACGCGTGACGTAGATGCGGACTTGTTAATATGAATGTGGTGATGTTCATAATTTCATACAAATTGTGAATATAAAAAAACAATATATATTCTACTGTGAACTTTTATTGTATTAAAAAGTGGTCTGTTATGTTGCTTTTAAAGCACCACCACTAGGCACATATTGAAAACAACTGCCATTTCAAGTTTAGTTACATTTATTTGATAACAGCACACAATACAAATGTAACATAGTCAAGTTCTGATCAGAATTCAGTGTCAATTTCTTTATAATTGAAAAGGCTCTCCAACAGTAGGAATTGAAATTTGACTGAATTAGCTTTATCAAGATTTGAAAGAATGTCATGTTTTTTTTTATTGGCAATGTAAAATGTCATCTATTATCTCTGCCATTGCTATTGCCTGATTAAAACTGGGTAGTTCATCAGAAGAAAGCTGGTACTATGAGAGCTGATTCAACAGTTCTGTGATATTTTTATCCCCATATGCATGGCCTGTAGAAATCTGTTGCCGTGTTTGCTAGATTTGAAACTGAAATTGAAAAAGAAAAATGTTTTATAAATTTGATTTCCATTAGATAAACATGTTAAATGCTTATTCAAATAGCTACATTGTATTTCTCCTCTCGAGCTTATGCCATCACTTGGCGTCCGTCGTCGTCCGTCGTCTGTCGTCGTAAACTATTTCAAGAATCTTCTCCTCTGAAACTACTAGGCCAAATACTTCCAAACTTTAACTGAATGTTCCTTAGGGTATCTAGTTTATAAATTGTATCCAAAGTTTTGATCTATCAACAAACATGGTCGCCATTGCTAAAAATAAAACATAGAGGTCAAATGCAGTTTTTGGCTTATAACTCAAAAACCAAAGCATTTAGAGAAAATCTGAAATGGGATAAAATTGATTATCAGGTCAAGATCTATCTGCCCTGAAATTTTCAGATGAATCGGACAACCCGTTGTTGGGTAGCTGCCCCTGAATTGGAAATTTTAAGGAAATTTTGCTGTTTTTGGTTATTATCATGAATATTATTATAGGTAGAGATAAACTGTAAACAGCAAAAATGTTCAGCAAAGTAAGACCTAAAAATAAGTCAATATGACTGAAATGGTCAGTTGACCTCTTTAGGAGTTATTGCCCTTTATAGTCAATTTTTAACCATTTTTCGTAAATCTTGGTTATCTTTTACAAAAATCTTCTCCTCGGAAACTACTGGGCCAAATTGAACTAAACTTGGCCACAACCATCACTGGGGTATTTAGTTTGAAAATTGTGTCCGGTGACCTGGCCAACCAACCAAAATGGCCGCCATGGCTAAAAATAGAACATAGGGGTAAAATGCAGTTTTTGGCTTATAACTCAAAAACCTGAGCATTTAGAGCAAATCTGACTTGGGTAAAATTGTTTATCAGGTTCAGATCTATCTGCCCTGAAATTTTCAGATGAATTGGACAACCCATTGTTGGGTTGCTGCCCCTGAATTGGTAATTTTAAGGAAATTTTGCTGTTTTGGTTATTATCTTGAATATTATTATAGATAGAGATAAACTGTAAACAGCAATAATGTTCAGCAAAGTTAGATTAACAAATAAGTCAACATGACCAAAATGGTCAGTTGACCCCTTTAGGAGTTATTGCCCTTTATAGCCTTTTTTATCATTTTTCGTAAATCTTAGTAATCTTTTACAAAAATCTTCTCCTCTGAAACTACTGGGCCAAATTAATCCAAACTTGGCCATGTGTCCGGTGACCCTGCCATCCAAATAAGATGGCTGCCACGGCTAAAAGTAGAACATAGGGGTAAAATGTCAAAAACCAAAGCATTAAGATCAAATCTGACTGTGGTTGAATTGTTTATCAGGTCAAAATCTATCTGCCCTGAAATATTCAGATGGATCGGACGACACGTTGCTAGGTTGCTGCCCCTGAATTGGTAATTTTAAGGAAATTTGCAGTTTTTAGCTCACCTTTCCTAAAAGGAAATGTGAGCTTTTCTCATCACTTGGCGTCCGTCGTCGTCGTCTGTCGTCGTTAACAATTTTTCAAACATCTTCAACTCTGAAACTACTGAATTGATTTGTATGAAACTTAGCATGATTGTTCCTTAGATTATCCTGCACAAAGATTGTGCTTCGATTTTTGATCCGTCAAAAAACAATGCCGCCGTTACTTAAAATAGAACATAGGGGTCAAATGCAGTTTTTGGCTTATATCTCAAAAACTAAAGCATTTAAAGCAAATCTGAAATGGGGTAAAAATGTTCATTAGGTCAAGATCTATCAGCCCAGAAATTTGAGATGAATCCAACAACCCATTGTTGGGTTGCTGCCACTTAATTGGTAATTTTAAGGAAATTTTGCAGTTTTTGGTCATTATCTTGAATATTATTATAGATAAAGATAAACTGTAAACAGCAAAAATGATCAGCAAAGAAGGATCTACAAAGAAGTTAATATGACCAAAATTGTCAACTGACCCCTTAAGGGGTTATTGTCCTTTAATGACAATTTTTCACAATTTGTTCATCATATTTGCTAACTTTAAAAAATCTTCTCCTCTAAAACTACTCAACCAAATTCAACCAAACTTCATTTGAATGATCAGTAGGGTGTATAAAATAAAGTTTGTGTTTTATTTTCTATTTCGTCAAAAAACATGGCCGAAGGCATTGTTTACCAGGTGAGCGATTCAGGCTCTTGAGAGCCTCTTGTTTATCATTGCAACGTATAATGCACAAATTATGCGTTGCTTGTCACTCGATCATATAAACTCGAACTCCAAAATATAATTTATAAATCTTGAATCTTCCCGTACACAGCGTTTTGGCTTAACAATCGGCACTTTAGACGACGGTACAGGCCCTGAAAGTGACCTCTTTTTGTGCACATTTCCCCTATCAAGTGAATTTGAAAGAAAGTCACAAAATCGTTAAAACTAATCACAAACTTCTTACCTTTTACTGTTTGTCCATATAGAAAAATAAACAATAAGGCAGCCAAACAATTACTTCAAATTTTTCAGTATTTATCGCCGAATAAGGAAAAAACCCGAGAATAGCAATATCACTAACGACCAAAAAATGAAAAGAACGAAAAAGCGTGTAATTGCAAGTAAAGTGGTGGAAAGCGTGTACACGCCATGTGACAAAATCCTCGCGTGTAACTGTTGAAAAAGCGTGTATGACACACGAATATCATGTCACTAAAAAAAGGACGTGAGACAATATGGCCCAGGCAGAGACAACATAGACGACTCAGAATGTCTACTAGAAGGATTCTTTATGAACACAATTCGAACCTACTGTTAAATTCAATTCAAATCATCAATAAGTAAAATTGGACCATCTATGAAATTAAATGCCAACCACATTTGTAAGATCAAGTATGAAATAAGAGTTTTGACGAAACAAATGATTTAATCTGTCTGAAGAGAATTCTCTATTAAAGTTTCAATGTCTGGATTGATTATTGAAATGACGAAAAAAGACAGCTCAGTGTCTACAATGGACAACTTTGGAGTTCGATGCATATCCATCAAAAACTTTGGTTTAAATGAACATCATTCATGCATTAAGGGTCATTGCCACTTCGGTCCCCGTGTTGAGCAAGTGGTTGGAAAACTATAATGCTACATTGAATATTGCACTGTTCATTTGGCAAATTGCATTCTCATAAAATTTTGACAATCAGCACTGCTCTTATTAGGGAATTGTGATTATGTACATACAAAAAAACATTATTTTTGATGTTATCCTGCACAATGACAATCACTAAGACCATGAAGACGTTTGATGAACGTTAATAGTGCAGTGATACAGGCGATCCCCTCTAAATGGTATATAATTATGATGTCATAAAGGTGGGGCTTTGTAATGTTTTATTAAATTTTTTTTTTTAGAATAATTCAATTAACATTATATCGTCTTAACTGACTGTCAATTTAATTTGATAATTATCATGATTATTACAGAATAACAATTTTAAGTAACAAATTGATTAGGCCAAATAAAAAAGTATCTGTGGTTCAAGTTATATCTGAAAAAAAGTTAGGGTAGGTAGGTAGGGATTTTTATACGACCGCAAAAATTTTAATTTTTCGTCGTATAATGCTATCGCGTTGGCGGCGTCATCGTCGTCCAAATACTTTTAGTTTTCGCACTCAAACTTTATTAAAAGTGAATAGAAATCTATGAAATTTTAACACAAGGTTTATGACCACAAAAGGAAGGTTGGGATTGGTTTTGGGAGTTTTGATCCCAACGTTTTAGGAATTAGGGGCCAAAAAGGGCCCAAATAAGCATTTTCTTGGTTTTCACATTATAACTTTAGTTTAAGTAGATAGAAATTTATGAAATTTTGACACAAGGTTTATGACCACAAAAGGAAGGTTGGGATTGATTTTGGGAGTTTTGGTTCCAACAGTTTAGGAATTAGGGGAGAAAAAAGGGCCCAAATAAGCATTATTCTTGGTTTTCGCATAATAACTTTAGTATAAGTAAATAGAAATCAATGAAATTTAACACAAGGTTTATGACCACAAAAGGAAGGTTGGGATTTTTTTTTTGGAGTTTTGGTCCCAACAGTTTAGGAATAAGGGGCCCAAAGGGTCCAAAATTAAACTTTGTTTGATTTCATCAAAAATTGAATAATTGGGGTTCTTTGATATGCCGATTCAAACTGTGTATGTAGATTCTTAATTTTTGGTCTCGTTTTCAAATTGGTCAACATAAAGGTCCAAAGGGTCCAAAATTAAACTTAGCTTGATTTTAACAAAAATTGAATTCTTGGGCTTCTTTGATATGCTGAATCTATATTAAGTATTGTGCAATAGCAAGAAATTTTCAATTGCAGAGTATTCAGCAATAGCAAGAAATCTTCAATTGCACAGTATTGTGCAATAGCAAGAAATTTTCAATTACACAGTATTGAGAAATAGCAAGAAATCTTCAATTGCACAGTATTGTGCAATAGCAAATATTTTCAATTGCACAGTATTGTGCAATAGCAAATATATTCAATTGTACAGTATTGTGCAATAGCAAGAAATATCTAATTGCACAATATTGTGCAATAGCAAGATATTTTCAATTGATTGGAGTTATCTTTCTTTGTCCAGAATAGTAGTTGAATCAACTTAAATCATTGTTTTATACAATATACAATGTATATTCACTTTTACTACCAACTGATAAATTAAAACAATCTTTACCATTCAGTGATAACAAGCACTTCTTTTACATTTTAATATTTTATCATGTATTTAAGGTAGCACAATACAAAGATTTTATAACTCCAACTCCCAAGTTTTAAAATGCTGTAACTTTCTTAATAAAGCTTGAAAATTTAAAAAAGTGGTAGTTTTGGATAGCTAACAGATCACTCTTTCAAATAAATGCAATGTTAGTATTATGCAACAATTACGTAACCAATTATAATGTTAACTGTGTCTAAAAGATTTTTCATCAAATTTCCACTTTCAAATGAAATTAGCTTCTGCATAGGTATCCCTAGAGGGTTGATTTTATTATATGTTGTTCCTATGGCCATTATCTACAAAAGGGTGTCTCAGATTTCAGATAGAATGTATAGAACAAATTTTACACCTAATTAATCATTATCTTCTTTTATGTGGTTAGGATGTTTACACTAATTAGAGATTTATGAGAGAATGGAATACCATAGAGACAATCTGAGACACCCTTTTGAAGCCCAAAATGTGTTGATTAAGATTTCGTTAAAATTTTCTGTATAGTTAAAGAGATGATAGAGATAAATTCATTCAAGTGAACTTACCCAGATTTTGCCACTAATTACATAATAATTGATTACATAATGATTGCAAAATAAAAATATTGCATTCATTTAAAAGATGCATCTTTTATCTATCTATAAATACCTTTTTTTATTATTTGCTATGCATTCATAAGAAAGTTACAGCATTTCAAAGGTTAGTGATTGGAAGTAAAAAAATCTTTGTATAGTGCTACCTTAAATGAGTAGTTATTGCTATTTCCATGATTTCTTCAATTTTTTTGAGAGGATTAATATTCAACAGCATAGTAAATTGCTGAAAAGCAAAACAAACATTTTAAGTTCATTAGACCACATTCATTCTGTGTCAGAAACCTATGCTGTGTCAACTATTTAATCACAGTCCAAATTTAGAGCTGAATCCAGCTTGAAAGTTGTGTCCATACAGGGGCGGATGCAGGAATTTTCGAAAGGGGGGGTGCTAACCCAGGGCACCCAGGGCAAAGGGGGGGTGCAAAACATATGTCCCGATACAAATGCATTGATCGGCAAAAATAAAGGGGGGGTGCACATAAATAAAAATCTACATTCATGACATTGTAAAGGATACATGTACTTTTATCAGTCAGGGGTGCTACTTAAACAAGTGATTTCATTATCACCTATTTCAGTGATTTTTTATATTCAGTTATCACCTATTTAAGTGATTTTGGTGTTTTCTTTGATCTTCAAATGCTAATTTCATTGATTTTCCATATTTTCACAAACTTTTCTATAATTTTCCTACATAAATCAATTATCCCTTTATCTTTTGATATCAATTTCACCAGTGCTGCTAAAGCTTATAAAAGTACCCTTGGGAATTGTTCTGTAATCAAATATTCATTAACTACTCTTACTATCAGACAAAGGTCAACAGTATTAGGTGACCTGATTGGTTTTCTTTAGAATTAGAATGATTTATTTTAAGGTTATGTCCTGATCTACAAATTATTCCAGTTTTTGCATATTCAAATAAACTGTAAACACTGGCAGGCTTACCAAGCAAATGACAATTTCTGCATGTACATAGTTGTTTTTTCAATGGAATTCTGGTCTTTATACATGTACCAATAAAAAAATCAAGCTTGTGGGAAAAATATCCAAAAAATGTTATAAACACTTATTGAAGTGATTGAATTTTAACTTCTCAAATTACTTGTTTCAGTGATTTTGAAAAGTCTGTGCAAAAATTTTAAATATTTCACAGCCAAAATCACTCAAAGAAGTGATTTTGAAATTGCTTGTTTAAGTACCACCCCTGACTGTTTATGATAATGAGAAATATAACACGATACATTATCATATATATATAGCACAATTTAAACTGTATGTACTTTTTAAGATTTTATAAACATGGTAATACATGTACAAATGTAGATATAAAATATTTTGTTGTTTTCAAGCAAATTGATACATTTATTATTATTCAGAGCAAATTGTTATATTAAATTAAACCCCTTGCGACGCAAAATCTGACACCCCGAGCGACACTTTATATTTTGATGAATAACAGTTTTAAAACCAATTATTAATTAATTTTAACTAAGAAACTGGTATTTGGTATAAGTCAATGAGATGAATACAATTATATATAAATGATACGGAGGGTAGCTGTGTAAAGTAGTTTTTTATATCGAAATTTGCATATAAAGCCTCAAAATCTGCAACATGGAAAACTAGGGCGAGGTGTTTGTGAAAACTGAGCACTGAAAATGACTGCTTCTGCTTTCAGGAAATAGATTATGTTGCGGTTCCTTCCGTGCAATACATTATATGGTACGGAGAGTTCTAAAAATAAGAAATTTTGATGCTTGAACTTACCTTGTTACTTTTTCGTCGCTTCAAAATTGCCACCCCATGTCAAACATAGCCGACACCCCGCAAGTGGCGTTCTACACGGTGAATCAACTTGAAACTTAGTACACATATTCCCTATGATATGATCTTTCTAACTTTAATGCCAAATTAGAGTTTTTACCCCAATTTCACGGTCTACTGAACACAGAAAATGATAGTGCGAGTGGGGCATCTGTGTACTTGGGACATATTCTTGTTATTATCTCACTCAATATAATCTTATTGTGTGTCAGAAATCTCAAATACTTAAAGCACCTTTGTTTAAGGAAAAAAATTAACGTTACTTGTATTAGTCAAAATTAGCCTATTGGTTAATCGTCATAAAGAAAGTGATCGTTTTTAAGTCATGCACCAAAAATTACTGTTAACGTCATTTGGCAACATATTTTACTATCATTCAACATGAAAGTACAATTTACCCGCAAAACAACCCTCATATATCAGTCAAGGAACTTATTGAAATAAGTGATTTTTAAATCATTTATTTAGAAGCAAATTCCAAGTTTTGTCACAAATTTTGATTTTGTAGCTTTACCAAAATTTTAAACACATATGATAGGTATTATAGATACATGTAATATCTTTTCATTAGTAAAATTGAAAATATGAACTTTTTTGCTTCTTTACAAAATATATAAATCCAAAATTATTAATATTATTAAAGAAATGATTTCCGTTTAAATATGAAGATATGGTACGATTGCCAATGAGACAAATCTTCACAAGAGACCAAATGGCACAGAAATCAACAGCCATATAGTCACTGTAAGGCCTTATACAATGAGCAAAGCCCATACTGCATAGTCGGCTATAAAAGGCCCCCAAAATCACAAATGTAAAACAAATCAAAAGAGAAAACTAATGACCTAATTAGTAAAGAAAATTTAACAAAAAACAAATGTTTTCTTGCTTCATTAAAGACCCATTGGTGGCCTTCAGCTGTTGTCTGCTCTTCAGGTTGTTGTCTCTTTGACATATGTTGTTGGTTGACACATTCCCCATTTCCTTTCTCAATTTAATGTAACACAGCTACGAACGACAACCACTAAATTACAGGATTGTGACTTGGGACAGACTAGAAACAGACAGAATGTGGCTAGGTTAAACATATACACAGGAACCCAACTCTCTCCTAACATTGGACAGTGCTGTTGCAGCACAACATCCATAACATAAGAACACACTATATATATAAAAATCAGTTGAAAAAGGCTTAACTTATCAATTAGGTACAAATAGAAATTCATCACACAGAGTACATGTATGTGTGTGTGTGTGTGTGTGTGTGTTGAGGAGGGGGTTCTTGCATATCAAAACAACAAAACTAGTTCGAAAGTACATATGGACTATATTGTATATGCATGTAAATATGCATCAAAATTAAAGGATAGTATTACATAACAATACCTGTATCATTATCAAATACTTTCATGTGAACCGGTGGTTTGCAGTAAATAAAAAAAGTATTGATTGATTGATTGATTGATTGATTGATTGATAATTGGTTGGTTAATTAATATGACAAATGGATCAGATATAGATTTGTTTTTTCCCTATTTAGGCTGAAAAGTTATAATGAAGATTATTATTATTTAACTACTTATTGAATTTTATTATATTTTAGGCATCTTTCTTGAACAAAAAGTTAAACATTGGTGGAAAAAGAGTTAATTTAGCTATATGGGTAAGTTCAGGTAATATATCATGTTTGTACATATTATAAATGAATGATTTTTTTTTATTCATAGAGGTAAATAAAGAGCTGCTGAACCAACACCTCTTATGTTTTGTGCTGGTAGAGTTTCCTTAAGTGGATACCAGATGGTATGCAGGGTGGTCAGATAAAAAAATCAAATACTGCTACATTGACAACAACACTTAAGTGAACTGCATCTTTTATTGTCGACATGTTTCGCCAATTAGATCGGCTTCATCAGGACAAAGTATATACAGAATTGGAACCCCTGAAGTACAAAAAAGTGGCATCATGTATGGTACGTCATAATTGTCCATTGTTGACGTTGCTATGGGATACTCTATATCATTATGTAAATTTGAACAGAAAATGAATCTATTTTTTATGGAAATATTCTTTATAAAGCACAAAGGTGTCAGTATTCACCTCAGAAACTTACAAAACCTTTGAATAGACTTATTAAGAAGGGATATAATTACGATACTGTTGTCAAGTCATTAAAGATTGCATATGTTGGCGTTAATATTGAGTCACTGATAAGGTCTTTGCATCGGAACTAAACACATTTATTCTAAAAACAGTTGTTGGCATGACACGGGTTATGTTCTTCTTATATATGTTATGGTGGTATGATACTAAACCCCTAACGGGAAGGATTGTGCCTGATATTCATATGATGAAATCATAATCTTTCAGTCAGTTTAATTGAAGTCTGGAGCTGGCATGTCAGTTAACTGCTAGTAGTCTGTTGTTATTTATGTATTATTGTCATTTTGTTTATTTTCTTTGGTTACATCTTCTGACATCAGACTCGGACTTCTCTTGAACTGAATTTTAATGTGCGTATTGTTATGCGTTTACTTTTCTACATTGGCTAGAGGTATAGGGGGAGGGTTGAGATCTCACAAACATGTTTAACCCCGCCGCATTTTTGCGCCTGTCCCAAGTCAGGAGCCTCTGGCCTTTGTTAGTCTTGTATTATTTTAATTTTAGTTTCTTGTGTACAATTTGGAAATTAGTATGGCGTTCATTATCACTGGACTAGTATATATTTGTTTAGGGGCCAGCTGAAGGACGCCTCCGGGTGCGGGAATTTCTCGCTACATTGAAGACCTGTTGGTGACCCTCTGCTGTTGTTTTTTATTTGGTCGGGTTGTTGTCTCTTTGACACATTCCCCATTTCCATTCTCAATTTTATTCAAACATAGTACAATGCAAATGAAGTTACTAAATTTAGAGTTAATCTATAATTGTTCGAATTGTTTTTAACTTTAAAATGGTTGTAAACTATTATAATGGTAAGTGTATAAATAAAATGTGTTTTTAAGTAGAAATATAAATTTGTGTAACATGAACAATGATGAATGTAAGTACAATGTCAGTGTACAGTTTTATCAAGTTTCAGCAGCTCTTTATTTATCTTTTGATATTCCGGCTGAACCCTTGCATCCCCGGATCCGCCTATACCACACAGCGCCAACCCCATGGCCATCTCTACACCGAGCAAGAACGAAGAATTCCAAGAAGCGAACAAACAACTGATACCATCAATTACTGCCGAGAAACCACCAAACAAAAGGAAAATTTTATGAAGAACAAACAGAAGGTTACATTCCTACAACAGGACGGCCAATATATCAAGTTTTATATTTACCATCATTCCGTGCCATCAGAAAATTAAATTAATATTATTTAAGTGTGAAACCTTAAAAAGGATCTTTCAAAAGTAGATGGAGATAACATAAAACAGCCAAGATAGACTTCCAGTACTATTCAGAACCTACAGGAAATTAAACTTAAAAGAAGTAAGATACAAAGAACATAAATCCTTCCCACCACCATTTCCAGTTTAACTAACATTGCCAAGACATTTTGCGACAGTAAACCACTTTACGGCCTTCCCAGTGCGATTGGAAGTAGTACCTCCGATCAAAGGGAACCCAGTCGAGTGGTAGAGGTGTGCCCTAAAAGTGTTGTCCAAATTAGGAAGAAACTTTATAAAAATGTACATCTGTACACTGACATTGTACTTACATTCATGTTACATAAATTTATATTTCTATTTAAAAACACATTTTATTTATACACTTTCCATTATAATAGTTTACAACCATTTTAAAGTTAGAGACAATTCGAACAATTATAGATTAACTCTATATTTAGTAACTTCATTTGCATTGTACTATGTTTGATTCATTTTCTGTTCAACATTACATAATGGTATAGAGTATCCCATAGCAACATCAACAATGAACAATTACATGAATTATGACGTCACATACATGATGCCACTTTTTTGTACTTCAGGGGTTCCAATTTTGTATACTTTGTCCTGATGAAGCTGATCTAATCGGCGAAAAATGTCGACAATAAAAGATGCAGTTTACTTAGGTGTTGTTGTCAATGTAGCAGTATTCATAGAGGTGTAAATAAGCATGAACCAGAATGTAATGAACAAAAAGGTTCTGTACATGTACCTTGTAATTTTAGAACATTTAATTATCACTGCCACTTGAGAATACATGTACATGTTTTACCTATTTTTTACAAGATTCCTGAAATGGCTGCTATTCATTGGGGTTAGAAAGCGTTGACCGAAGTACAATTTGTATAAAGCGTAGAAGCGCTTCATTCTAAAAATGTGGACAGGGTCAACACTTTTACAACTCTATGAAGTTTACAAAAAGAAGCATTCAATACCTATAATTACACTTTTTAGCTAGGATCATGAAAACATGTTTTTTATTTTTATCAAATTTTTAATTTAATTTACCTCATGTACCTGTGCACTTTATTATGGGACCTTGTGTCATCATGAATGATAAATTTCATTGTGTAATTTGAAATGACGCAAGATTGCAGTTAGCCAATCAGGATGAAACATACATCTAATGTAATTATTACTAATTTAAAATAAGTAAAAAATAAGAAATGACTGACATTGAGAATTATTTGAACATTGGTTGTTTTATTTAAGTTAGCCATCTTTCCATTATATCTGTCAGGTTATAATCTTGACATTTTATGAGTATCCTGCAACATACTTAAAATTAAATTGTCTCTTCATTTCTATATTTTAATTAAGCTTTTTTTCAGACTTGCTGTCTTTTCTAAGCAGTTTACCTGGGTACATACTTACAATGTACATACATTCTTTGTAGTTTGACACTTTACAATTTTGCTATTAGAATCATCAATGTTGGACTAAGATTACACATTTTAATTTATTTACCTAGAAAACACATTCTCTCAGTCACTAAGTGGATGTCTGATTTATTTATTTACACCTACAAATCCATAAATTCATCGTCTCTTGATTTTGCTGTGCATTAAACATGTTAAAGGTATATTTCTTAGACAAAATATGATACAGACAAGAAATTCAAACAAATATGGCTTATTTTATAGACAAAAATTATGTTTCACTTGAAAGACTACATGTACACATCATTTTCCTGATTATTTCCTTCTAACAGTGTGGAAGGTGTTTTATGAAAGAATCACTCTGACTTTCTGTCAGTCTGTCCATTTTTTATGTAAACAAACAGGTAAACATGTCAGATATGAGCCTCCAGATATTGACAAAACACAAAACAAGGATCACTGGGGTAAAGCTGATGACCGTAACTGCATTCACGGTCATCCCAAGATGTCGGATGAAAAATTAGGTCAGTTTCTGTATTGTCTGTTAAAGTGTTTCTATATCATTTTCTTTACAAATCATACATTGAAACGATGTAAATTTATAAAAGAATCACTCGAAAATCACTAATTACTTCCGAGAAATGTGCATGAAACGGGAAATTCGATTTGAAAAAATCGTTAAGATGACCGTAAATCATAATCAAAATATTTTCAAGATGACCGTAACATAAAACAAGGATGACCGTGATTGGTAAAAAGATGACCGTAACTTGTAAAGGATGACCGTAATTTGTAAAGACTGACTGTAATTTATATAGGACGACCGTAACTTTTATAGGATGACCATCAATTCTAAGAAATATCCGTATTGTATTCAAAGCTTTTTTGTTGAGTTTGTCGATCTCAATAGGAGCTCGGTTAGCGGATATAAATATGTTTCATAAATTTCTTTTTTTAAACTATAATATAATTGGCCATATTTAGGATTTATAACAATTATAGTAAATCGCATATTTCTCGTAAACAATGAAATATTTATTGATATCGACGTTAAAATTTTAACACAAATTGACAGCGATACGACGAAAATTTGAAGAAACATGAATGTGTTCCTAGTACACGGATGCCTCATCTACACTATCATTTTCTATGTTTTGTGGACTATGAAAATGGGATAAAACTGTAATTTGGCATTAGAATTAAAAAGATCATACCATAGGGAAAATGTGTACTTAGTTTCAATTTTATTTACCTTGAAGCTGGACAAACGGACAAACAAACAGACGAACGGACGAACGTACGCACAGACCAGAAAAACATAATGCCAATAAATGGAGCATTAAAAACACTAATAATACATACGAATATTTGGTAACCGAGCCCATGTGTATGGTTCCAGAGGAAGCTGATTAAAATCTTAATTTGTCTTGATATATGCAGGCGGAAACACTTTTGAAATAGAACAAAAGAATAGAAGCTCTGTGTTTATCGAGAAAGCGATAAATGTTAACTGTAATGTTTGATATAGTAACAAAATTTTAAAAAGTTAATAGAAACAAATAAAACTACAATTTTTTTATTTAAAAAACACCTTTTGCATAAGTTTTCAATGTATCTATAACATAGTAATGCAAAACAATAAGATATCAAGTCGACGACATGGTTCTTATCGGGGCCTTTTATAGCTGACTATGCGGTATTGGCTTTGCTCATTGTTGAAGGCCTTACGGTTACCTATAGTTGTTAATGTTTGTGTCATTTTGGTCTTTTCTGGATAGTTGTCTCATTGGCAATAATACCACATCTTCTTTTTTATATATAGTATCTATAAGTTGGATGTAGAAAATGCATAACCTCCGGTTTTTTTTTTTTATCACGGACGGAGAACATATCAATCTTTTAGTTCAGAAATTTTCGTGTCTGCCCTTCCATTATGTGAATCAAGAAAAAATTCCCCAAAACAGGTAACGATTGTATCGAAAAGGATAAAATCGAGTGCACCTTTTTATGTTGGGGCATGTTTGGGGTGTATATTTGTCTTTAAAACGTACAAAGCAGGAGTATTTTATATAGCATCTCGCTTCAGATTCTATCATTATTATATATCAAAGCTACAGGTTGACTTTATAACGTAAAAAAATGACAGTACGAAAAGATGAAATATATGGGTCAAGTGAGATACCTATCTAATGAATCACAAAAACAGAGTAGGTGTGTTCGAATAGCTATTTTTTCTAAAAGTACTTGACGACAGTCTTTTAATTTGGATGATGAAAATGGATATCTTCGAAAAAATATGATTTTCTTGTGTGTGATAACTAGGGTTTATAATCTTCAACCACTGAAAATGTTTAGTCTGCCCTTCCACGAAATATTTAATTAGAATTTTTTTAAATGCTTAAGAATTTTCAAAAATTCCATCTGACATCCGAACAGACACTATTTTAAAGTTGAATCAATGCAGACAAGATCATTAACTAATGCTCATTAGCTAGTAGATACATTGTCTTTTAAAATATAACTGACATATAACGATCGATCGTAATGGTGCTATGAGGATAAATTTATCAGTTTTCAAGAGCAAAATTGGCAGAGCGTCATCCCTACAATGGCTTCCATTTCTACGATTGTGAGCATGAACTGGCGTAATGGGGAGATAATTTTGAAGAAGTAGAATCCTGACTGTATGAATAACATTTCTGTATATATATTATAATTATACAAATTGACAACGTTCCGCCTTGTGATACGCTTTTCGTACAATACTATTTTAAGGATTTACTTTGCTGGAGTTCACCTTCACTAGTTTATTCGAATGATATTTTCAAAATATTTCTGTTATTTTATTTGCACGACAAAATGAAAGACAATATAATATCAATGGGTGTACATGCAATTTTTTGGCATTTTTAAAAATGTGAATTTATTATATGTCATTAAAAGGAATCCCAGAAACAAAACAAAAAATCTTTTGTTGAGCAGTTGAAGGCTGTGCACCGCATTTTTTTCATTATGCTTGTAAGGTGTCATTTTATCGCGCTTTTGTAGCATGTTTTCCCTTCCTGTTCATTTGCATGTCTTTTGGCAAATTCATTTTAAAAATTAAACCCTCTACTGTAAAAAAGATACATATGGTAATCTTTGCATTTGAAGCACGTCTTATTTTCTTCTACCTATAGGATAAAACTCTCATATTAATATGTGTATACCAACACGATTAATCATTTGATACAAAAAGATAGTTATATAAATACGGTTATTTCTAAGAATTGAGGGTCATCCTTTAAAAGTTACGGTCATCATTTACAAATTACGGTCATCTTAAAAGCAGTTACGGTCAGCCTTGTTATGAATCGCTGATTCTGTTACGGTCATCTCGATTGTGATTTACGGTCATCTTGGCGATTTTTTCAAATCGAATTTCCCGTTTCATGCACATTTCTCAGAAGTAATTAGTGATTTCCGAGTGATTCTTTTATAAATTTACATCGTTTCAATGTATGATTTGTAAAGAAAATGATATAGAAACACTTTAACAGACAATACAGAAACTGACCTAATTTTTCATCCGACATCTTGGGATGACCGTGAATGCAGTTACGGTCATCAGCTTTACCCCAGTGAAGGATGCACATGAAAGCATATAATCTTTGTCCAACACAATTATTTTGATAAAAGGGAGATAATCAAACTTAATTACTTGATATTGCAATAAATTGTAAGTAACTTTTTCAGAACTCCTCATTAGGGGTCTAGGTTTGAATTTAATGTCTCATTCATGATCAAGAATACATGCATAAACTTATTATATAAAATTTTACCAGCAATCATTTAAATAACAGCACAGCTGCCCCAGTTCAAATGTTATAATTAAAATTGCTGATCAGAATATTTGTAACAGATTAATTTTTAACCAAGTTCCAAAATGAAATGTGATTATTTTTCAGGATACAGCAGGACAGGAGAGATTTCATGCCTTAGGTCCTATATATTACAGAGATAGCAATGGTGCCATATTAGTTTATGATATAACAGATGAAGACTCATTTCAAAAAGTTTGTTTACATTTCAGTCATTATACCTCGCTTTAAAAAAGGGGGGGGGTATACTGTTTTACCTCTGTCTGTCAGTCCGTCCGTCCATCAGTCCGTCCGTCAGTCAGTCAGTCCGTCCCATGAAACTTTCGTCACATTTTTCTCAGGAACTACACATCCACCCTTTCTGTAATTTGGTATCAACATTTATATATGTCAGCCACACCGTGTGATGCGTTTTCAGATTCATCACTTGACAACTTCCTGTTTACCGAACACTTGTCTGATTTTACACATGATAGCCAAGTTGAATATTTTCGTCACATTTTTCTCAGGAACTACAATACAAGGATTTCTGAAATTTGGTTTCAGGATTTATATTAGTCAGCTATACCGTGTGATGCGTTTTAAGATTCATCACTCGACAACTTCCTGTTTACCGAACACTTGTATGATTTTACACATGATAGCCAAGTTGAAAATTTTCGTCACATTTTTCTCAGGAACTACAATACAAGGATTTCTGAAATTTGGTTTCAGGATTTATATAAGTCAGCTATACCGTGTGATTCGTTTTCAGATTCATCACTCGACTACTTCCTGTTTACCGAACACTTGTATGATTTTACACATGATAACCAAGTTAAAAATTTTCGTCACATTTTTCTCAGAAACTACAGTACAAGGATTTCTGAAATTTGGTTTCAGGATTTTTATAAGTCAGCTATACCGTGTGATGCGTTTTCAGATTCATCACTCGACAACTTCCTGTTTACCGAACACTTGCATATTTTTACACTATTAATATTATCCACTTGCGGCGGGGGTATCATCAGTGAGCAGTAGCTCACAGTTTCACTTGTTCTGTAATCACTTGCTTGCTTATAGGATTATATGTATCTTGCTGCCTTCTTAATATAAAACTTTATTTTGGTGATTGATAAATTTTCCTTTTAGGATTTATCATGTTTAAGGCATATGAAATATGTTTCTAAAAGTGTCATCTTGGATTGGAACTTTAATTAAAATCCATTCATGTTTAAATTTTGAAATAGAATAGAAAATAGAAACAGGGAATGTATCAAAAACACAAGAACCAAACAAAACAGCCAGGAAGCAGTCATCATTTGACCCTTAACAATTATGTATACTAGTCCAACAAAATGATCGCCTAACTAAATTCTGAAACACACAAATCAACAAAAATGAATAAAAACAAAAAACACAAGACTATCAAAGGCCCACATGCCTCAAAATATGGCTTGGTTTTTGTCGAGCCTGTAACTTTTGTTGATGAAAGCTCGACATAGGGATAGTGATCCGCCGGCGGCGGCTACGACAGCAGCGGCGTTAGCTCACTTCTTAAAAGCTTTATATTTTAGAAGGTGGAAACCCTGGATGCTTCATACTTTGTATATAGATGCTTCCTGTTATGAAGTTTCCGTCAGTCACATATCCAATGTCCTTGACCTCATTTTCATGGTTCAGTGACCACTTGAAAAAAAAGTTCAAATTTTTTGTAATGTTGAATTCTCTCTTATAATAAGTAAAAGGATAACTATATTTGATATGTGCGTACCTTGCAAGGTCCTAATGTCTGTCAGACAGTTTTCACTAGACCTCAACCTCATTTCATGGATCAGTGAACAAGGTTAAGTTTTGGTGGTCAAGTCCATATCTCAGATACTATAAGCAATAGAGCTAGTATATTTGGTGTATGGAAGGACTGTAAGGTGTACATGTCCAACTGGCAGGTGTCATCTGACCTTGACCTCATTTTCATGGTTCAGTGGTTATAGTTAAATTTTTGTGTTTTGGTCTGTTTTTCTCATACTATATGCAATAGGTCTACTATATTTGTTGTATGGAATGATTGTAAGGTGTACATGTCTAGCGGGCAGATGTCATGTGACCTTGACCTCATTTTCATGGTTCAGTGGTCAAAGTTAATTTTTTGAGTTTTGGTCTTTTTATCTAATACTATATGCCATAGGTCAACTATATTTGGTGTATGGAAATATTTTATGATCTTTACATCAGTCGCGAAGGTTTTATTTGACCTTGACCTCATTTTCACGGTTGATTGCACAGTGTTAAGTTTTTGTGTTTTGGTCTATTTTTCTTAAACTATAAGTAATGGGTCAACTATATATATTGTATAGAAGCATTGTTAGCTGTACATGTCTGTCTGGCATGGTTCATCTGACCTTGACCTCATTTTCAAGGTTCATTGGTCTTTGTTTAGTTATCTTGGTTAATGTTAAGTTTATGTGACAGTTGTAATAAAGCTTGTAATAAAGCTTAGCTTTATACTTAGGACTATCAACATAATATCAATGATTAGTATAGAAGGCGAGACATTTCAGCGTGTGCACTCTTGTTATACATATATATATATATTTCTAGCCAATATTAAATAATCTTTTTTTTTTGTACACATTTTAACAATGAATTGTATATTTATTATTAATGTTATTTAATTTCTTAATTAATTTTTTTTTATGAAATCTAGGTTAAGAACTGGGTTAAAGAATTAAGGAAGATGTTAGGGAATGATATCAGTCTATGTATAGCTGGTAATAAAATAGATTTAGAAAAAGATCGCCATGTGGCAGTATCTGATGCAGAAGCGTAAGTATTTTTCATTCAGCAGTGGTTCAAATTAGCGGTTTTTTGCAATCGTACTCTCCTTTTGGTTACAAGCTATGCCCAAAAAGACCTTTGATTTGAAAGAAAATTAAAATTAACTTTGCTGACCAAAATTTCAAAACAATCTCAAAATTTATTTTCATCTTTATCTTATTCATGACAGCCATGTTAATTTTATTCATCAGCTAGCTTAATACCGAAAATCGCCAACAAGTAATGTGTCAATCAGAATGAAATCCTATCTGACTGACAGAAAAAACATAGAAAAACAATATATGCCATGAACTGGAAATGAAGACATTACAATACCAGATCAGATTCCGGTGGCAGATAAGGGTTAATTCGGGTTTCCTGATCAAATACAATTTTTTTTTTTAAATCCATGTAGGAGACAATACATCTATGATGATGAAATATATAGCATGTTTATCTATTGTCATAAAAATTCATAATATCTAAAAAATTAGTAGATTTATCCTTATATTTGAATAAAGTAACATTATTTGTTAGTGGAAAATTGTTTTAATGTTAATTAGGCTTAAAATAAAAATTGTTTGCTATCCCCTCTTTGTGATTAAAGTCAACTTTCCTAACATTCAATCATTACATGGACTAAACTTAAATGTTTTTCTCAAGGGGCCAGCTGGGCCCCTAAGATATTTTTTTCAGGGGCCAACTTGAAATTTTAGGAGCCCACTAATCTTTATACTAAAAGACTAATAGAAAATAAAACTGAAAATTACTTTTTATATACTTACTAACGGTGTTCCAGCTTGAAACTCAGGGTAGAAGGGTGCTAGTTTTCTAAAATGGGCACTAAAGGGCAAAAACACATACTGTAAGGGTACTTTGTATAAATTACCTTGAATATTGCTAGCTATAGGTTCAGCTGTAAAAATTAGTTATGCCCCACCTACGATAGTAGAGGGGCATTATGTTTTCTGGTCTGTGCCTCCGTTCGTCTGTGCGTACGTCCGTCCGTTCAGGTTAAAGTTTTTGGTCAAGGTAGTTTTTGATGAAGCTGAAGTCCAATCAACTTGAAACTTTGTACACTTGTTGCTTATGATATGATCTTTCTAATTTTAAAGCCAAATTAGACTTTTGACCCCAATTTCACGGTCCACTGAACATAGAAAATGAAAGTGGGAGTTTCAGGTTAAAGTTTTTGGTCAAGGTAGTTTTTGATGAAGCTGAAGTCCAATCAACTTGAAACTTAGTACACTTGTTGCTTATGATAATTTTAATGCCAAATTAGATAATTACCCAATTTCACGGTCCATGGAACTTGGAAAAGGATAGTGCGAGTGGGGCATCTGTGTACTTTGGACACATTCTTGTTTTATCCAATTATCATACCATGAAGCAAAGCATATATCATTTTAATGTTTATGTAAACTAACTTGTACATTTGGTTAGGAAAAAAATCATCAGAAATTTCAATGTTTTATAACTTTTATATATATCATTCTATGAAAATAAGTAGTTTTGAAAGATGGAGGTTTTAAGTCTCTTTCTTTGAACATTAAATACTATCTCAATCCGAGCGATCCTCTAATAATGTTGATCAAAATATATTTTTATGCCCCACCTACGATAGTAGAGGGGCATTATGTTTTCTGGTCTGTGCGTTCGTCCGTCCGTCCGTCTGTCCGTTCGTCCGTCTGTCCCGCTCCAGGTTAAAGTTTTTGGTCAAGGTAGTTTTTGATGAAGTTGAAGTCCAATCGACTTCAAACTTAGTACACATGTTCCCTATGATATGATCTTTCTAATTTTAATGCCAAATTAGAGTTTTTACCCCAATTTCACGGTCCACTGAACATGGAAAATGATAGTGCGAGTGGGGCATTCGTGTACTGAGGACACATTCTTGTTCAATAAGTTTTTAAGGAAGATTGGGTATCGAATTAGATATTAGGATATATATTTACGAGATTTTGCGTTTTGTTTTTTTCATTAAATATTTTTGTAAATAGCCATTCAGGGACAAGTTACCGTATAACACAGGCTTGTAATGACTCCCAGGGCAATAAGAAAACATAAAATTGAGAATGGAAATGGGGAATGTGTCAAAGAGACAACAACCTGACCATAGAAAAAACAACAGCAGAAGGTCACTAACAGGTCTTCAATGTAGCGAAACATTCCCGCACCTGGAGGCATCCTTCAGCTGGCCCCTAAACAAATATATACTAGTTCAGTGATAATGAACGCCATACTAATTTCCGAATTGTACACAAGAAACTAAAATTAAAAAAAACCAGGACTAACAAAGGCCAGAGGCTCCTGACTTGGGACAGGCGCAAAAATGCGGCGGGGTTAAACATGTTTATGAGATCTCAACCCTCCCCCTATACCTCTAGCCAATGTAGAAAAGTAAATGCATAACAATACGCACATTTAAAATTCCCCTTTCGTAATGCTTATTGAACAGTTTAGAAGAACACACTATTCAATAATGAAATGATTGTAGAAATTTTTCAGAATTACGAAAACATGCGGAAAGAAAGGTATATGCCATACCGTGACTCCGGATTGAAAACATAGCTGTCCGACTGGGTTTAGGTTATTAGAAAGAACCTACTGGTTTTTGGGAAATACTCTTTATATCTATATCACTTTGATAAGACAAACAGGTTTCCTTTTGGGAACAGTCTTTGTTAATATCGCGTGGGAAAGGGTACAAATGGGATTTACTTCAATTTTTTTACAGTCGCCAGCTGGGCGATTAGGATGATTAAATATATTCGCCCAGCCGAAAATCTGGTCGCCTTGGGCGACTGGGCGAGCGTTAAGTTTAGTCCCTGCATTATGTGAAGATGATATATTTCTGTTTTCATTTATAGTCTTTTTATACGACCGCAAAAAACTTTTGCAATCGTATATTGGTATGATGTTGGCGTCGTCATTGTCATCGGAAGACACATTGGTTTTCACAAAAATTGAATTCTTGGGATTCTTTGATATGTTAAATCTAAACATGTACTTAGATTTAATACGACCGCAAAAATTGAAATTTTTTTGGTCGTATATTGGTATGACATTGGCGTCTTCGTCGTCATTGTCTGGAGACATTTGGTTTTCGCACTAAAACTTTAGTATAAGTAAATAGAAATCTATGAAATTTAAACACAAGGTTTATGACCATAAAATAAAGGTTGGGATTGATTTTGGGAGTTTTGGTTCCTACAGTTTACGAATAAGGGGCCAAAAAGGGTCCAAATAAGCATTTTTCTTGGTTTTTGCACAATAACTTTAGTATAAGTAGATGGAAATCTATGAAATTTAAACACAAGGTTTATGACCACAAAAGGAAGGTTGGGATTGATTTTGGGAGTTTTGGTCCCAACAGTTTAGGAATAAGAGGCAAACAAGGACCCAAATAAGCATTTGTTTTGGTTTTTGCACAATAACTTTAGTATCAGTAAATAGAAATCTATGAAATTTAAACACAAGGTTTATGACCACAAAAGGAAGGTTGGGATTGATTTTGGGAGTTTTGGTCCCCACAGTTTAGGAATTAAGGGCCAAAAAAAGGGCCCAAATAATAATTTTTCTTGGTTTTTGCACAATAACTTTAGTATAAGTAAACAGAAATATATGAAATTTAAACACAAGGTTTATGACCACAAAAGGAAGGTTAGGATTCATTTTGGAGTTTTGGTCTTTACAGTTTAGGAATTAGTGGCCAAAAGGGTCCCAAATTAAATTTTGTTTGATTTCATCAAAAATTTAATTCTTGGGGTTCTTTGATATATGCTGTATCTAAACACGTACTTAGATTTTTGATTATGGGCCCAGTTTTCAAGTTGGTCCAAATTAGGGTCCAAAATGAGACTTTGTTTGATTACAACAAAAATTGAAAGTATGGGGTTCTTCAAATATGCTGAAAATAACCATGTATTTAGATTTTTAATATTTTGGGCCCTGTTATTAAATTGGTCCACATTGAGTTCTAAAGGGTCCAAAATTGAACATTATTTGATTTCATCAAAAATTGAATTCTTGGGGTTCTTTGATATGCTGAATCTAACCATGTATTTAGATTTTGGATATTGGACCATAATAGGTAAATGTCCAATTTAAAATTTTTAGGTTTTTATACGCCCGGGACGGGACGTATTATGGTATACCTTTGTCCGTCTGTCCGTCCGTCCGTCTGTCTGTCCGTCCGTCCGTCCGTCCGTCCGTCTGTCCGTCCGTCGTCCACACTTCGGACAATAACTCAAAAACACTTTCACCAATTTCCATGAAACTTTAGTGAATTGTTTATATCTATTGACGTAAGCTCCCTTTCGTTTTTTTTTAATTTCAGATTTTAAGTTTTGGATTTATGGGGCTTTATTCATAAAAAAGGGGGGATTTTCAACACTTCGGACAATAACTCAAAAAGGCTTTCACCAATGTCCATGAAACTTTGGTGAATTGTTAATATCTATTGACGTAAGCTCCCTTTCGTTTTTAGCTCACCTGGCCTAAAAGACCATGTGAGCTTTTCTCATCACTTGGCGTCCGTCGTCGTCTGTCGTCGTTAACAATTTTTCAAACATCTTCTCCTCTGAAACTACTGAATGGATTTGAATGAAACTTAGCATGATTGTTCCTTAGATTATCCTGCACAAAGTGTGTGCTTCGATTTTTGATCCGTCAAAAAACATGGCCGCCGTTACTTAAAATAGAACATAGGGGTCAAATGCAGTTTTTGGCTTATATCTCAAAAACGAAAGCTTTTAGAGCAAATCTGACATGGGGTAAAAATGTTCATTAGGTCAAGATCTATCAGCCCTGAAATTTTCAGATGAATCAAACAAACCATTGTTGGGTTGCTGCCACTTAATTGGTAATTTTAAGGAAATTTTGCAGTTTTTGGTCATTATCTTGAATATTATTATAGATAAAGATAAACTGTAAACAGCAAAAATGATCAGCAAAGTAAGATCTACAAATAAGTTAATATGACCAAAATTGTCAATTGACCCCTTAAGGGGTTATTGTCCTTTAATGACAATTTTTCACAATTTGTTCATCACATTTGCTAACTTTAAAAAATCTTCTCCTCTAAAACTACTGAATGGATCTGGATGAAACTTAGCATGATTGTTCCTTAGCTTATCCTGCACAAAGTGTGTGCTTCGATTTTTGATCCGTCAAAAAACAATGCCGCCGTTACTTAAATAGAACATAGGGGTCAAATGCAGTTTTTGGCTTATATCTCAAAAACGAAAGCATTTAGAGCAAATCTGACATGGGGTAAAAATGTTCATTAGGTCAAGATTTATCAGCCCTGAAATTTTCAGATGAATCAAACAAACCATTGTTGGGTTGCTGCCACTTAATTGGTAATTTTAAGGAAATTTTGCAGTTTTTGGTCATTATCTTGAATATTATTATAGATAAAGATAAACTGTAAACAGCAAAAATGATCAGAAAAGTAAGATCTACAAATAAGTTAATATGACCAAAATTGTCAATTGACCCCTTAAGGGGTTATTGTCCTTTAATGACAATTTTTCACAATTTGTTCATCACATTTGCTAACTTTAAAAAAATCTTCTCCTCTAAAACTACTGAATGGATTTGGATGAAACTTAGCATGATTGTTCCTTAGATTATCCTGCACAAAGTGTGTGCTTTGATTTTTGATCTGTCAAAAAACATGGCCGCTGTTACTTAAAATAGAACATAGGGGTCAAATGCAGTTTTTGGCTTATATCTCAAAAACGAAAGCATTTAGAGCAAATCTGACATGGGGTAAAAATGTTTATTAGGTCAAGATCTATCAGCCCTGAAATTTTCAGATGAATCAAACAAACCATTGTTGGGTTGCTGCCACTTAATTGGTAATTTTAAGGAAATTTTGCAGTTTTTGGTCATTATCTTGAATATTATTATAGATAAAGATAAACTGTAAACAGCAAAAATGATCAGAAAAGTAAGATCTACAAATAAGTTAATATGACCAAAATTGTCAATTGACCCCTTAAGGGGTTATTGTCCTTTAATGACAATTTTTCACAATTTGTTCATCACATTTGCTAACTTTAAAAAAATCTTCTCCTCTAAAACTACTGAATGGATTTGGATGAAACTTAGCATGATTGTTCCTTAGATTATCCTGCACAAAGTGTGTGCTTTGATTTTTGATCTGTCAAAAAACATGGCCGCCGTTACTTAAAATAGAACATAGGGGTCAAATGCAGTTTTTGGCTTATATCTCAAAAACGAAAGCATTTAGAGCAAATCTGACATGGGGTAAAAATGTTTATTAGGTCAAGATCTATCAGCCCTGAAATTTTCAGATGAATCAAACAAACCATTGTTGGGTTGCTGCCACTTAATTGGTAATTTTAAGGAAATTTTGCAGTTTTTGATCATTATCTTGAATATTATTATAGATAAAGATAAACTGTAAACAGCAAAAATGATCAGCAAAGTAAGATCTACAAATAAGTTAATATGACCAAAATTGTCAATTGACCCCTTAAGGGGTTATTGTCCTTTAATGACAATTTTTCACAATTTGTTCATCACATTTGCTAACTTTAAAAAATCTTCTCCTCTAAAACTACTGAATGGATTTGGATGAAACTTAGCATGATTGTTCCTTAGATTATCCTGCACAAAGTGTGTGCTTCGATTTTTGATCCGTCAAAAAACATGGCCGCCGTTACTTAAAATAGAACATAGGGGTCAAATGCAGTTTTTGGCTTATATCTCAAAAACGAAAGCATTTAGAGCAAATCTGACAGGGGTAAAAATGTTCATTACGTCAAGATCTATCAGCCCTGAAATTTTCAGATGAATCAAACAAACCATTGTTGGGTTGCTGCCACTTAATTGGTAATTTTAAAGAAATTTTGCAGTTTTTGGTCATTATCTTGAATATTATTATAGATAAAGATAAACTGTAAACAGCAAAAATGATCAGCATAGTAAGATCTACAAATAAGTTAATATGACCAAAATTGTCAATTGACCCCTTAAGGGGTTATTGTCCTTTAATGACAATTTTTCACAATTTGTTCATCACATTTGCTAACTTTAAAAAATCTTCTCCTCTAAAACTACTAAACCAAATTCAACCAAACTTCAACTGAATGATCAGTAGGGTGTATAAAATAAAGTTTGTGCTTTATTTTTTATTTCGTCAAAAAACATGGCCGTCATGGCTAAAAATAGAACACAGGGTAAAATGCAGTTTTTGGCTTATATCTCAAAAACTCCAGCATTTAGAGCAAATAAGACAAGAAGTTAAAGTATTTATTAGGTCAAGGTCTACCTGTCCTGAAATTTTCAGCCGAATTGGGTAACTGGTTTTTCAGGTATAATGCCCCTGAATTGATGATTTTAAAGAAATTTTGCAGTTTTTGGTTATTATCTTGAATATTATTATAGATACAGATAAACTGTTAATAGCAAACATGTTAAGCAAAGTAAGATCTACAAATAAGTCAATTTGACCAAAATTGTCAATTGACCCCTTAAGGAGTTATTGCCCTTTAAAGACTTTTTTCACAATTTGTTCATCATGTTGACTTACTTTAAAAAATCTTCTCCTTTGAAACTGCTGTATCAATTTCAGCCAAACTTAGGCTAAATGAGTTTCAGAGTATCTAGTATAAATTTTATATTTCATTTCCTTGTATGTCAGAAACATAGCTCCTATGGCTAAAATAGAACATAGGAGAAAATGATTTTTTTTTGCTTTTGAAGAAAATAGGACGATTCAAAGAACATTTAAATAAATTGAAAAGCCAAAATAATCGTTGATGAGAGATTTAACCAAAAAAATTAAGGTGAGCGATTCAGGCTCTTGAGAGCCTCTTGTTTTTTAATTTCAGATTTTAAGTTTTGGATTTATGGGGCTTTATTCATAAAAAAGGGGGGATTTTCAACACTTCGGACAATAACTCAAAAAGGCTTTCACCAATGTCCATGAAACTTTGGTGAATTGTTTATATCTATTGATGTAAGCTCCCTTTCGTTTTTTTTTAATTTCAGATTTTAAGTTTTGGATTTATTGGGCTTTATTCATAAAAAAAGGGGGATTTTTAACACTTCGGACAATAACTCAAAAAGGCTTTCACCAAAGTCCATGAAACTTTGGTGAATTGTTTATATCTATTGATGTAAGCTCCCTTTCAATTTTTATAAATTTCAGATTTTAGTTTTGGATTTATGGGGCTTTATTCATAAAAAAAAGGGTGATTTTTAACACTTCGGACAATAACTCAAAAAGGCTTTCAACAATGTCCATGAAACTTTGGTGAATTGTTTATATCTATTGATGTAAGCTCCCTTTCAATTTTTATAAATTTCAGATTTTAAGTTTTGGATTTATGGGTCTTTATTCATAAAAAAATGGTGATTTTTAACTCTTCGGACAATAACTCAAAAAGGCTTTCACCAATGTCCATGAAACTTTGGTGAATTGTTTATACTATTGATGTAAGCTCCCTTTCAATTTTTATTAATTTCAGAATTTACATTTCCGTGTTATGAATTTTTATGCTTAAAAAAGTGGGGATTTTTCCAATTTTGGGACAATAACTAACACTTTCACAAAATTTTATGTATGAATGAAAAATTAAAGACAACAAACTTAGTTAAATTTGAGGTAGCCTTAATAGTGCCAATTTTTTTGTGCATTTTTATTTATTATTTCGGGGGGGGGGGGGGGGGTATTTGACAGGGCTCACACTATTTCTAGTTGATCATATAAATTCATTTAAAGCATAAAAGACAAGTTAAAAGAGCAACGGGCGTATCATGCGCTAAAGCGCAGCCCTTTATTAAGTTTAAGTTCTTAGACCACATTCATTCTGTGTAAGAAACCTATGTTGTGTCAACTATTTAATCACAGTATTTTTAGCTCACCTGGCCCGAAGGGCCAAGTGAGCTTTTCTCATCACTTGGCGTCCGGCGTCCGTCGTCCGTCGTCCGTCGTCGTCGTCGTCCGTCGTTAACTTTTACAAAAATCTTCTCCTCTGAAACTACTGGACCAAATTAAACCAAACTTGACCACAATCATCATTGGGGTATCTAGTTTAAAAATTGTGTCCGGTGACCCGCCCAACCAACCAAGATGGTTGCCATGGCTAAAAATAGAACATAGGGGTAAAATGCAGTTTTTGGCTTATAACTCAAAAACCAAAGCATTTGGAGCAAATCGGACATGGGGTAAAATTGTTTATCAGGTCAAGATCTATCTGCCCTGAAATTTTCAGATGAATCGGACAACCCGTTGATAGGTTGCTGCCCCTGAATTGGTAATTTTGAGAAAATTTTGCTGTTTTTGGTTATTATCTTGAATATTATTATAGATAGAGATAAACTGTGAACAACAAAAATATTCAACAAAGTAAGATCTACAAATAAGTCAACATGACCAAAATGGTCTGTTGACCCCTTTAGAAGTTATTGCCCTTTATAGTCAATTTTTAACCATTTTTCGTAAATCTTAGTTATCTTTTACAAAAATCTTCTCTGAAACTACTGGACCAAATTAAACCAAACTTGGCCACAATCATCATTGGGGTATCTAGTTTAAAAATTGTGTCCGGTGATCCGGCCAACCAATCAAGATGGCCGCCATGGCTAAAAATAGAACATAGGGGTAAAATGCAGTTTTTTGGCTTATCACTCAAAAACCAAAGCATTTAGAGCAAATCTGACATGTGGTAGAATTGTTTATCAGGTCAAGATCTATCTGCCCTGAAATTTTCAGATGAATCGGACAACCCGTTGATAGGTTGCTGCCCCTGAATTGGTAATTTTGAGAAAATTTTGCTGTTTTTGGTTATTATCTTGAATATTATTATAGATAGAGATAAACTGTGAACAACAAAAATATTCAACAAAGTAAGATCTACAAATAAGTCAACATGACCAAAATGGTCTGTTGACCCCTTTAGAAGTTATTGCCCTTTATAGTCAATTTTTAACCATTTTTCGTAAATCTTAGTTATCTTTTACAAAAATCTTCTCTGAAACTACTGGACCAAATTAAACCAAACTTGGCCACAATCATCATTGGGGTATCTAGTTTAAAAATTGTGTCCGGTGATCCGGCCAACCAATCAAGATGGCCGCCATGGCTAAAAATAGAACATAGGGGTAAAATGCAGTTTTTGGCTTATCACTCAAAAACCAAAGCATTTAGAGCAAATCTGACATGTGGTAGAATTGCTTATCAGGTCAAGATCTATCTGCAACAACAAAAGAAAGAGAGTTTTTAATGACCTCAGCTGGCTATACAACCCTTGCACAATCAACTGAATTTTGCAGAAATCATTAATAGGATAGATTGCCCTTATATGATAATTTTTTATTACCTTTTTGTTTTTTTTGGCAAAGTGGGGGGGGGGGGGGGGGGGGTTGCGCAACAACAAAACTACTTCACAACTTTCTCATTACTTTGCATTTCTTGTTAGATAAATTTTACAAAAATTCTCCCCTGAAACAACTGTTGAATTTAAACAAACTTGGTTTAAATCACCACTAGGATATCCAGGGACCACTGTGTATGATGACCCTGCCTGCCCACATGGCTGAAATTAAACATAGGTTTCAAATGCACTTTTTAGTATTATATCTCTGAAACTAAACGACAGTACAACAGTTGCATTTATCATGCAACAATTGTAAATAAAAATATCAGGTGAGCGACACAGGGTCCTTGGACCCTCTAGTTATGATAAGCAGAGAGCCGTGGTGTAGTGGTTAGTGCATCGGACTACTAACACAAAGGTTCCTGGTTCCATTCCTGTTCGGGATGAAAATTTCAGGAACTCAATTTTCGGCTCTCCCTTGACACCATCTGTGAGTATGGTCTGGAGGAAACAATGATAGTCCGTCCGAAAGGGGACGATAAATGGCTGACCCATGTTAAGAGAGAGCCATATCTCTTGCACATAAGAGACACCCTTGTAAATTTCGCTACATTTCGCTACATTGAAGACCCATTGGTTGCCTTCGGCTGTTGTTTGCTCTATGGTCGGGTGGTTGTCGCTTTGACATATTCACCATTTCCTTTCTCAATTTTATTCGAAAAAGAGTAGGCTAATGCTGCTACAAGTCAGCACTCGCACCCTCAAAGTGGAAAGGGATTAATATAAGTTGCAAAACTTGTTTCCCAATCCACTGTTATTACTTTTAGTTTGCAAATTTTCATGTCAAATTCCAATAAAAAGTGACTGTAACTTTCTTTATCATTAATAAATGTTGATATAACATGTAGATATTTTTATAGTGTACAAATATAACTACAATTCCAAGAGGTAATTTCTTCTCAATTTTGAAGGGCCAGTAAAAATCTTTAAGTTTCTTGCTTTATTTTCACAGAGGAACTAATATATATATGATACACTTAAACATCTTTGAGTTTGAACCGTTTGATATCATGGTATAATAAGCAAATAATTACCAATCGTTGAGACAAAACACCCATTCACAGTCCCCCCTTCCAATACAAAAAAAAAGATTTTTTGAATTCATAATATACAAGACAATTACATTTATCATCAAATGTGTACCTTTATTATGCCCCATTTATGGGCATTATGTTTTCTGGTCTGTGCGTCCGTTTGTTCGTCCGTTCGTCTGTCCTGCTTCAGGTTAAAGTTTTTGGTCAAGGTAGTTTTTGATGAATTTGAAGTCCAATCAACTTGAAACTTAGTACACATGTTCCCTATGATATGATCTTTCTAATTTTAATGCCAAATTAGAGATTTTCCCCCATTTTCACGGTCCACTGAGCATAGAAAATGATAGTGCGGATGCAGCGTCCGTGTACTGGGGACACATTCTTGTTATTCATGTAAATGTGATTTTAGATATATTGTAATGGCAGTTTTTGTGCTTTCCTTTATTTGAGTTCTTAAATTTAGATGTTCCACCACAAAGGAAGGGTTTTACTTATATATACCACTGTCTGTCAATGTGTTCCTTAGTCCAGGAAATTTCTACTACATTTTTCATCAAACTTTATATCAGTCATCGTGTGAACATATTCTATACTGTGAAATACAGTCTCTAGTCTTAGTTGCATGATTTTTTTATTAGTTGTTAGTGGCTTTGAACTAGCTTTCAGATAACTGCGAGTACTCTCAGATCCGTTCATTGTGTCTTTTTGTGTAGGAATGTATAAGTACCGGGCCACGTCCACTTGTATTTTTGTCCATCTGATGAGTTAAGCCTTTTTCAACTGATTTTATAGTTCGTTCTTATGTTGTACTGTTATACCACTGTCCCAAGTTAGGGGAGGGTTGGGATACCGCTAACATGTTTAACCCCGCCACATTATTTATGTATGTGCCTGTCCCAAGTCAGGAGCCTGTAATTCAGTGGTTGTCGTTTGTTTATGTGTTACATATTTGTTTTTCGTTTATTTTTTTACATAAATAAGGCCGTTAGTTTTCTCGTTTGAATTGTTTTACATTGTCTTATCAGGGCCTTTTATAGCTCACTATGCGGTATGGGCTTTGCTCATTGTTGAAGGCCGTACGGTGACCTATAGTTGTTAATGTCTGTCATTTTGGTCTTTTGTGGATAGTTGTCTCATTGGCAATCATACCACATCTTCTTTTTTATAATTCATTCATCACATATCAATTTCATGTTAACCATGCATACACTTATATTTTCTTAAACTTGTATAATGGCTATGTTTTCACATTTTTGTGGCTTTTTTTTACATCTGATTCTTCCATAGTTGATACTGGTTTAAAGTTCATCACCTTGATGCATTTGCTTTTATATGTAATTTATTCTTTTAAACTATTGAGAACCCTCATAAAAAAAATACTTTTATTTTCAGATACGCTAAATCAGTTGGTGCAAAGCACTTTCATACTTCAGCAAAACTTAGTAAAGGAATTGATGAGATGTTTTTAGATCTTAGTAAAAGTAAGTATACAATTTATCTGTTAATGTATTTTATGAATTCTTTTGTGGATAGTTGATCATGAAATTTTAAGAAGAGTGAGCAATGAAAGGAATGTAAGAGAAGTAATATTGGCAATCTACAGTAATTCAGGGTACTAGATTATGTAACTGTTTTGTTCAATTCAGGAATATTAACTGGATCGATATAACATGATATAAAGGATATTATATTTTTGGAATAACTAAAAATTGGAAGAATGTTTAATTGTTTTTAATAACTTTTTCATTGACATTTGAGAACTATAAGTTAATGACTACTTAATCAGTTTTAATAGAAACTAACATGAGAATGGATGAACAATATAATTCCTTTAATTGCATAATAAGTGATTGCACAATAGATCTGAAAAACACATTTGGAATAAACACAATACACTGCATGTGAAATTTATTTTGATATCAACTGTCAGTAAAATCTGTGTGACCACTTATAACCAGGAAAACAGAAAATACTTTGCCTAAATTAAAATATTGTTTGTTTGCCCTTTTCCAACCCTATGTTTTGAAACAGGGTAGGTAGGTAGGTAAAATATTTTATTTTTCTTATATATTAATGCTGGTCGAAGGCATCGTTAACATAATCATCCTGATCTATGGATCATCAAAGACCATTCCTACATAGGATATTTTGTACACACGTTGATAATTTTGTATTGGACAAACTTTTTTTTGAATGAACCCTTCTCTTCAAGTATAAAGACACAAAGTAACGTTCGTCATATCATGATTTCAAAGCTTTCAACATCAATTTCAAACTTTGAATGCTTTGAAACTCTAAATGCAAGTGTTCATGTCAAACACTCACATGATACCAAACAGACTAGACCTTATACGGGAAAGATAAAAACCCGAGGATTCCGTTAAAAAAGTTTTGAGCGGGAAATACAAATATAAGATTTTTTGTAGGAACGGAAAAATAAAATAAAATAAAATCTTGCTGGTAAATACAAATAAAAGATTTTCAGGCGGAACGAATTTATAGGGTCAGTCAGTAAAGGGCAAACAAACAATATTTTAATTTAAGCCCTGTAAAACTTGAAGGTAATTGACATGTAGAATCAAGGTAATATATCTTTAGAATTCATTCAGAAAAAAATTAAATATTAAAGAATTAACATGAGAGTAATAAAATGATATTGGAATCTTGAGAGATTAAAGTGTGCCAATTAAGCAAGTTTCTGATCTTCTGTTTTAGGTATGATAGAAAAATCTGCAGAAAATGGCGGTAAAAATAATAGGACAATGACAAAAAGTAAAAGTGTAATAGTTGTGGACGATGAACAGCCACAACAACAAAGTGGTGGTGGTTGTTGTTAATATGTGATAGTGTCGTCTGCAATATCAAAATGGTAACCTCTATTGTTAATGTCATAACCAGAAGTAACCAGATGTGTTATGGTGGTTCTCCGCAACATATGTGGAATCATAATAGTGCTTATATTTTTTGAAATTTAAATAAACATTTCTACCGTTGTAAACACCTTTATATATGTAACTGTGATCTATATTGCAGCTCTTGAAATATTTTTAGATATGGTTTTATTAAATATTCTGTGTACAAACTCTGTTTTATCCTTAGATCGATTGAAATGTATTACGTGAAATAAAAAATAATTGTTTTAAAGCTCATTATAATCTTATGATTGAAATGGATTGTTAGTTCTGAATCATTCTTGAAATACTATTGACTTTATTTTCTAACAAAGGATTACAATTAAATTGAAAACATTTGCAAAAACTTTGGAGACAATATCAAGAAATCCAGTAGACCTTTATAAAAGATACTCATTTGAGTTTGAATTTACCAGTAGCATCATTGCTTTAATAGCATTTATATGTAACTTATAAAGTTAATAATAAAGATGAAGAAATTATAATTATACATGTATCATGCACATAAAATTTATATTACAATATATTACTATTGATGGTTTGACTCCCAAAAAGCCAATCTAAATATCCAGTATCTTCTTCACAAAATATCTTTAAACATTTTTTTTTTATTATTTACTCCCAACATACTTTTTAAGTAGCCTTATCTTTGAAACATAGAATTTTCTGTGAAATTGTGATAGTTATATTTAAATGTATTTTTTTTTATTCCAGTTTATTTATGACAACCTTTAATGTATAGTGTTTCAAATATAGTAAACATTTGAATGTACACAGTGTTGTGCATGTATGTGTACTTGTATTACTCTTCAATGCATTAAGTTCTAGAATAGCTCTAAATTTGAGAAAGAATGAACTTTAGTGTATGAGAGATATTGTTACAGTGTGTAAATTACAATTGCATGAAATGAGAATTGACTGCCAGGAAACTGTAATTAACAAAGTATTTTAAAAATTGCTGTTGAACATCAGCTGTTTATTTATTTGGAGCTATGATGAATACATGTTACATTACAAGTTAAAGTCAAACACATTAAAATAATTCATAATTTGATTTAATTAAATATCCAGTTTTTCTGAATTAAAAAGGCATGTTTTTATTTAATTTCTTGTGTAAAATACATGCTTTAAATTGCAAGAAAATAAGATTTTTGTATTAATAGAGAACAGTTTTTCTCTGAACATTTTTGCTTGATGCTCTGTGCTTTTTTTAAAGACCTTTTCTCTATCATAGTACCAATTACCAGATTTTTTTCAAATCATAATTTCATATAGAGCTTCTAATTGTGAATTAGTAACTGGTTATAATTTTAGGAGTTTAAAACTAAGTGAGTATGGAAATAAAGCAGGCACTTTTAAAGTTTCTATAATTTTCAACTTTTTGAGAAGATTTTTTTTCTGCCTATGAATTTATTGTCTACTTATACATATTTAGGATTATGTTTAATTTATGATTTAACAGATAGAAGAATAGAATTGTTAAATGCATTGTTTTGTGTTATATTATGTTTGAGCTATTTATAAATGTAGTTTTTGTCTATATTACATTTTGTTTTATATCCATCTTCATTACAAAAACAAATGCAGCGTTGTTAAATCATTAAATTGTTCTGGAATTTTGTTGACATTTGTTGCCACTCATTTTATACAGTCCAAACTTGTTGCAAGACAATGTCAACCTTTAAATTGCATAACATAAAATGCTCTTCATTCAAGTCTGACCATGTTTGCGTGGACTAAAGAGGTACTATACTTTGATCTTTAAGTCTGACCATGTTTGTATGGACCAAAGAGGAACTAAACTTTGATCTTTACGCCTGTTTAAATATAATATGGTAGATGAAGCGTGCATAAGGAAAAATTAAAATCATTGGTTTACTACGATTCTTTATTATTCCTGTATCAGTTTCTGTTCACACATGTACATACAGAAAACAGTGCACAAGACAGCAGGAAGATTAGAGAGTGCATGTAGTTATAACACTCTGTTTGCTATATAAAGACGTTACAAAAGTTTAGTGTACTCTAATGGAATTAAGTCTTCACTACACAGTACATGCAGTATATTTGTTGAATTTGGTTTTAAATGTCAGGTATTAAACAGAAATATTAAAGATTCATTTTTGTCTTAAAAGTCCCTTATTTTTTCAGTTCAGATATCAATAACTTAAGATATCAGGATATTTGTAAAACCAGATCAACCATTCAGGTTTTACATTTGCATACCGGTATGTTTACCAAGTATATTCTTATAATTAGCTGACCTTTAATATATAGTTCAGGTTGCAAATAAGGAAATTTAAATTTGTGAACCTATATCACATACTGAAATGATTTACCTGTAAAATAATTTCCAAGAAAATGTAAACATTTTATAAAAATCAATAACACAATTACTGTCTTTGCTATCCTTATGATTTAAGTCACCAGTTACAGTCAGTTTTGAGTACTTACACTGTAAGCTGAAAATTAGTTTTGGGCCTTCTCAAGTAACAGTTCATTCAATACAATACATGCTGCATATTCCAACTGTCCCATAAGTCTAAGTCAATGTTTTGTAAACACAATGCATGGATTGTAGTGATGAACAAATGATTGGATTTGATTGTAGTGTATTGTGATATGCTATTTTGAACATTAATTGTTTTATTTCCTTAAAGTATCTGAAGTGAATAGTATAGAACAAATCTTTACTTTTAAACTTTACAAATTGTATTAAAAATCAATTCTTGCATGAAGTATCAGACACAAAAAAATCTTATTTTTTTTAAATTTTGGTGCATATTTAAGTTTTCTCATTATTTTCCACAATTGTTGACATTCTCTGACAATTCCTGGTATCAAAATGTGTTCAGGATACAAAATTTGGTTATGAGAAATTCTGATTTTGTAAAGGTATGAATTTATCTTGTATAACAGGTTAGGTCATGTAAAGATGTGATAGTAGGATTGTATGAGAGATAAAATATTTATTATTGTACATACTTGAAGCAGAAAATTGAAAATAAAAGTTTAATTTTAAACATGATAGCAGGATCTTTGGCATTTTTGTAATATTTTTTTTATACCCCACCTATGATAGTAGAGGGGCATTATATTTTCTGGTCTGTGCGTCCGTCCCCTCGTTCGTCTGTTTATCCGTCTGTCTGTCTGTTTGTCCCGCTTCAGGTTAAAGTTTTTAGTCAAGGTAGGTTTGGATGAAGTTGAATTCCAACTACTTGAAACTTAGTACACATGTTGCTTATGATATGATCTTTCTAATTTTAAAGCCAAATTAGACTTTTGACCCCAATTTCACGGTCCACTGAACATAGAAAATGAAAATGCAAGTTTCAGGTTTAAAGTTTTTGGTCAAGGTAGTTTTTGATGAAGTTGAAGTCCAATCAACTTGAAACTTAGTACACATGTTCCTTATGGTATGATCTTTCTAATTTTAATGCCAAATGAGATTTTTTATACCAAATTTCACGGTCCATTGAACATGGAAAATGATAGTGCGAGTGGGGCATCCATGTACTTTGGACACATTCTTGTTTCTTGATGACCTTATTAATCAAGTATAATATTTATAAATGAAAACCCAACAATACAAGGTAAAACCTCAAACAAAAAAAGTATCCACAACCAAATTGACAATACAGAAGATACCAAAGGGTGTAAAAGTAAAAGGTGACCCTACTGTAAAAATTGACTGAAGATACAAATGGGACAGTCAAAACTGAAAGACACATGACAAAATATGAGACAACAAAAAGATAGGATCTCAACAATTAACATAGAAATCTAAGGAACATGAACCCAACCATAAACTGGATATTATCTCGCCCATTCTCATGACTTTGGAAGGGTAAGCAGATCCTGGTCTACTTGTTGTACCCGTCTTGTTCTAAAATTCCCTGACTTGTGAATGATAGAGAGGGTGCAGTAAGAGTTTTATTTGGTCTCTAATATCAGATCTGTTACTTCAGAATGAAAAGCGTTACACATGTGAGAATGTAAAGTAGACGGCTTTCTGCTGTGTTTTCTTATTAGTTGTTATTGGCTGTCAGTGACCGTGAGTCTGGTCTGCACTAAGTGTTTTTCTGTTGTGTAATTGCCAAACCACTTCCACTCTGTGTTTTTATACAACCACAAAAAAAAAATTGCGGTTGTATATTGGTATTGCGTCGTCCAAAGACATTTGGTTTCTGGAAAAAAACTTTAATACAAAAATGTATAATTAAATACAAATGTATGAAATTTAAACACAAGGTTTATAATCACAAATGGAAGGTTGGATTTACTTTGGTTCTGGTCCCAACAGTTTTAAAAGAATTAGGGGCCCTAATAAGTATTTTTCTTGTTTCCAGACAATAATTTGTGTATAAGTATTATGGATCTTTCTGAAATTGTACCACAAGGTTCCATACCAAAAAAAGGAAGGTTGGGATAGATTTGGGGGTTTATGGCCCTTACTGGTTAGGAATAAGGGGCCAAAAAAATACTTTTCTATATGGTAAATTATAAATGGTTACTTTCTAGTGTTTTGGTCTCAGTTGGATAGTCCTTATATGCCAATCAAACCATTTTTTTTAACATACAACAGGAGTGCACATGCTGAAATGTCTCCTCTGCTTTACTTTACTAACCATTGATTTTATGTTGATAGTTCAAAATATAAAGTTTTATTACAAGTATCACATAAGCTTCACATGATCAAAGAAAATGAGGTTAAGGTAAGATAAACCAAATGATAAATACACATGTACACCTTACAATCATAAATACACCAAATATAATTGAACTAATGCTTATAGTTTCAAAGAAACAGACTAAACCAAGAAAACTAGACATTAACAAATGAACCATAAAAATGAGGTCAAGGTCAGATGAACCATGCCAGACAGACATGTACATCTTCCTATCAATCTATGCATTAATTGGCATATAGTTGACCAATTGGTTGTAGTATGAAAGAACCAAACTTAACAACGAACATGTAACATCGGCCAATGCACCATGAAAATGAGGTCAAGGTCAGATAATACCTGCCAGACAGCCATATACACCTTGCAATCCATCCATATGGTTGACCTATTGCTTATTGTTTAAGAAAAACAGACCAAAAATCATAATCTTAAAACTGAAAAAAAACAACATGAAAATGAGGTCAAGGTCAAATAAAACCTGTGAGACTCACATGTACATCAAAAAATATTTTCAAACACCAAATATAGTAGACCTATTGTATACAGTATAAGAAAAAGAGACCAAAACTTAAATATAACCACTGAACCATGAAAATGAGGTCATGGTCAGATCATGACACCTGCCAGTTGGACATGTACAAAAGAAATTTACTGGCAAGATATTGTCATGACATGTCATACATAAATACTTTCTACAACCAAGTCACAAATACTGTCATGGCATGTCAGACGTACATCTCACAACCAAGTAAAAAATAATGTGATGAAGTGTCAGAAAGTTATAATGTTTCATAATCGAAATATACCCATCATGACATGTCAGACAGACATACTTCTCTCAACTAAGTCACAAATATTGTAATGACGTGTCAGACAGATATACTTCTTACAACAAAGTCACAAATATTGTAATAACATGTCAGACAGATATACTTCTCACAACCAAGTCACAAATAATGTGATGACATGTCAGACAAATATATTTCTCACAGCCGTCACAAATAATGTGTTGACATGTCAGATATACTTCTCACAACCAATTCACAAATATTGTCATGACATGTCAGACAGACATATACTCTCACAACCAAGTCCCAAATATTGTCATGACATATCTGACAGATATTCTTATCATAACCAAGTCACAAATATTGTTATGACATGTCAGACAGATATTCTTCTCATAACCAAGTCACAATCACTGTAATGACATTTCAGACACATATACTTTTTACAACCAAGTCTCAAATAATGTGATGACATGTCAGACAGATATACTTCTCACAAATAAGTAACAAATATTGTAATGACATGTCAGACAGATATACTTCTCACAGCCAAGTCATAAACACTGTAGTGACATGTCAGACAGATATACTTCTCACAACCAAGTCTCAAACACTGTATTGACATGTCAGACTGATATACCTTTTACAACTGAGTCACAAACATTGTTATGACATGTCAGACAGACATACTTCTCACAACCAAGTCACAAATAATGTGATGACATGTCAGACAAATATATTTCTCACAGCCGTCACAAATAATGTGTTGACATGTCAGATATACTTCTCACAACCAATTCACAAATATTGTCATGACATGTCAGACAGACATATACTCTCACAACCAAGTCACAAATATTGTCATGACATGTCAGACAGACATACCTCTCACAACCAAGTCCCAAATATTGTCATGACATATCTGACAGATATTCTTCTCATAACTAAGTCACAAATATTGTTATGACATGTCAGACAGATATTCTTCTCATAACCAAGTCACAAACACTGTAATGACATTTCAAACAGATATACTTTTTACAACCAAGTCTCAAATAATGTGATGACATGTCAGACAGATATACTTCTCACAAATAAGTAACAAATATTGTAATGACATGTCAGACAGATATACTTCTCACAGCCAAGTCACAAACACTGTAGTGACATGTCAGACAGATATACTTCTCACAACGAAGTCTCAAACACTGTATTGACATGCCAGACCGATATACCTCTTACAACGGAGTCACAAACATTGTTATGACATGTCAGACAGATATACTTATCACAACCAAGTCACAAACACTAATGACATATCAGACAGATATACTTCTTACAACCAAGTCACAAACACTGTATTGACATGTCAGACAAATATAATTCTTACAACCAAGTCACAAATATTGTAATGACATGTCAGACAGACCTATAACTTACTGTTTAACTCTGGAGCATGTCCAGTGGTTGATAACATCATTTAGGTAATTTATGAGTTCTGAATTTGTCTTGTGCTGCTGAAAACCTAATACCTTTATTCTATCTACATCCAATATACACGGTGCAGAAAAGTACATACATCTTCAAATTCCTCCATCTCTGATTTGCTTACTAAGAAGTGTACAACTACTGACGTACCTTTGATAACTATTTTACTGGCAAGATATTGTCAGACAGACAAATACTTTCTACAACCAAGTCACAAATACTGTCATGACATGTCAGACATACATTGTAGTTTTTTGTACATCTCACAACTAAGAAAAAAATAATGTGGTTACATGTCAGACAGACATACTTCTCAAAATTTTACTACTAAAAAAAAAAATAGAAAAAAACAAAATGACTTTATTGGATGATAGTATGTTCCAATTGCTTTGTCTGATATTATGTTCCTATCGCTTTGTCTACCATTTTCTGTATTGATATTGGTATCCACTGTTCATTTTCAAAAACAAATAAAACATTTCTGTCCACATAAACTTGAAACTTTCCAAACTTGTACACTTGCTTAGCTTCTTGTGTTTTTCCTGGAAGAGGCATGAACAGTATATTGTTTTCTTGAGCCTGAAAAAAATAATTAATAATAAAAATCACAGTTACCGTTAAACAATTTCAATCTGAAAAAATATGGAATGATAATCACTGTTCAGTTACTGACTTTAAATAACTATTGATTTTAATAATCAAATTGAACCAACATGATAGTTGTCTCATTGGCAATCATACCACATCTCCTTATTTCTACAATGAATACTGTATTCCCCCAAAAAGCTACATCATACATGTGTAACAATTGATAAAAAAGAAGGGCTATTCAGACTGTTCCCTTGTCACCATCTTATGGTGTGTTTGATTAGCTCGTGTATATAACAACATATTTGATTTCAATGAAAGAAATCTCTGTATTACTACACCAGGGTTTTTGGATAACACAAACTAGTTAAAACATTTTCTAACTTTTATCATCAGTACAATGACATCATTTGTCAAGATAAATCACCATGCAGACATCTTATATGTTTAGGTATTTCACATCCAATATTTTATGGTAATAATCTTAACAAGAACATAACAAAAATGTCGGCATTTACCTCAAAAGCCTACCAAACCTTTTAACAGACTTATTCAGAAGGGATATAGTTACGATATTGTTGTCAGGTCATTAAGGATTGCATATTTTGGAATTGATATTGATTCACTCATAGGGTCTTTGCATCAGAAATAAACACATTTATTCTAAAACCAGTTGTTGGCATGATACGGGTGATGTTCTTCTCATATATTTCATGCTGGTATGATACTAAACCCCTACAGTGTCTTCTCTAGAAATTTTTTGATGCATGGTGGGTCTAAAGTGAATTTACAATGCAGGGTGCAGCGTTTTGAAGAATTAATCTTATTACACTAGTGAAATGAATTGTGCATGTCAGTTTAAAAACTTCACATAAATCTGCAATACAGTCAGGAACAATACTTTACATTTTCTCCAAAGGCCAGCCTGGATCCCAAAGATTTTTCCAAGGACCCAGTAGAAATTTTTTAGGCTCTACCAGTTTTTTTTTTACTACGGACCTAGTTGTAGAGTATTAAATTATTATCATATTCACCCTAGAAAGTATTCATTTTTCATGAATACTTAGCAGCTAATCAAAATGAAATTAATACTGTCTATAAATAACAATGAAATAACTGTTTCCTGTTAAGGGGGTTTCCCAAATTATCCCACCAAAAAGCACATGACTTTCAACAATTGTAAACAAAGCATTCAATTTGTGATCATGGATTACAGCTTTAATTAATTTAATTTGGATATAGATATTTAATTTAAGGTACAGTCAAGCAATGTTTTTACTTTCTTCTGGTTTAAAACTAGTCTGAAAGACCAATTTAAGAAATAGAATAATCTTTGACATCAAAATTTAACAACAGACGATCTGAAATATATTGTGAATATTCTGTGACCCAAATAAATTTTGAATTCTGCTACAGAGGTCAAGTTACATCATTTTTCAAACCGATGATGTGTATTCTCTTATACAACTAATCAACTGTGTTTGATATAAATATTTCAATAAATTAACTATGTCAAACATACCATTTCAAAAGGTAAAATTTATACTGCAAAAGGTTTACTTTTTATTTTTCACAGAAGAATATTTGGAAGATGTGTCAGTCTATAATATTTATTTACAATCTTGACTCCTGATTCCTATTATGTAATGGAAGTCTTGAATGTTGTTCTATCTTATCAATTGGGTTGTAACATCAGAGCGTTGCATCTATTTATGATCAATTGACAATTATCAGTCCAATTAGTTTAATACACCTGTAGAGTTTTGTCACTTGTCACTTCACATTATATGATCATAATTTCACACATAGCAGGATACATTGCAGCTTTGATAAACGCATGGCGGCCGAGTTTTGTGCGTAGCGGTACTGCAATGCATGAACAGCCTAGGGAAAACACCTGATCATCTGATGATACATAATCTTTCAATCAGTTAAATTGAGGTCTGGAGCTGGCATGTCAGAATCTGCTAGAAGTCCTTTGTTAATTTATGTATCATTGTCATTTTGCTTAAGTTTCTTTTGTTACCTATTTTTACATAGTTATACATGTTATAAAAAGCATGTGATTTTTTTAGAGGAAAATATACATTTTTTGCAAGTGAATATGCTTATTATTCAATTTATGAAAAGTTATGTTTAATATTGTTTTCATGAGTAATTATTCACTTGATTGTGACAGACATTTATGAAAAAAAACATGTATTAGGCCTAGTGCACGGGTGCCTGAAATATGAATCCTGGAACATTTCGTAGGTTAAACATAACAACACATTCCAATAAATAGGATTTCACATATACTACTACATACCATTTTTTCCACCAGACCTTTGAAATTTGATGCAAAGGATGAACTTGGACTTGCACTTCTTGCTGTTGTGAACTGTAAATAAAAATTATTAGAATAAATTAAAAAATTTAGACTGTGAAAAACATTTGTTGAAGATAACATGTGAGGCATCTTCGCTAGCCAATGGTTATGATCCACTCCCGTTCTCTTCACCCTTGAAGAGAACGGGAGTGGATCGTCACCCTTGGCTCGCGAAGATGCATGCGAGGGAACCCTGAAAATCTTTTTATTTTTGTTGAAAATAACATGTGAGGGAACCCTGAAAGTCCTTTTTATTTTTATTGAAGATAACATGTGAAGAAACCCTGAAAATCTTTTTATTTTTGTTGAAGATAACATGTGAGGGAACCCTGAAAGTCTTTTTATTTTTGTTGAAGATAACATGTGAGAAAACCATGAAAGTCTTTTTATTATTGTTGAAGATAACATGTGAGGGAACCCTGAAAGACTTTTTTTATTTTTGTTGACAATAACATGTGAGGGTGGCCTGAAAGTCTTTTCATTTTTGTTGAAGATTTCATGTGAGGAAACCCTGAAAGTCTTTTTATTTTTGTTGAAGATAACATAAGGGAAATCTGAAAGTCCTTTTTATTTTTGTTGAAGATAACATGTGAGGGAACCCTGAAAGTCCTTTTTATTTTTGTTGAAGATAACATGTGAGGGAACCCTGAAAATCTTTTTATTTTTGTTGAAGATAACATGTGAGGGAACCCTGAAAGTCTTTTTATTTTTGTTGAAGATAACATGTGAGGGAACCCTTAAAGTCTTTTTATTTTTGTTGAAGATAACATGTGAGGGAAACCTGAGAGTCCTTTTTATTTTTGTTGAAGATAACATGTGAGGGAAACCTGAAAGTCCTTTTTATTTTTGTTGAAGATAACATGTGAGGGAAACCTGAGAGTCCTTTTTATTTTTGTTGAAGATAACATGTGAGGGAACCCTGAAAGTCCTTTTTATTTTTATTGAAGATAACATGTGAGGGAAACCTGAGAGTCCTTTTTATTTTTGTTGAAGATAACATGTGAGGGAACCCTGAAAGTCCTTTTAATTTTTATTGAAGATAACATGTGAGAAAACCCTGAAAGTCTATTTTATTTTTGTTGAAGATAACATGTGAGGGAAACCTGAGAGTCTATTTTATTTTTGTTGAAGATTACATGTAAGGGAACCCTGAAAGTCCTTTTTATTTTTATTGAAGATAACATGTGAGGGAACCTTGAAAGTCCTTTTTATTTTTATTGAAGATAACATGTGAGGGAACCCTGAGAGTCCTTTTTATTTTTGTTGAAGATAACATGTGAGGGAACCCTGAAAGTCCTTTTTATTTTTGTTGAAGATAACATATGAGGGCACCCTGAGAGTCCTTTTTATTTTTGTTGAAGATAACATCTAAATCAACAATGAATGTGCAGGAAAAAAATTATAAGAATTGTTTACAAAATTACTCAACCCTTTAAAGTGTGATACAATTTCTCCTAACTTTATATTTGATAACCTGATCATTAAAAATGTGTCATGACACTAGTCTTTTTTCTTTCTTTTTAACCAAATCCACTAATTGAATGAGTTTTTTGTTAGTTTGCATGAACTTCATTATCAGTTTCTGTAATTTTAGAAATAGTTGCATGCATTTATCATTGCAACATTTCTTTAAAAGACATTCATGCAAAATTAGTAATTGTGATTTAGGGAAAAATGCATACCCATATATGTTTCAGACATCAGAATATGAGTTCTTATTATTGAGATTCTCACCCAGTCACATTATTCCCATTAATATAAACCTCACAATAATTTTTGAATTAACAAAAATGAACAAAATGATAAATTAACACCTAGAACACATGAAAAACATATGGATAAAAGCATGAGGTCTGGAAAACATTACTGGTGAAATTATCCCAATGCAACATCCAAAGCTATGATCAATTACTGTGGATGAGTTATTTTCATGGAAACCAATTTTCGTGGATTGAGTCAACATAAATAAAAAGATGTGGTATGAATGTCAATGCAAAATTGCTTTTTCATGGATATTTGAAACATGGTTTTGCCATATTCTTAATATAAGCCTATTGAAAATTTGTAATTCATTGAACATTTAATTCAGGCTTCACCTGTACCCACTAAACCCTTGAAAATTAGAAGTCCAGGAATAATAATGAATCCATAATGAAAGAACAATTGAGTTTTATAAACATTTCCCCTATAACTTCTCAATAACCTACATCTGGTTCAGTTTTGATTAATGATGGCGGTGGTGGTGGCGGTAGTGGTGGTTTCGTTGGTGGAGTATCAAGCATTTGTCGTCTTTCTGTATGTGTAAAGTAGGCTATATTTTCTTTTACTCCTGGCTGGAAATGACCGCTGACTGCTCTGTTCATTAACTCCAAAGCTTTTTTAAAGTGTTCTAATAAAGAAATATAGAATGATAGTTCTGAATAAACACATACATTATTTTGTTCATCAAAAAAGTATGCAGAAATGACTGTTGTACTATTTACTATGTTTAAAAGAGTATCGAAAGAACAGTGCTTTTATTGTTATTCTTCATCTTGTAAGTTACTGGCCAGTTTGTAGATTAAAAGTATGAACTAAGGCTTCATATAACAGTATGATTATGAAGGCTTAAACCTAGTCAAAGATAGTTTCTCTTAGATTTCTTTCACACAATAGTAGCATTAAATCAAAGAGCATGATTGCTCTGAGGAATATGATTGCCATTATTTTCACTGATATATGTATTAGTCTATTATTTTCAAAAATAATTCAACTGCACATGTAAAATGTAATTTACATAATCTGAATAGTTATTCAACTTTTAAAAAAGCCAATCATCAAAACAAGTGTATGAATAATGTAATTATTGTGTTTTATTTTTGTACTATCAATTCCAAGTTTACTTTCCACAGCAGTCACTGAGAGTGAGAGAAGGTATTTCACTTTGTACCTTATCGTCTATTTTCCTACATGAATTCTAGGGGAAATCTCATTTCTATTTTTTTTAAATATTTAATTTCCTTTGGGTCAGTGGTCATGACTCCTTTCCTTACACATTCCTGTGTTTAAATTGTGATCACTTTTAATATAATATGTCGTCTATCGACAGAACAAGTTTATCTTTCTCGACGTATCATGGTATTTTAATTCAGAATTGACAGAAGTATAAGGGAGACAACTAGAAGTGATATTATGGAAGACGCTATTTCGGCTGAAGGGCTGTTCTAGTTACACCTTTATGTTTTGGACTACATTTATTTTAATTTAAATGATGCATATGATTAAAAATTATGCAACAACAATAACCCTCAATAGCAGACGGATATAGAAAGGATCTCATGAGTTTCAAATTAATCAATGAAGTTGGGAATCTAGAGCAATCATTCAATCTGATATCCCTTGAAGTCAAGAAAACTATACACAGGTGCATAATTACCTAAACAAACCCAAGACTTGTGATTTGTAGCAAGGACGTATATTCAATTTTGATTAAACGACCTAGATGGTTCTCCATTTCTTTATGGAAGTACATCATCAAATATCAGTTTCATAATGGTGACATATAAGAAAAACACCGCTTCAGTTCTTATATTACAGAAATAGATTTATCGGTTATTCAGAGAACTCTCGCATTTTATCAAAACTGGAGACTTCCCTCTGACGTGTTTCTAAATTTATAAAAATACTAAATATAAATACTGCTTAATTCTGATTTTCAGTGTTGTTAAAAACACGCATATTAGTGAGGGAAATATTGAAACATGAAGATTATGAGAAGAACATTATAGGACAGTTGTTTAAATTCAATCCTTTTGTTTTTTATCTTTAAACGCAAGACAATCTTAAGAATCTGAGATGTTCCTTAATGTTTAGAATAAAGCTGTTGATGTGATGGCATGGCCATGAGTCAATGGTAAAAGTGTACAGATTGCTTGAAAGCAATAGTATCCAAAAAACTAACCAATGGTCCATTAAAGCAATTAATGTACCCCCTTAGTTTCCTGAGTGTTAATGGATTGCTGCGTAATTGAGATATTCACTCACTTCAACATTGGATCTAGTGGCATACATTACTCAAAAAACTATCAATAATCAAAAGGTTCAAAATCAACAGCAAGTCTGCCAGATTCAAATTTGAATGTATCTAAATTCTACTATTGAAAAAAATTGTTTCACCTTATGCATCAAATTATGCATTACAAGTCAAATGACATATTACATGAAATGATGCCAACATTCTCTGATTCTTACTCTTCTTGAGCACATTACATCACTGCAATTTTTTAAGAGAGATTGTACTACCTGAGGCGTTACCTTTATTTTACTTGTGCATATTTCTCTACTTGTGCAGACTATAATCTTTCCTAAAATGTCTTAGTTTTGTATTATATTTCTGGATCCCAAAATTTTCAGTAATACAATTGTCCAAAATTGACCCAAAACTTTTTCACCATCTTTACTTAACTTACCTGTAATAGGTGGGTAGTTTCTGTATTCCTCTGAAAATAATGACTTCCATCCTAAATACCATTTAGTAATCTCCTCATAATTTGGCATGTTTGACATCCAGGTACATAAAACCTGTAACCACTTAGGGAAGAATGTCCTTTCTAGCATAGCCACCATATGTTTTATAGGTAGAACATCACTCCATGACATTACCCAATGCCAAGACTCTACAAAAACCAAAAATGTCAATTTCTGTAATAAATTTTTGAATACTTTTCAAAATAAACATTCATTTTTCAAACTTATCATTGATCAATCATATCTATGACAACTGGTATATATTTTCAAGTTAAAATGTTTACTTAACAATTTAGTTCACCATCTTCTGGGTTAACAAGGTAAACAGGATTAGGTGTCTGACATGTCCATTTTACAATTCATCACAGTCAATCTGCTTATCAAATAAGAAGTAATTCTATTCAGAAGTTCTTGAGTTAGAATATTGTATAATTCATATTGGTTGTCTTGATATGTATTAATGGTTTATATAGATTAGACTGTTGGTTTTCCCATTTGAATGGTTTTACACTAGTAATTTTTTGGGGTCCTTTATAGCTGGCTGTTCGGTGTGAGCCAAAGCTCTGTGTTGAAGGCTGTACCTTGACCTATAATGGTTTACTTTTATCAATTGTTTTACTTGGACAGAGAGTTGTCTCATTGGCACTCATACCACATCTTCCTATAACTTTTTGCTGCATGAACTGAACAAGAAGACTAATTCTAATTTAAATATTTACCTAGCATCTGCTGATGAGGATTAATAACAAGCTCCTGCATACACATGCCAAGTTTAGGTAAAATATGTTTAACAAGAAAAGCTTCTGTATGACCAGGTTTGAACACCTTTAACCATGGCTGAAGAATAACTTTAGCCGAACTGTCTGAGGGATGCCAATTTGTAAGAGCATTTGCAAGTTTATGTCTGATTGGAGGATAACAGGGCTCCAGTTTATCTCCCATAAGAGGTAACCATGGATGAAGCCATGAATGTAGTGGTACAGGATCAGTAAGGGGGTTCCAGTTCTCCACTTCCTGAAGAATTCGAGGCAGAACCAGTTGATCTATGATGTTTTCCATCATCCAGGATGGTACAACTGGTTTCCATGTCTCTAACAATTCAATTGGAGGATCATAATTTCTTGGATTCCATTTTCTGAAGGCATAAAGAAATGACATGTTTTATTTGTACTCAATTGCCAGTTTAAATTAACAAATTTTAAGTCTTTATAAAATAAATTTTGAATAAAATAGAAAATGCATATATATATATATATACAACTTTAATAGCAAATATCTTAAAACTTCGCTTCTTTTATTTCCATCTTTTAAATTCTTGTAGAAATACAACTTTATAATTATTTCAAGAAAGTACACTTTGATAATGAAAATTTTAGAGTCTACTTATCTATTCTAAAACACCCCATTTTGATTGAGGGATCTTAAAAAAATCTTATTTATATATAATTATTATACCTCAGTTAACATTTTCTATTAAAAATAAGTACACAATATTCCCTATTTTGCAAGTTACAAGCTTTGAACTATTGGACCAGTCAAAAATTTCCAACTATTGGACCTGGGTGAAACTGCAAGCGTCATTATATTTTCCGGAATTTTAAATGCAGCTACAGGATTAGAGGACTTTGAAAATAACACGGGAGTAACAACGTCATGTTTTACCTTTTGTATCTAGTATAGGATTGACGTCAGTGCAAGACGTAGCCTTAGCATTTGAATATATCTATGAAGTAAACGTTATGGTTTGGTTTCTTCTTTTTAATATAATGAGTTGATTTATCACCGCCATTTATTGTCTGTTGTCTTTTTTGATATAATAAAACACTTACTGACTATATAAACGTGGAATAGTAATTTTATTGTCCCTCGGATACAACTATTGCCACAGGCTACACCTCAGGACAATAGTTGCTCCTCGGGACAAGAAACTTACTATTCCACTCATACCCAGTCAATAAGTATACATTGTAGTACATGTAGTAAATATCTCTGTGCTATACCATTCCAAACTGTGTTAACAAAAAGAAATATCTTCATTTAAGGTTGATCATCGGTATATATTCCCCGAGATAGAATTTTCTTATACTTTGCCAAAATGAAGATTTTACTATGCTCTATCAAAATATAATAAAAAGGATGGGTCACGGCGCTATTTTTCAACAAGCTAGGAGTCTAAATTTGCTTAGAATGATCATAAAACAAGAATGTGTCCCCAGAACACGAATTCTCCATCCGCACTATCATTTTCAATGTTCAGTGGATCGTGAAAATCAGGGAAAATCTCTAATTTGGCATTAAAATAAGAAAGATCATATCATAGGGCACATGTGTACTAAGTTTCAAATTCATTGGACCTCAACTTTATCAAAAACGACCTAGACTAAAACTTTAACCTGAAGCGGGACAAACAGATGGATGGACGGAAGAAAGAAAGAAGAAACGAATGGATGGACCAGAAAACATAATGCCCATAAATGGGACATAAAAACACATTTTTTTGTGCATAAAAAGAAATCTGTGAGATAGAATTTTGAAATAAATTGTGAGAAGACCGGTTTTATTTTTTTCAGAAAATAAAAATTTATGTCACTAAACTTGGTTTCTTGCTACAAGTAAAATTGTAAAATTTCCCAATCAGTCCAGTATCATTTTTTACTTAAAGAGTTATCTCCCATTAAATGGCTTAGTTGAAAAAATTGATTCTAAAACACAAATGTTTAGTATTTGTTTTTAATAAATCAGCATATTTTCTTTCATATAAATAAACAGTTTAACCAATAAAATTGCAAATCAGTCTACACATTTACAGATTTGGGCACCAGACACATGTTTCGTCTACAAAAGGCTCATCAGTGACACTTGTCTAAAAAAAAAAGGCTAAATACAGCTAGGGTAATCTATTTCTGAGGTAACAAAAGTCTAAGTTTAAAAAAAAATGAAAGTTTTGTTAGGGAGATTATTGAAAACATAGTGATAAACATTTATCATGATTTAAGATTCTATAGTCTTAGTTATCTCCCCTGTTACATGTTATACATATATATATCTCACATGCTGAATTCTATAGTCTCAGTTATCTCCCCTGTTACATTGTTATACATATATATATCTCACATGCTGAATTCTATAAAGTCTTAGTTATCTCCCCTGTCAAATGTTATATATATATATATATATATATATATATATATATATATATATTAGGGATGTCAAAAGATCTGAACTTTAATACTCGGATACTCCGTCATGATACTCGAGTACTCGCGAGTACTCGGATGAATCTTAAACGTCTATCGAAAAGTTTAGATTTTAGGTTGGATGCAGTGTGTTTGTTATAACCTTTCATAAACATATTAACGAAAGACAAACGTACTACAAAAATAGCTTGATCTTCTGTTTTTTTGTTGTGTCAATTAAACAATGAATTACCGACCGCCGTTTCTACAAATCAAAATAGAAATTATTATTTGTATACGTGTTCATGAACCATTTTCCAATAAAATCCTAAATATTCGTCTGTTCATGAGGAGTATTTTTCATGATACGGCTTGATTAATTTACTTGTGGTTTTTTTTTCGTGTTGTTTAGTCTTACTTTTTCTGTGTTTTTTTTTTTTTTTTGCACTATCATTTGTCTGATTTTTTTAGCCATGACGTTGCCTGTTTGTTTTCGACTTTTCAGTTGGAATATCGCTTTCGTATTTTTGCCTATCTTTAAATTGTAAATTAAACAATTATAGTTAAGTTTCAAATACAGAGTAATTAAATTAGTTTAAATGTACATCTCCTCATACTAATCACGTTTACATAGAAGTTTTGATTAACAAACAAAGGTAAGTTTTTACGGCTTGTGATCAGTATAATTATTAATCCATGAAAGTGTTGATCGGTGTGCAAACACCGTTAAAAATGTCTCTAATCAGTTGCGTAGGGTTCACCGCAGGTCACTTTGATTTTGTTCTTGTTTAGAAATATGATCTGGTTAACAATTTCAGACGAAAGACTGTTGGACTTTTTATTTTTTGTTACAAGTTGTGCACATGAAAACATTCCTTCAGGAGTAAAGAACGTTGCTGGTTGCTTGTACTACTATAACAAGTAATATACTGAGGATAAACATCTTTATGTTGTTAATTGATTTCATTTAGTATTACAAAGGGGGTATTTCAACGGAGCTAAAGTGAGCGGAAATGTGGAGAGAAATATATCAAGATGTATAACAGGCAATCGAGTATCCGAGTACTAAAACTGTACTCGAGTTCTCGGCCTTCCGAGCGAGTACCCGAGTACTCGAGTACTCGTTGCCATCCCTAATATATATATATATATATCTCACATGCTGAAATCTATAAAGTCTCAGTTATCTCCCCTGTTACATGTTATACATATATATATATATCTCATGCTGAATTCTATAAAGTCTCAGTTTTCTCCTCTGTTACATGTTCTCACATGCTGAATTCTATTAAGTCTCAGTTATCTCCCCTGTTACATGTTATACATATATATATCTCATGCTGAATTCTATAAAGTCTCAGGTATCTCCCCTGTTACATGTTATACATATAGGCCAAGTTCACTTGAAACTCTCGAGTTAACTTTACTTACTCTGGTTTCAACAAAATAATTTTACTTGAACCACTCGAGTTAACCCCTCGTACCCTGGTTCCAACTTGAGACTACTATAACACACTTGAATGACGTCAAACCAATGAGAATATTTTATTTTTTATGCTTGTTCAGGGCCTTACCCTAGAGTTGCTTAGAATTGTTCCAAATATCAACTCTAGTGCGTTCACATGATTATCTATTAACTCTGAAGTCGATTGAAGAGTTTCAAGTGAACTCGGCCATATATATCTCACATGCTGAATTCTATAAAGTCTCAGTTATCTCCCTTGTTACATGTTATACATATATATATCTCACATGCTGAATTCTATAAAGTCTTAGTTATCTCCCCTGCCAAATGTTATACATAACTCGTCTAAACATCAACCATATATATATATATATATCTCACATGCTGAAATCTATAAAGTCTCAATTATCTCCCCTGTTACATGTTATACATATATATATATCTCACATGATGAATTCTTTATAGTGAAAGCATATTAACATCCTACACAAATTGTTTTCATGTTTCCAAGTTGTAATGTTGTTATCTTAGGGAATTGGTGTAATTTTTATTCTTCTAAACTATCCTTAAGTACTATCTAGTTTTCAACTATGAACAGATACTGGTGAAAAAAAGAAAATATGTAAATAACATGAACTTACAATATTGCTGTTCTAACAAATGGCAACCAGATATCCCACAACAATCTTTGGAATATATTCATATTATGTAGACTTGTGTTGTATTTATTGTTATAATCTTCCAGTACATACTGCCATTCCTTGATGGTGGTTACTCCATGACTAGGATCCTTCCAGGGGTCCCAGTCTTTAAAGAAATCTTTAACCTGTCAAATAAAACATTTAAAAATCATTTAGACTTTGGAGTCACAAACTTGTATCTAGTTTTTGAATAGTAAGTGCAATCTTTAAAGTTCTTTGTTTGAATAAACCACCATATCATTATTGGTTAGATAAAGAAAATAAAACAAAAAGAACTTCAATGACTAATGTATGAACTATAGGTTATTTTGTCATCAACAAGAAAGCGTTTTGATGGTATTGTTTATGCAAATATTGTCCCCTACCTACAGGAAGATTGAATGATTTAACTCTATAATATGGTGAATTGTGAAACTGTTATTACTGATGACTTAGGTGTGAATTTCCATTTCATTTTTAATCTCATCAGATGGGGATATTTTCAAGTTATTTTCTTACTTCCACAGAGTTACTCACTCAAAACACTACATTAATCTGTGACTTTAAACAAAATATCTTTTACATTCTTATTTTAGTAAGTTCGGTTTTATTTATTTAATGGTACATACCATAGGAAACACAAGGGCTACTGATAATGAAGCCAGGTCATACATCTTGTACTCTTCATAAAAATCATCTTGCAGACATTTAAATATCTTTGCACATTCTGGTAATGTTAATGGATTCTCACATCCTGGTTTGGTTCTCTCTTCACATCTACAGAAATTGCAATGGTATTGTAAAATCTTAAAACTATTTTTAAATTAAAAAAATAAATCGACACTTAAATTTGGAAAGTTTTGGCAAAATTCATGACCCTTTAAAAACATGAAAAACACTAATGTAAAATGTCAACTGATTAACCTACATCAGGCTGTTTATATCATCTTTTAAATTGTTTCACATTTTGATACCCCAAGGTCTTTTGTAGGTAACTACATGGTGTGGGTTTTATTATAGGCCACACAATGATCTGTTCATGTCCACATCTTTGACCTTAAGGAGGTTCGCTAGTGGCTACTCAGTTTCAAAATAACAAGCTTTTTATAAGGCCAACTAAAATTAATTAGTAGATTTTCATCCAAATTTTTGAAAAAAATGGGGCGGGTGGGAGGATTTTATTTTTTAAATTTTATTTCATATGAAACCCTCGTCATGAGTTTTTCATACCGCGGGGTATATGCTAGTGGGAAACAAGCTTGTATAATGTATATACATGCTGTATAAGGAATCCTACACTATTTTTCAAACTCTTAAATAAAAATCCCTGATTGGCAACCACTGTTATACATGCAATTGCCGCTTTAGAAACCTATTTATAGTAGACATCAAAAAGAAGAGAAATGCTCTCTTCAGTCTTCAGTTAGACTACTAGTATACCTACACCACATTTATTTTGCTTTCTAAGCAATGGTTTGTAGTCGTCATAAAATGGTCCGAGTACACAGTTATTTCGTAGTGCATTTCTTTTAGACAATAAATGAAAATTTAAAAAATCCCACCTGCGCTTTCTCAATAATACTTTTATAGTGTGTTGTACTACTTTTGGGACAAATTATATCAAAATTAAAGAAAACTTAATCAGCTCTAACTCAAAATATGGACAATTTTATGTTAAGGGGGTCTTGAAATCTTTTGACAGCTTCCGAAGTGCTAATTTTTTACCTTTTTCAGCTGGACCTAATCACTACTTTACATTAATATTTATGACTCAAATTTTTTTACAGTGTCATTTCACCCCCCAACTTGCTATATGAGGCATAAAACATGGAGAAAGACACGACCAAAATCCGGAAATCGTATTTTTGTTAAATAAAAAAAATCGGGGCGGGACGATTTCAGAGGGGCGGGCTGGGATGAAAATCTAGCAATTAATTTTAATTGGCCTAACACTAGTATATATTGATAGGGAATTATTATCTAAAGTTTTATGATTCCAAAACATGAGAAGCGAACGTCCTTCACTTAAAAGTTTTCTAATTGGCAATCATACCACATCTACTTATTCTATGTGTAGTCTATCCTATAAACACCGTTTGTACAGGATTTTACGTGATTTGATGAATGAAGTAAGATTGTATTCATATTTCTGATGTATAAAATAATATGCTTGTATACCAAATTTTTACATGCCACTATACTGTAGTTATACATACGTTTCAACAATTTCCATGACTTTCTGTAATTTCTGCAGTTGTTTTTCTTCCTGTTCACATACAGCATCCACTCTTTCTTTCTCATGTTTCATGTTTATAATGTGATCACTTTCATATCTAAGTCTGAAATGTAACTTGAAGTCATACAAACAATACATGGTAAAGTTTTTCTTATCAAGCTGTGCCAACCCTTAATTGATATTCTCCCCCAGGCCTTTCGACTATCTATTTTTTCTTAAAACAGCAAGTGTTTTAAGCATGGAATACAATTTTTGCCTTTACGATTCTATGTTTACCAGTTTCAATATTGTCATTCTAAAGTAAAATGACAATCATAAAATCTATTACTGATTCATTCAAATATCAATCTACAGTAGTTATCTGTGATATTTGTATAAAACTCATAATTCTAGTTTAAACAACTAACAAATATATCATATCACCATCCTATGACATTTCCTAAGCCTTACTTTCTATCATTTACTATAATTTCTTCCTCTGCCATATCCACAAGGATGTTAAGATTGTGTATCAGTTCTGGCATAGCAAATGCTTTCTTTCTTGAAGGTTCTGGCATAGTAATATCCTCATCTTCTTCTGGTCTGTCATGTCGCTGTGATATAGAATGGTAACCTAGTAACAGAAAAAAATCTAACTGGTAAGATACCTTTTTTTCTCAGTTCAAGCATGATAGCTACATTTATCATTAATTTTACTTCATATTTTGAATCCCAAATGATGTTTACCTGGGCAGTGCATTTTTTGCAACCATTAAAATTGTAATTAAAACTAGAGGCTCTAAAGAGCCTGTGTCGCTCACCTTGGTCTATGTGAATATTAAACAAAGGAAGCAGATTGAAAATTGACTACAAAGTTCAATAACTCCTACAGGGGTCAATTGACCATTTTGTTCATGTTGACTTATTTGTAGATCTTACTTTGCTGAAAATTATTGCTGTTTATAGTTTACCTATATCTATAATAATATTCAATATAATAACCAAAAACAGCAAAATGTCCTTAAAATTACCAATTCAGGGGCCGCAACCCAAAAACAGGTTGTCCAATTCATCTGAAAATTTCAGGGCAGATAGATCTTGACCTGATTAACAATTTTACTTCATGTCAGATTTTCTCTAAATTATTTGGTTTTTGAGTTATAAGCCAAAAACTGCATTTTACCCCTATGTTCTATTTTTAGCAGTGGCAGCCATCTTGGTTTGATGGCCAGGTCACCGGACACATTTTTTAAACAAGAAACCCCAAAGATGATTGTGGCTAAGTTTGGATCAATTTGGCACAGCAGTTTCAGAGAAGAAGATTTTAGTAAAAGATATATAAAATTTACGAAAAATGGTTAAAAATTGACTTTAAAGGGCAATAACTCCTAAAGAGGTCAACTGACCATTTTGGTCATGTTGACTTATTTGTAACTCTGACCTTGCTGAACATTATTGCTGTTTACAGTTTACCTATATCTATAATAATATTCAATATAATAACCAAAAACAGCAAAATTTCCTTAAAATTAACAATTCAGGGGCCGCAACCCAAAAACAGGTTGTCCAATTCATCTGAAAATTTCAGGGCAGATAGATCTTCGCCTGATTAACAATTTTATCCAATGTCAGATTAGCTCTAAATGCTTTGGTTTTTGAGTTATAAGCCAAAAACTGCATTTTACCCCTATGTTCTATTTATAGCCATGGCGGTCATCTTGGTTAGTTGGCGGGGTCACCGGACACAATTTTTAAACTAGATACCCCAATGATGATTGTGGCCAAGTTTCAAATAATTTGGTCCAGCAGTTTCAGAGGAGAAGATTTTTCTAAAAGATTACTAAGATTTACGAAAAATGGTTAAAAATTGACTATAAAGGGCAATAACTCCTAAAGTGGTCAACTGATCATTTTGGTCATGTTGACTTATTTGTAGATCTTTCTTTGCTGAACATTATTGCTTTTACAGTTTATCTCTATCTAAAATAATATTCAAGATAATAACCAAAAACAACAAAATTTCCTTAAAATTACCAATTCAGGGGCAGCAACCTAACAACGGAATGTCAGATTCATCTGAAAATTTCAGAGCAGATAGATCTTAACCTGATTAACAATATTACCCTGTCAGATTTGCCCTAAATGCTTTGGTTTTTGAGTTATAAGCCAAAAACTGCATTTTACCCCTATGTTCTATTTATAGCCATGGCGGCCATCTTGGTTAGTTGGCGGGGTCACCGGACACAATTTTTAAACTAGATACCCCAATGATGAATGTGGCCAAGTTTGGTTAAATTTGGCCTAGTAGTTTCAGAGGAGAAGATTTTTGTAAAAGTTAACTCAGGACGACGACGGACGACGACGGACGACGACGACGGACGACGACGGACGCCGGACGCCAAGTGATGAGAAAAGCTCACTTGGCCCTTCGGGCCAGGTGAGCTAAAAAAGCACACATTCCAAATACATTCATGCCAAAATATTTTCCAATTCTTGCTATTTTGCAAGCTAAGCAAGAGTTGCATCCAGTATTTGCTAGATATCTAATAGTATCTCGAAATATTCTTTTAATTCAACTTACTTTGAGATAACTGTATAAAAAGTAATTAATTTACGCATAAAAAAATATTACCTGTCATTACTTTCTGTTCTTTACCAGTCATATCTATGACCTTGACCTTTGAAGAACGATTCGGTAAAGACTTTTTACTTTTCCCTCCAGTTTCTATCAATTCCTGTGCAGTCTTGTAAACATATTTCGGTTTCTTCTTAGCAATCTGACCCTAAAAATAAAACTTCTTCATTTTATATCAAAGTATACATGAAATAATATATTCATAATAATTAATCAAACTAACATTCTGATGAAACATTTAACAAAAATATATTTGGTTATCTAAATAAGTTACTGTAATCCTATTTTTAAGAAGTCATTTCAGGATAGACCCATTAATACATTTTCAAATTTACTTAATAACCCATCCTTTTTTCTGTTATTAAAATTTTATCAGCCCACTTAATTTTCAATTTTACATAAAATATTATGAATACTTAAAAGTGAGGTTTTGTTAAGGGTTACCTTATATACAAGTATGAATATTTCAGAATTGACAACTCTTAAAATATATATCAATATCCTTTACCCAGAAAATAATCTGAATACCCTACTTAATGTTAATTAGATTAATCCAACAAGATTTATGCATAAACATATCAATTCTTCAAAATGAAAGTATGATAATTCAATAAGGATGAATAATTTAATTTTTGTTTGTTTTGTATCTGATTTGGTGTTTGTGCCATATATACTGCAGTAAATATATTTTATAACTTCTTGCTATTTTGCACCTCATATAAAGAATTTTGAAAATACCTCAAAAATCTAAAATGAAAATTTGTTTTTAGCCATTTCAAATTCAAAATAAAAGTTTAAAGTCTATGTCTTTTTTATTTGTTAAAAATAATTAATAATGTAAACCTGATAAAATTATTCACAAATTACTAGCTGCCAATTACTTCTTCATTAGATATTCTTCTCTCGTCACATTTCAATATCATGATTTCTTACCTCAGATTTTTTCTTCCATTGATGTAACTCATTTTTAAATTGTTTTTCTTCTTCCTCTTCTGAATCATAGACAGGGAAATCTCTCAACGACCTTTCTGTCCTCTCTGTTCCATATGCACCAACTGCTGCTCGACCTTTACGTAACTTTGCCTCGACTGGTGTTGTTATTCCCTGGTGTGTTTTGCCTAAACCTTTACCTTGTTCATAACCCATCTTAAAATATAATATAAATAGATTTAGTCATTTATCTCAATTTATAACACAACAAATATAAATAGTCAGTTGATTATATATGTAGCTTGTTATAGGTTCAGCTTGTTAAAATTTCAAAAATAAAATATTTCTTATCACATACATTTTATAATTCAAGTATTAAAAATAAAAATGTACAACAAAAAGCCTTTTTCTTTGAAATTACTTGTAAGTAATATCATATAAATTACTTTTTTACATCACCTTTAGCACTTATAGGTACAATGGATAAGCTAATACATGACAGAAGTTATAGGTACAATGGATAAGGTAGTACATGACAGAAGTTATAGCTACAATGGATAAGGTAATACATGACAGAAGTAACAGGTACAATGGATAAGGTAATACATGACAGAAGTTATAGCTACAATGGATAAGGTAATACATGACAGAAGTTATAGGTGCAATGGATAAGGTAATACATGACAGAAGTTATAGGTACAATGGATAAGGTAATACATGACAGAAGTTATAGGTACAATGGATAAGGTAGTACATGACAGAAGTTATAGGTACAATGGATAAGGTAATACATGACAGAAGTTATAGGTGCAATGGATAAGGTAATACATGACAGAAGTTATAGGTACAATGGATAAGGTAGTACATGACAGAAGTTATAGGTACAATGGATAAGGTAATACATGACAGAAGTTATAGGTACAATGGATAAGGTAATACATGACAGAAGTTATAGGTACAATGGATAAGGTAGTACATGACAGAAGTTATAGCTACAATGGATAAGGTAATACATGACAGAAGTTATAGCTACAATGGATAAGGTAATACATGACAGAAGTTATAGGTACAATGGATAAGGTAATACATGACAGAAGTTATAGGTACAATGGATAAGGTAGTACATGACAGAAGTTATAGGTACAATGGATAAGGTAATACATGACAGAAGTTATAGGTGCAATGGATAAGGTAATACATGACAGAAGTTATAGGTACAATGGATAAGGTAGTACATGACAGAAGTTATAGGTACAATGGATAAGGTAATACATGACAGAAGTTATAGGTACAATGGATAAGGTAATACATGACAGAAGTTATAGGTACAATGGATAAGGTAGTACATGACAGAAGTTATAGCTACAATGGATAAGGTAATACATGACAGAAGTTATAGGTACAATGGATAAGGTAATACATGACAGAAGTTATAGGTACAATGGATAAGGTAATACATGCCAGAAGTTATAGGTACAATGGATAAGGTAATACATGCCAGAAGTTATAGGTACAATGGATAAGGTAATACATGCCAGAAGTTATAGCTACAATGGATACGGTAGTACATGACAGAAGTTATAGCTACAATGGATACGGTAGTACATGACAGAAGTTATAGCTACAATGGATACGGTAATACATGACAGAAGTTATAGCTACAATGGATAAGGTAATACATGACAGAAGTTATAGCTACAATGGATAAGGTAATACATGACAGAAGTTATAGGTACAATGGATAAGGTAATACATGACAGAAGTTATAGCTACAATGGATAAGGTAATACATGACAGAAGTTATAGGTACAATGGATAAGGTAATACATGACAGAAGTTATAGGTACAATGGATAAGGTAGTACATGACAGAAGTTATAGGTACAATGGATAAGGTAGTACATGACATAAGTTATAGCTACAATGGATAAGGTAATACATGACAGAAGTTATAGCTACAATGGATAAGGTAATACATGACAGAAGTTATAGCTACAATGGATAAGGTAATACATGACAGAAGTTATAGGTGCAATGGATAAGGTAATACATGACAGAAGTTATAGGTACAATGGATAAGGTAATACATGACAGAAGTTATAGCTACAATGGATAAGGTAATACATGACAGAAGTTATATTCAACGTCCTACACAACCAAAAAATACTCTGAAATTCACCCTTTAAATTCTAATATATACATGTAGAATGTAGAAGTTTCTGTTAATTATAACTATTGTACTTTATACCTTATGCAGAAGTTTCTGACCAATTCCTCTTGTGTATTTCTCCCATCCACCAAATTCTCTATAAACAAATCATAAAAGCTTAGACATATGTAGATCTAAAAGACTTAAAGCTGAAATCTTCTAAAAATACAGAATATGAAGTATTTTTTTTCAAATGCCAAAATGACTTAAAACTCAAGGATTACCAAGGTCTAAAATAATCATGATAATCAAAAGAATTAATTTTGTTTATAAAACATCGACAGTCTACTCACTCTCAGTGTATACAGAGTGTGAATTTTGTTAAATATTTGCTATTTCTCATAAAATGCAGATTTTCATTTTATTATAGATACATAATGTATCATAATTTCTTCATGACCGGTATTGACAAATCAATATGATTGGTTACTGAATTTAACGTTTTTATTGACATCACTTGCTATCAATGAATCATAGATTCTAAATGATTGTTCCCAAGTTTTTGTAAATAGTTCAATAATTGAGTCCCCTTTGAGTTTAAATTCAGGCTATAATCACTGAAACAAGTATAAAGGATATAATACACAAAACAAAGTAACGAATATTTGTGGTATCAGTAAAGTATTCTGTTAATTGATATTAAACAAACTAGACACCTTCTAAAATTAAAATTCAAAAAAAGTAACCACATTATCTTATTAAGAAATGTGAAAAAGCATAACAATTAGAACAAGTAATCAAACAAATATATAACAGTATTTTTAAAATTTTAATTGCATTACCTCCTTTACACTGCTTTTAAATTGTCTAAATTGACTGGTAACCAGAAAAACCCATGTTTTCCCCCTTTTTTGCCCCTTATTGCTTAATGATTTGAGCCATAACCCCCCCATAACCATCCCTTTATAGTATGGAAACTTATGGGTATAATTTCAGGGAGATTTATACACTTAAACACAAGTTATTGACTGAAAACTACAAAACAAAATGCTTCTTGGGCCCCTTTTTTGACCCCTCACTTATTGAAACCCCTCCCACCTTAGAGCAAGAACCATAAAACTCAATCCCAGCCTTTCCAGTGTAGTAAGAAACCTTGTAGTATAATTTCAGAGAGATCCATTCACTTAAATCCAAGTTATTGCCTGTAATCCAGAAAATGTTTCTTTTTGGCCCCTTATTCCTAAATGTTCAGGGATATTAACCCAAACTAAATGAAAGCCTTCCCTTTATTAGATGGATCCTTGTGGTATAATGTCAGAGAGATCCATACAGTTATAAATAAGTTATTGTCCCAAAACTACAAAAATGCTTTTTTTTGCCCTTAATTCCTAGACTTTTTGCCCTTAATTCCTAGACTTTTTGCCCCATAACCCAAAAATAAATCTCAATCTTCTACTTTATGGTATGAACATTGTGGAACAATATCAGAGCAATTGAAATACTTATACCCAACTTATTGTCCTGAAACTGGATAAATACTTGTTTTGGGCCCTTTGGACCCCTAATTTCTAAAACGTTGGGACCATAACCCCCAAAATCAATCCCAACCTTCCTTTTGTGGTTACAAACATTGTGTTAAAATTTAATTTATTTCTATTTACTTATACTAAAGTATTATCTGGAAACCATTCGTCTTCGGACGACGCTGAAAACGACGACATGATACCAATAATATACGACCAAATGCGGTCGTATAAATATGGACCTCTACTTCATTGTCAAATATGAAAATCTTCACATTCTGCTTTTAAACTATTTTCCATATACATCATTGTACATGTAGGGTTAAAATATATGAGCTTTATAAAAGAAATACTACTGAACAAGAATGTGTCCCAAGTACACAGATGCCCAACTCGCATTATCATTTTATATGTTCAATGGACCGTGAAATTGGGTTAAAAACTCTAATTTGGCATTAAAATTAGAAAGATCATATCATAGGGAACATATGTACTAAGTTTCAAGTTGATTGGACTTCAACTTCATCAAAAACAACCTTGACCAAAAACTTTAACCTGAAGCGGGAGGAACAAACGGACCCACAGACCAGAAAACATAATGCCCCTCTATTATCGCTGTGGGACATAAAGAGTTATGTTAATTGTATAGACAATTTATTATCTTACTTTGTTTGATCTTTGTGGCCAAATCCAGGATAAGGTCCAGATTTCTGTTTTCTTTGTTTCGGTATAGGTACTTCCTCACCACTGTCAGAGTCCTTAAAAATATAATTATCCTCCTTTTAATCATAGCTATAAATAATCATGTTAGTTTATGATTCCAACATTTACCCATTGACTGATCAATGATTCCATAACATACAAAATTTATATAATATCCAACAATGATATCATCATCATAATCAGGTAGTGACATCAGCATTTCTCAGTACATCTCTTCATGACTTTAAATACACTTTTACATTTACAGATAGATTAGGGTGGCACATAACACAACAGCAACACAACAATGAGACAACTCTGTAAAAATCAGCTGAACGTTTTAATCACGTCCTATTGTTAAAGAAATATTTTAAAAACACAAAACATTGAACAGGCAACTTTTTTTATTGTGTGATAGAAATTCCTCTAAAAAGACCCCAAGTAGTTCTGGATTTGTGATTTCTTGTAGTTCCAATAAAAAAAAACCATTTCAACTTTTATATAGAGTACACAGGTATTGTGGTACAGTGAACATTCTCCCATGGCAGTGATGTTTCACATTGAATGTTGCTTTCTAAAATATCTCCCTGTATATTTGAATGTGTCATATATGACAGGCTCTTTATTCAATGAATCACCTTCAATCAACAATTCTAATTGAGTCACATGCATGGATGCATGATGGATAAATTCAATTGAAATTTTTCATATCTAATATATTACTTTATCGTTTAATTCATAAATTGTACATACTGTTTCCTTTCTGTAGCCAGAACTTCTGGGAAGGTACTAGATTCCTATGTTATCATAATTTTTACAGTAATATAATTGAACCTTCATATATGTGTGTTTACTCAACATAAGAAAGATTTTAGGGAAGACAGTTGACCATGACAAAAACTATGCCTAACCCTGGACAAATCCAATAATATGATCACATTATTAAAGAGATTGTTTGATAAATTAGTCAATATTTAGTTGTAAATTTTTCTGATATTTCAATGGTAGAAGATTGGTAGTAAATATTTGTTAAGATTTACTGTGTTATCGGCATCCCTTTCATTCTTGGTGATTTTATCCCCTTCCTTGAAGCCACCACTGACAAAGCCAATAGGGGCTGTCATGTCTTTATTACGTCTGTTAGATTTTCCAAATCCAGGACGTTCATCGTCACTGTCATTGTCAGCCCACATTCCTGAAAACATAATACATGTAAATAATGTAATACAGGTTCACTTACATAAATCAAAATAATATATACATTGTAAGTATCAACTGTAAATTAAATAATAGAGTTAATATCAATTGTTATTTTAATTGAATATAAAACATAATGCAGGTTCAAATAAATAAATTTAAATAAGTAACAATTGGTAAACAGTGGCAAAGTAATTAAATTGAGTTAATATAACTGTGTATATCATTGAATATGTAACTTACACAAATTAAATGTTTACCAAACAATTTGATCCCAAAATCTGTACTATTTCCACATGATGAATTCAGTTACATATGCTTCCTATCAAACTTAGAGCATTAAGTTGCTCTGTTGGTGAAGCAAGTTGAACACTACCAGCTCAATGATACAGTCATGTAAATTCTACCATTCAGCTACATTTTCAATGTATTCAATGATTAAATACATGTCTTCCAATCAAGTTCCATGTATAGCTTTGACATCAAAATAAAAAACAATGTTTTACAATATTATCTCCCTTGATGTTATAAATAATAAATTGACTTTATAACAAATTCTGTCTCATATTTTACATACCATATATGGCCTGGTTTTTGGTCTGTCTCCTTCCCATTCTTGGGTAGAATTCATTTGCCAAATCATCTTCTGTAACCTCAAATCTTTCTACTTCTGGTGAAGACATAGTTCACTGTCTAAACAACATGAACAACAAACTGAAAGCAATCATTGCATGATATTGAAATACAAACACAGTTTTGAACATGGTTTGTACATGCAAATTTAAGTTTTGTTTTGTAAAAAATTTATTTCTTCTTTTTTTTTTAATTGTTTTCAAAGAATCTTAAAATTTCCCAATCTTTTTGATTGGATGAGAATTTTAAATCATTTTTGGACATGTATATACCAGTATGACCATGTAAATCATGTTGATGACCAGCCTCATATCAAATATGACGAAAATGCGTTTAACTGATAAATCTACGACAAAGGAACTTCAAATTGTGATCGTTGGAGAAGTATTAAAATTCAAATGTGAACTGTCAGTGGGGAAACAATTTTGATCAAATGAAGAAACTATACTCCTGGATGTTGCAATGCAGACTTACTGATTTTCCTGGGGAAAATAATTGTGATGGTCAATTATGAGGTTTATAAATAATTAACAGATTAGTGACCCATAGGATGGCAATAAGCGGATTAGTTGTAATCACAACTTGTAACACCTGTAAATGTAAATTACCTAAGGGTCATAAACTTGTCAAAAACATAAAGACAGGTAAATTTAAAGTATTTTAATGTGAAAATATTTTTACACTTCCAAAATTTAAAAAAAAAATAACGAAATTGATTTGAAATACATTACTTTAGTCAATGCGAAAACCATTTCGTAAATTATGAAAGTGAAGAGGGCTAGCAAAACCACTGATTGTATGGCTGTTTAGCTGGGTTTTTTTTAGATAGGTAGTGGCTTCTAATGCCTGACTTATTTTAATATCATAATCATAGGGTAGGGCTGCAAATAGAACATTATCAAATGAAGAGGGCAAAACGGCTATAGATGAAATGGTACTGTGGTCGAACAAGTTGTGTATCTGTATATCATGTATATCTAAGTTGTTATAAATTATGAACCTAACAAGTTACAGATAATTTTTGATGAACCATATGCATAAAACATTATTAACTTCTTCTTCTTCATCTTCCTCTTTTAGGAACACCCCTCTTTTGAGGGTAATATGGATAAAAGTCTTTAACTATGTACACACTCTGTGAATATATGTAAACACTTGCTAAAATCTAAAATAGACTTAAGTTTCTGAGTTGACTGATAATTGTCAACAGCCAATACACACTTATCAGTTTTAGTGTTGTGTTATGCATCTTGTAGCACATATCTCTTGTGAGCATTTTTATAGTCGCTGTCAGCTGAAATTCGTAGCGGTTATCGGTAAAACTAATCTAGACTATCAACCACGTTCATTCATGATATAGTTTTTCATATTCCATTCATAAATCGCAAAAAGAAAAACCACACTACTGACCTACCTTTTAAGTGATTGCAATGTGATAATCCTGACCTTCACATTTTCCAAGACGATTTTGAATGGTGGAATCCGCCATTGTTTTTACCGGAAGTGCTTCCGTGGAGATCAGTTTCATAAAATTTGCATAAAGCGCGGGAAACCTTATCACATCAATGAAAAGAACATTTCAGGAAACTGTGTAAGTGACGAATATCATATGTAAACTAATGATCCTCATAGAAAGAAGATGGTGGAATTACAATGGAAAACATTCTGGAAAATGTGAAGGTCAGGATTATATGGGGACAAAGTCCCCAATTACGGTAGAAAAATCAATAAAAAATTTTTTTTTTTTAAATTTCGGGAAAATTTCCCGAATTTTTCATTGTACTAATGAACTCAAAATCGTTAACTTTTTTTTCAGATCTACTTCCGTTTCCAGTCTTCTTCCGTTTCCGGTCTTGTTTGCATGAGACTTTGAATAAAATGTATATTTATCAATATATCAACAAATATTATATAGGAAGGAAATCAACACCCAATCATTTTTAATAATTGTTTGATATGAAAAAAACGTTACCTGGATAACAGCGTTTCTATGTTTACATTGAATATTACGTCATAACTTAAATAACGTCACAACTAAACCCCTTACAACAGAACCAACATCGGAAACGTTACGGTATTTCCGTTTCTTTTATCAACATGTTTGAATTAAAAAAAAAAATTACAGACTTCGTCCCCATTCACAGGTAATGGCTGCCTCATATTATGATTACTACAGTGTGATGACTTAAAAGGTAGGTCAGTAGTGGTTTGACTTTTTGCGATTTATGAATGGAATGTGAAAAACTATATCTCGAGTGAAAGCGATTGATAGGTTAGATTATTTTTACCGATAACCGCTACGAATTTCAACTGAGGGCGACTATAGTTCTTCTATTTTGAGCTTGCTTTCACTAAATATATATGTGAAGTTTGTACAGTCAATTACAAGGACTGTAATTTTATGTCTATCAATGAATGTTCTCTTTCCACTTCATTTGACATTCCTCCAATGATATTTGGTTACATAAGTTTTTATCTGGTTGAAAGTTTCTTTTCTTGTCTCACTTTAATGCTGAGCAGGTAGTAAGCATATGAGTAAGGTCTTCTGGTTCTTGATTGCACATTTGACGAGTTGGAGCAATTTCATATCTGCTGAATTTTATGCCGATCAGCTTGTAGTTGTAGGGTATACGTTCGTGTCATCATCCTACTTTTGGCATTAACGTAACTTACAGGTAATCTTAAAATCAAAAAATTCTAAATATTTTGAGTTCATAAACCTGTATACCTGCTAGCTAATGAAGCACCGTCTGTATGGTCTATCAGCTAAATACTTCTGCTTTGCAAAACCAGAAGGGAACACAAACAATTTTTCTTCAACGTTCAATAGTATTTTTTAAGGTCAAGTTACAGTAAATGGGCTATGTCATAGATTTCAGTAAAATTTGGCATACAGCTCTGGCTCGATGAACTTCAACTGAAAATCGAAATAATAATGCATTTATCTCAATTATCATTTGAAATATTACTGATTGAATTCTTACAAAATGGGTGAACATTTGTATAGAAAGCACATAAAATCGGCGAAAACTCTTCTAAAATTTGTCTTAAAATCGCCAAATCTCTAATTCTACTCCATAGATTTTTCTTAAAAAACTATATGTTGTTGATACATAAATTTCCGTTATAATGATGCAAAATAAAGATAGGGTCACCGACTTCGTTTTTACGGTATATATCATTCAAAGATGCGTTCTTTGTGAAAAAAACCAACAAAACGTCGAAATAATCGTAACGTTATCGCGTTGCAGGCCGTAAAACGTTGATTTTTGACGTTTTTCACTACCAATAAGGTAGCAAAATGATTATTAGACAAAAAACGAAGTCGGTGACCCTATGATTATTTTATATCATTAAAACAGAAATTTATGTGTCAACAATATATAGTTTTTTAAGAAAAATCTATGGAGTAGAATTATAGATTTGGCGATTTAAAGACAAATTTTAGAAGGTTTTTAGTCGATTTTATGTGCTTCCTATATACAAATGTTCACCCATATTAAGAGAAATCAATCTGCAATTTTTCAGAAAATAAAAGAGATAAATGTATAAATTTTTCGATTTTCAGTTGTAGTTCAACGAGCCAAGGTTGTATGCAATTTTTTAACAAAATCTGCGACATAGCCCATTTACTGTTCCTTGACCTTAATGCATTCGTATTTGAAAACACGACAATGATAATGACTAAAATTTAATATTTAACCAACTTCGGTTATGAAAAAGCTATAATTTCCGTGTTTAATGAAATCATTTAGGTTTGTTTTATTTGTGTAGTCATTGTATGATTTGGCTTATGTTACTGCTTTTTGTATCGCATAGATTATATAAATCATTCTAATTTTCTGATTATTATTTTTTTGTCGTCACTTTATGCCGCCCCTCTTTACATGTATTTCTCAGAATAAGTTTGAAAAATGATCAACCCGGCTCAACTTTATAAGAAAATGTTAGATTAGTTAGTTTTAGTTTAAACATTTTTATAATATGTATAGTGGATTGGGGAACACGTTATTGAAACTCATATTTATCCCTTTCTTAATTTCTGGTGCTGCATTTTATTATTTATTCTGCATGCCTTGTTTTATTTGTTATTGCATATGTTTTTATATTCGGTGAATAGCTCATTAGAGCTTATGTTTGTACTGTTTGTCAATATGCCGAGTCCAAATATAGTTTTACTTATACTTACTTACCTACTTTTCTTTTTTTTTGCGCGTGCGAGTGTTACCTTGTAGAGGCATTATGTTGCTCTTTTTTCGAAATCTACAAGGGAAATGTGGTATGAGTGCCAATGAGCATGATGGGACAACTCTCCAAGTCATAATTTGTTAAAGTAAACCGTTGTAGGTCAAAGTACGGTCTTCAACACGGAGCCTTATTTGGCTCAAACCGAACAGCTAGCTATAAATTGCCCAAACATGACTAGTGTAATAGCATTCAAACAAGAAACCCGACGGCCTTAACTAATTAAAAAATGTGAAACGAGAAACACTTATGAAAAACATCAACAAACAGCAACCGCTGAACAACAGGTTCCTTACTTATCCGCGGACAGGTACAAAAAGATACAGCGGGTTTAAACATTAAAAATAATTTTGTTGTAAGGACAATGGTTAAGGTTTTTCTTGTTTGTGTTAAAACAAACATGAGTTCCCAATCAAATTGTTCCTCATCTATTTCATATTGTATTCCCATGTGTATAACTCTATGAATGAGATTTATAGGATATTTTAGAATAAAGTCGGGGCAAATAAGACAAGACTGTGAGTGAAGAGTGAAGTCATATTCTAATTTGAAAATAAACACTCTATTTACATATTTTTTTACATAAATTTCTAATTATGCAGTTTTTGAGGTGATGTTGCTATAGATAATATATGTTTCCATAGTAACAATTGAAGTCAACAACACTTGACGATAGTAATTTAAAGTTTGCGTTAGCTTTTATATATTTTTATCGGTTATGACATTTAAGCTCTCAAACTGCGATATTCTGCAAATAAAAAATCGGTTGCTATGGTGATAAAACTATAGAAAATCCCACGTATTTTTTTTTCATTTAATTTGGTAAAGTAGTATCCAAACTTCATAACTACAGTGCTAACTATTCTGTACACATTTGGACTTTTCTAAAAAAAAACACCAGAGAAAATTTGATAATTTAGAAGAAGAAAAAAAACAATTTCAGAAAAGTTGAAAATATCACGACATTTTGTCATTTGGCTGACATGCAATCTTCACTAAAATGAAGCTTAAACCAAGTTGTATCAATGTTACATATGAACATTAATGAAAAATACATGATTCTATTCATAATCAGGCTCTAAATTGCGGTGATTTAGCTGATTTTTTAAAGCTTTTTCTACTCTTAACAACCAAAAAATAGATTGTTCGTTAACATGGCAACCATTCATATTTTCCCACTCATAATTATTTTTGAGCAGTATTCATTATTTACTGCTTCTACTATGTCAATTATAAGATAAAATCTGAAACCTTCATATATCGCACTCTTCCTGGTTCTTACAAAGAGTTGTACTTAAATCTAGCATTGGACATCCTTTTTTTCATATAAAGTATAAGTAAAATCATTCGAAAGTAAATAAACTCATCATAGATATGTGAACGTGGAAAAAGTCGCACTAATTTATGTATTTCTTATTTCGGACATTTGGACTTGTTTCTTATATTATTTATAGTTTCTGTTTAATCTTTCGGACAATTTCATTCTAATTCAACAGACAATGTACTTTGATTTGCATTCTTAAAGATCTTTCATGTGTGTCACTTTTTAATCTAAAACTGTGAGAAAAACTATACAAGGGATTGTGTTAATTTATGTTACACAACTATTTCATTTCATAATTATTTTAATCCGTTAATGTCGTACATAGATAATTCTTTTCAATATATATTTTATCAGTTCTTGTCCAGGACATGTTTGATAACAATGACATTAATCCGTTTTTCAATTACGGTCTATTGTTACTTTAAAGTGTTAATCTTATGTTTGTAAAATTTGTCAACTTTATTGTTATGTAATCTTAATTCTTTGACAACCTGTAAACATTGTCTATCTTTATAATGTTTCGACTGAAGTTAATTCTTTAGTCGGAGTCAGCCTTTTGAACTGACATCATCCGTTCATTAAAGTGAAAATAAAATCTATACTGAAAGTCTTCGTTTGTATTCGCTCTACCAGTCTGTGAGTTAGTTCCGCCAGTGGATTTATGTTCAATAGGCAGGGGACCAGTCTTCGGTCACTGTCATTCGTTTCGGCATCTTCGCCAGTTTCAGCAACAGAACCTGTTGCACGGTATCAAACATTCCAGTTACAACAACGTTGTCACATTTGGCGGAGGTAATCCAGAGGCGTGTTGTCTTTTTAGTACAACACACGGTACCGCGTACCTCAGCAGTCAAGCGACCAGAGTTCTTCCCCATCTTCGTATCAACTTTCAGTGATGGATTTTAATCTAAGACCGCAGTGGAGTATGTGGAGACAGAATCATTTCACACATCAATATCCAGTTTGTGGTAAATGTGGACTTGCACATCATCGTTTCGAAATGTGTCTAGCTTACAACAAAAGATGTTTCTCGTGCGACAAATTCGGACATTTCGCAAGACAGTGTTTCACAGCTAGACCAAGTTTATTCGGTAAAGTTCGATTTACTAAATCAACAAGTTCGAAAGTGTCAAGTGAACAAAAGAATTCAACAAAAAAACAACTTAGAGACAATCGCCGTTTAATACAGTATTATTCAAATAAAAACAGTCTCAGGGAATTGCCATTCAGCAGTGTGCGAAATTCAGCATTCATGAACTTTTTCGACCAGGCAGCCCCAATGAAAGTCGAACTAAAACAAGCAAACATTCAATTACGGAAAAATAAATCAGTGGTTTCCGCAAAATCAGAACTTTTAAAAAGTGCACAAGAGACTATAAGAACTCTCACCTGCAAACTAGTGAAAAGTCAAAACCAACTAGATTCGACAGAGCAGTTGAAAGAATGTTTAGACAAAATCACCAAACTAGAGAAAGAAAAGGAAGACAATGCTGCATGCACGAAAAAAATATCAGATCTAAACAATTTCCTAATTCTAAAATGTGACTATCAAACTAATGAAATCGGAAATATTGCTACTCTAAACCATGAACTTCGGAACAAATTTAAAATTCTAACAGATCAATCTGCCGATATGGAAAATCAAATAAGAATTTGTAGGAATAATCATATAAATCGTCCCAATGCAAGTCAGTGTTCCAGAAATGGACGTTTCAACAACCAAAGAACTTTTTATAGATAATTGTCATTTTTTCAATACTTGCGAAACGCGAGGACGCGTTTCATTCGAGGAGGGAGAAATCTGTGAACGTGGAAAAAGTCGCACTAATTTATGTATTTCTTATTTCGGACATTTGGACTTGTTTCTTATATTATTTATAGTTTCTGTTTAATCTTTCGGACAATTTCATTCTAATTCAACAGACAATGTACTTTGATTTGCATTCTTAAAGATCTTTCATGTGTGTCACTTTTTAATCTAAAACTGTGAGAAAAACTATACAAGGGATTGTGTTAATTTATGTTACACAACTATTTCATTTCATAATTATTTTAATCCGTTAATGTCGTACATAGATAATTCTTTTCAATATATATTTTATCAGTTCTTGTCCAGGACATGTTTGATAACAATGACATTAATCCGTTTTTCAATTACGGTCTATTGTTACTTTAAAGTGTTAATCTTATGTTTGTAAAATTTGTCAACTTTATTGTTATGTAATCTTAATTCTTTGACAACCTGTAAACATTGTCTATCTTTATAATGTTTCGACTGAAGTTAATTCTTTAGTCGGAGTCAGCCTTTTGAACTGACATCATCCGTTCATTAAAGTGAAAATAAAATCTATACTGAAAGTCTTCGTTTGTATTCGCTCTACCAGTCTGTGAGTTAGTTCCGCCAGTGGATTTATGTTCAATAGGCAGGGGACCAGTCTTCGGTCACTGTCATTCGTTTCGGCATCTTCGCCAGTTTCAGCAACAGAACCTGTTGCACGGTATCAAACATTCCAGTTACAACAACGTTGTCACATTTACCAGGATTACATTTTGTATTTACGCCAGACACGCGTTTCGTCTACAAAAGGCTCGTCAGTAACGCTCGAATCCAAAAGTTAAAAACATAGATTTCAAATATTATAAATACTTGACATGTATAATTTTGTACAACAGGTACTAGGAGAAAACCATATGTAATAATGCATAGTCGGGTTAAAAGTGTTTATATGATTTTGGTCAGTTTAACTGGGTGATGTTTCTCAACATGTTTCCTTCTATGTGTAAACTGCAACTCACGCCTGACATATACATATATGTAAATGTGTCAGTACTAAGAAGAAAGTATGCTCAGACCTCTTATTCTGAACATTGAATTCGAAAATTCTAGCTTCAAGTTTGTTTTTTAAAGATGTTAATGTGAGTGAAATATCTGTTGCATGCGTACGACTTGTTCATTTTGTCCAATACACTATACTATGTGTTGATTGGTCATTTAAGGTCAAATATGCGAACTTTAAAATTTGATTTTTTAAAAAACTTTTCCATTGTTCCTCATTGTGCCATGTCAAAATATAGGTATCGGCAGATAGTAGTACTGTGAAAGTACATATGTGTAATATTTAGTATAATTTTAATTGACTGATATCAAAACCAGTATTTACACCAATAAAACAATATTCAATTTAATTACAGTGTTGAATGTGTAACCTTTTAGAAAAAGTTTATCTAAAGGATTGCTAAAAGAGGGACGAAAGATACCAAAGGGACAGTCAAACTTTAATAAATCTAAAACAAACTGACAACGCCATGGCTAAAAATGAAAAGAACAAACAAACAACAGCACACACGACACAACATAGAAAACTAAAGAATAAACAACACGAACCCCACCAAAAAACTAGGCGTGATCTCAGGTGCTCCGGAAGGATAAGCAGATCCTGCTCCACATGTGGCACCCGTCGTGTTGCTTATGTGATAACAAATCCGGTAAATAGTCTAATTCGGTAGGTCTCATTCACGAAAGGGAAGGGGATTGTAGTTACGACGTAAGGAACATATCCGATATCATTTGTGAAACGGTCATTCCATAACGGTCAACCAACTCGTGATGGCGTCCGTAAAATTATTTACGAAGGGATGATTTCAGCTTCACCATACACCTTATCGCTATTTGTCCGCCATTACTGGAAATCACACAGATTCCCGTTAAATTTTGACGTCATAAAGCAAAATATCTGACGCCACAATGGAAAAGTGATTGTTGTGTGCGTCAAAAGTTCAAGCGGCCGGGTCAGCCGGGATTAGCGATAAGTTGTATTTGAAACTATTGGTTTAATACTTTCCTTGTGAGCAGCAACCCTCCATCAAGAAAATCATGATAAGAAATGCAAGCACGGGAATATCGTATTAATTGGGAGATATATACCCCGTATGCAGGTGCTGCTGGAATGTTGCTACTTAGAAATGGAAAGTTCACAATTGGAAAGCTGAAATCATCTCTTTTGTCATAAAGTTTTGTTTTCAACCGACCCTCATTGTCAATTTCTAGATGTAAGTCAAGATATGAGGCCGACTTAACTGTATATGTAGTATCCTTTTTATGCTAAGTTTACCCGGATAGTAACTACATTTCCAGACTCAATTTTCAACATCACCATAAAATTTTAGCATTTACAGTGTATGACCTTGTTTTGAAAATGTTTACAGAAATAACCACAAGTTTCTTTTAAGTACTTGGTATTTATGGTAGGAAAGCAGATATCAATTACTACAGTGAGAATTTCTTAATACAATTTGAAATTAGGACAATGTTAACAATTAATAATTAATAAACAAAATTAAATTTATCAGTCTGAAACACTGTTTTGATTTTTCTTTCATCAAGAAGAGGCACTCCCACAGAAAACCCAAAACTCAGGGACAATGTGAAATGTAATTAACTGATTAGAAATCATAAACATATCCCTCGTCTTATACAAAGAAAAACATATAAATAAGGAGGTTGAATATTGTCTACTTCGCAAAACTCATCATTATTATCAGTACATTTTCTGAGATGTACAAAAATTAAAATCAGAAAAATACTGAGCTCCGATGAAAATTCAAAACGGAAAGTCAAAAAATCAAATGACAAAATCAAAAGTTCAAACACACCAAACATCAACAGGATAACAACAGAAAGGTATTACAGTGCAACTGAAATCACTCTAACGTACATACATGATATGTCCGGCATATCTAGACATTTAAGTCTTCTTCTTTTTCCTTTTAACAAACCGAAAGAACACTCAATATTATGTCTGGTTGATGAATAAAAATCTATTGAACTTCAATTAACCAATGGTTAATCATCTTGCATTTCATATGAATCAGGCAAACAGGCTTCTGTATTATCGGTTAACATGGTCAATAAGGCCACTAAAATAATATATGTAGCCTGCTGTATTTTTTTTTACATATTACCATACATCTACTAATATTAAGCACAAAATCAATTCAGTGTGAAAATAAGCGAACTGTTTGTGTTTTAGAGATACATATTCTTTTTTCTTCTGAAACTTTTTTTTATCCCTGTGACAACCCATTTAGCGTTTGAAATGATGCTTTGATTCGGACGTCTTGATAGCCAAAAAAATATTAAAAATATTTCTTATAAATAAAATACAAGGTTAGTTAAAAAAAAAGTCTGACCCTTGACTATTATACATGTACTACGTAGTATATTCCTTTATGCATAACTAGATCTTAAAATTATCGATTAATTGTGTTCAAATTATTCAAAACTTGAATACAGTCTTGTTAGGTAACTGAAAGCCTTTACATATGTCATCATTCATTTAATTGAATTGCATTTCTGGCATTAGTTCTGTGCTGGTTCATTTATCAAACATTATTGTGTTTTGTTGAATAATGCATGCAAACTCAGTTATCAAAAAAGATTAGGATATGAAAATAGTAAGGCTCAGATCACGCATTACGGAAAAGAAATTAATTGTGAAAGTGCGCATTTGGGGCCTATCAATTGGGAATGCGTTTTTATTTAAACAGCGGAAAAACAAAATAGAAAAAAATATGCACATATTTAGACAATATACGTATAGTGTCTTGAATCATGAAATTTATTTGTGTAATGTGTTTGGAATTTCCCCCTTGGGGTACCATTTTGGGGAATTTCCCTATGAGCGTAGTCCAGGCGATAAGACATTGACATTTTAAGGAATTAGAAAGGGAAAATAAACTTAATTAATAACATTTAATAAACATGGTATATAAATTACCAATTTGAAGAAATAACAAGTTAAATTTACTATAATAAACTCATAATAAATATCAGGATTAAAACTCCGAACGCATTTGCTTTTTTATTGAAACAGTAATTTAATGACCTCCTATACATCAGGTGCCATTAGGTTGACTAAGGAAATGATTGTGTGTTTCTCATTAAATGGCCTCCTATACATCTGGTGTCATTAAGTTGACTAAGGAAATGATTTTGTGTTTCTCATTCAATGCCCTCCTTAAATTAACATCTGGTATCATTAGGTTGACTAAGGAAATTATTGTGTGTTTCTCATTAAATGGCCTCTTATACATCTGGTGTCATGAGATTGACTAAGAAAAATGATTGTGTGTTTCTCATTAAGCGGCCTCCTATACATCTGGTGTCATTAGGTAGACTAGGAAAATGATTGTGTGCTTCGCATTCAATGACCCCCTACACATCTGATGTGATTAGGTTGACTAAGAAAATGATTGTATGCTTCTTATTAAATGGCTTTCAGTTTAATACTTGATTCCTTGTATACATGAGAATTCAACAATTTATTTAATTACTAAAATAAAAGGTGCCCAGTGTACATGGTTTGTACAACTATTCAGTGTTATCAGTATAGTTTATGAGTGGGTGGTTTGATCTCTTTAAAAGGAGCTGGTTTTTTTCAGATCAAGTAGTTTTTTCCTTTTTATTCATGACAATACTATTCTAAAAATAATAGTAATACTGCATTTAAGAATTATATATTCTCTGTGTTTAGACTATCTATTGTGTTACATCTGTTAAGTTTGTAGAGATTTTGTGCTGAATGAATTATCTTTCTCTCAAAGATGATAAAATCTATGTAACCTTCTTCGTTTATCGTGGGCAAGTAAAATTTTGAAAATCATTGATATTCAGATATTTTACATTTTTTTAATGCATTTATTTGTGACTGGTCTAATCGTTTGATACGCATTATAAAGCAACTATAGTTCATCGGGTCAACATGAAAAGATATACATAACAATGCCTTTCAATTATGAAGTAGTGCGAAAAGCTAAACGAGCAGTTTGAAAGATCATGCATCTTAAGTCTTGATATCAACATCAAGAACAGAACTAAGTAAGTACTATGTTTTTCCAAATTTAAAACTAATTGCACTAATTGTACACTGTATGTACAATGAACTAAATAACCTTGTTTGAAAATTTGACGCATCAAATCTAATTATTTATATTTTTTCCCATATTAAAATCTCAACATGTTAAAAATGTTTCTTGTAAAAGTTGTAAAAATTCAAAATTGGATAGGAATAGAATGAAATAAATAGACCTTTTTATAGAATATGGCATACCCTCTAAATTTATCAAACGTGTAAATTAATAGGGAAAACACAATTTACTGATTTGAAAAAAATATGTGGCACGACCAATTTCTATTATAAAAAAATATACTGAATATTAAAGTTTTCCCCTATAAATGTTGCTGAATAAAAAAATGGATTTTTTAATTCGGAAAACTGACCGAATGTACAATGATATTATAACTGTTTTAAGTATGTATGTTTTTAGATAAGTCTCAAACATTCATTTTAAAATACCTTTTTTTACAAACGATGGTAAATTACTATCTTTTCTAAGATGTTTGGTGATTTTAACATGTGTTACAGTCATTTGATACAGGGGAGGAAAGTAATGATTTTAATGTGTGTTACAGTCTTTTGATATAGGGGAGGAGAGTAATGATTTTAATATGTGTTACAGTCTTTTGATACAGGGGAGGAGAGTAATGATTTTAATATGTGTTACAGTCTTGATACAGGGCAGGAGAGTTTAATATGTGTTACAGTCTTTTGATACAAGGGGAGGAGAGTTATGATTTTAATATGTGTTACAGTCTTTTGATACAGGGGAGGAGAGTTTCAAACTTGTTTCAAACGTTATCGAGAAAGTAGTTATCAATGGTCGTTTACTACTGTAAATTGACTGATAAATAAAACTTTAAAGTATAAGTTTTAAATCAATATGCATTTAAAGCAGTTGAGTATGTGTTGAACAGTACAATTAAAGCTAGCGTTGACAATATGTTTTTTTTTACCAACATAAATGGTTATTTACAGTTAGTGATTTGTGGTTAAAACAGCATTCTATGCACATGTAACACTATTGTTACATAATTGAAATGCTTAACTAAAACTGTGGTCAGTATGACATACATTAAAACAGCGATGGAAAACTTTTATAACAAGGGCCAACAACTATAGATTTGTTCTTTCTTTGTTAAATATATTCATAAAATCCTTGTCCTGGAGGGTTTCATAGCCCTACATATATGCACAGTCAATATGTATTTTAAGAACCCATGGGTACATAAAACCTTTAATGTTTGTACCTTTTGAAAATAGCATAACCAGTAAAGAAATGCGTAACTTTGTTTAAATTCCATATTGCTTGAATTATATAATACATAATATTTTTCGGCTTTGTCATCTTTTATTTAACATTTGAATTATATTTAGTTTCCAAACATGATAATGCGATTTTTCACGTAGTATTTTAGTTTTTTAAATTGAAGTAACTCAACTACGAATGTTTCATTTGACTTCAAATTTTTTATTTTTCTATTTCATTCGACAAATAAAATCAAAGAAATCTACATCATTAAATACCAAAATAAAACGTTATACTTTTAATGCGTCAAAAGTGCTTTTCGTGAATTACCTTCACCAAAAACAACAGACGCCGAATTTTTGAAAGCCAAGGATGTTTAAGAACCAAAACAGTTGAAAAGCTTTATGACCAAAAGTACATAAAAATAGACAAATCTATCTAAGGTCAACTTTACCTGATGATGTCCAAACTCAGTTTCTTTATAATTGCAAAATTTATAAACGGACAACTTTAGAAATGTTTGTTATAAATCATGTCAGTACCGAAGTACCGAGTACAAAGCAGATCATACACTCGGATAATAGATACCAAGACTAAATTTTGTATATACGCCAGACGCGCGTTTCGTCTACAAAAGACTCATCAGTGACGCTCGAATCCAAAAAAAGTGAAAAAGGCCAATCAGGAACGGTTAAAGCCGAATATTTGAAAGCTAATAGGAGGAATAAGAAATGAAACAATTGAAGAATATTTTTTTTCCAGAAATGATTTGAATATCTAATAGCTTTTATGCATCGCCCTGACCTAGATATTAAACAACCGTATAGCTTTGTGTCATCATATCAATTATGTTATCATTTACAACGACGTTTGATTTTTATAGTCAAGTGCAAAAAATACTTGATCGGACGTGGGAGTTTTTTAATGTTTAAATTTACATATTGATTTGATATTACATAACAATATTCGAATTTTTCATCTTGTATTTTACTTTTAGTTCCAAACCATGCAAACACGATGAAGCGATTTCACATGAAGTATTCATCAAATGTTTTATTAGACTTTTTATCTTGTTTTGCCCTTATATATTCAGTTGTCAAGCAAAGGTGAATCGTTAACTCTTTTTTTACGAAAATCATTGATATTTAAACATTCAACAATTTTGATTCATTCATTGATGTACCGGCTTGACATAGATATTAAAGCCACCGTATAGCTTTGTATCATCATATCAATTAAGCTATCATTTACATCGACATTCATGTCATAGTCATGGACAAGTGTAGGACAAGCATGGTTAGCAATTTATGGTAATTCGCGAGGTTAACGTCTCTCGTTTTAAATAGATACGGAGTGGCGACACGCTTTAAATTCCTAAACTGATTGTGTATCTAGTTTATTTATTTTAATTTTTAAAGTTAGCTAAAACTTCACGCAGCATGGTAAATGAAATGACTTTGATGACGACTCAGATTATCTAAACCAAGACCCATAACATTGCTGAATTCCATACTTTTATCATATAGATAAAAATGTATACCAGGGGTGCTGTTCTCGAAAGTATCCTAAGATTCGTCCTAAGACACATCTTAGACCAATGGATGGAGTTCGGATCAGTTTAGAACACTCTTAAGTTGTGTCTCGAAGCTATCTCAGACGAATCTTATATTAGGACGTCCTAAACATATCCTAAGTCGAAATATTAAATCATAAAGTAATTTTTTGATAAAACATTTATTTATGCCGACATTATTTAATAAAATTGTTTACGAATTTTATTAGAACATGTATATAATTAAATGCATAATTACCAATGTAATTATATCAAAAAGGATTGTAATTTAAACTGGAAAACAATTTGTTTTAAAATGAGAATTAAATTTGTAGTGTAATCGTATCATGAAACACGAAGTTCAAAGTTTAAAATCATGCACAATTTCTTTATATACGAGTTTTATAACCGATGGTGCGTTTTATTTCATGTTCATTTTCACGTAAAATAATGAGCAAAAAGCGAAATAATGAGCAAAAAGATGATCTTAAGACACCTTATTGGGTGTTCTTAAGTTAGGACGAAAAATGAGATATATCATAATTTAAGAGAGCTTCGAGAACACGACATAGGACAAAGAATTGTCATAAGATAGACCTGGGACACGTCCTAATCCTAAGATAGCTTCGAGAACACCACCCAGGCATGTTTTAAAACAATAAAATTATTGTTATTATTTATCATCATCATCATTATTATCATTTTACCGTGAAATGAAATGTTTTAGATTAATATTTGACGTCAGTAGACAAAAGTATTGCGTCCACGAATTGATGATTATATTATATGTAGTTTGCGTTTATGGATTCTCCTAGTGTATTCAGACAATCCTAGAGTTTAAATGGACATAACTTTGCACGGACCAAATCATTTTAAAATCGTCTGAATTTTTCTTGGACTTTCCTATACATTTTTGCCGCCATGATAGCGTCTTCAGTTGTTCATCAGAGCCCCTATACATTTTCAACTCATCAGAAATGTACTCAATTGAGGGTGGCCACTAAGTAATAAGGAAAGCCTGGATAACACTTTACATTTTTTTAAATGCACTTCGAAATTTGAATTAAGAGGATAAACACAAGTTAACCGCCAATGGGTACAACCAGAAATATTTGAATTTATGATCATACTTTTGAATTGATATTCTTAAAATATTTCAAATTGAATATTGAGACCGCAATACAATCATGCAAAATTTGTAAAGTATCCTGTCCTATGTAAAGTAACTGCCAGAACATTTTGTTATGATAAGCGTTATGTCATCTTCTTATTTATAACATCTGCTCGACGTATAGGATACCATTACGTTTTCTACATTTTTAGCTCACCATGCTCGAAGGGCCAAGTGAGCTATTCTCATCATTGTCGTCCGTCGTCGTCGTTAACTTTTTACATTTTTACACTGAATGGAATGAAACCAAACATAGCATAAATATTCCTTATGAGGTGCTGATCAAGTGTTTTAACTTTGTATCCGATCCAGCATTCAAGATATCCGCCAGTGGGGGACTTAGTTTAACATAGGATCCTATGAGAAATACATACACATAATGTCTTCTTTTAAAGAACCACATAATGGATTTCAATATTAAACCAGATTTGCCCTCAATCATTATATAAGTATCTTTTATAAAAATTTGTTAATATGATTTCAAAAACCCAAGCATCTCATTAAAAGTGCTTTTGACACTGTATGGAGATCAGGATTGTGGCAAAAAATGCAAAAATCAAACATTAAAGGTAAAATATTTAATGTGATATATAATATGTATCAAAATATACAAACATGTGTCAAGAAAGGAAATGAATTTTCCGAAATTTTTATATCTCACGTGGGAGTAAAACAAGGTGAAAAATATCACCTTTTTTTCTTTGTTCCTAAATGATCTAGAAAGTTATTTTGTTGAAAATATTATAGAAAGTCTAGATAATATTTCAAATCTGTGCTTGGAATCATGTATGTTAAATTGTTTCTTATACTGTACGCAGATGAGACTGTGCTATTGTCTGAAAGTGTAGAAGGATCCTTGTATGCTTTGAAAAAATATTGTAAATAATGGAAACTGAAGAATATAACAAGCCAAACTAAAGCAGTGATTTTTAGTAAAAAGAAAGTAAAAAGGAATCAGAATTTTATGATATATAGAGAAAACATTGAAATAGTTAATTCCTAGTGCTACCGTTGGGAACTTCCCGTCGATTTGCAGCTAAAACTTTTTGACTCATTGGTTAGTCCTGTTTTAATATATGCTTCAGAGGTATAGGGATTTGAAAGTAAAGATAGCATTAAGAAAATACACCTTCAATTTTGCAAAAAGCATTTTGAAACTAAGAAGCAGTACACCAAATTATATGGTGTATGGAGAACTCGGAAGATTCCCTTTGGAAACTATTGTTGTACGTAAAATAGTGTTGTTTCGGAATAATTATTATTGGAGAATAACAAAGTTATCTTCAATTATGTATTTATTAATGCTCAAATTTCATTTTTAATACCCCACACAGTTTAAATGGATTACGTACGTTAAATCCATATTTGACGAAAATGATATTAGTTTTATTTGGCAAGATCAACTTCCATTGGATAAACTGGGTTTAAAGAACATTATTTCACAAAAACTGAATTATCAATTTATTCAACATTGGGTTTCACAAATGAATAACTCTTCAAGAGGTTCATTTTATTCAGATTATAAACAGGAATTTCGTTTGGAGACCTATTCAATAAAGTTGGATTTATATAGCAAAATTCAGATGCTCAAATTTATAATTTCCTGTAGAAACTAAAAAAGATGGTCTTGAATACCAAAAATGCGCGAATTTGTCATCTCTGTGGAAATGGTATAGGAGATGAATGTCGTTATCTATTCAAATCAAGTACACCTTTTAGGGTGCGATCGTCCTTAGTGACTCAGCACGAGGTATTTTGGAATTTACAGATTGCTTAGAACTTTTATAAAAAATCGACACTAACACACCATAGAAAAGCAATTGAGTAATTTATGTTTCAAATTTTATAATAAAAATCTCCGTATTAAAGGCTGTGGATTTTCTATACAAATCTTATTTTATTTGCCACAAAGTACTCTTTTTCTATTAAATGCAATGACACAATAATAATGCTTTGCATCACGTTTCCCCTTGGCATATGTACAAAATGGCCTATCTCTATTATTTCATTACATCTGTAGTTTTGATACAATTGAAGTTTGAAAAATTCGTACAATAAAGGCCACAGAAGGGGTCATAAACCTTAACATTTGTGTAAATAAATGATACAACAAGAGGCTGTCACAACGACAGCAAACCGGATTTATTTACATTTATTTGTGTCCTGGCAATATCACAAGAACCATTACTGATGAATGGTGAAAGTGAAAATCATCAATATCAAATTTGACCTCTATTTTGTCATCAGTATCAACATTTTGAAATAATAATATTTGAAAAGCTTAGATTGAATGGTTCATGAGTAAATGCAACAACGTGAATGGAAACGCCATTTTACGATCTTTCAAGAACCATAACTCCTGAACAGTAAAAGTCAAAATCGTCATTATGGAACTTGACCTCTATTTTGTCATCAGTAACAACATATTAAAATTTCAAAAGCTTTGGTTGAATGGTTCATGAGAAAATGCACGGACACGACGGGAAACACCATTTTTCAATCTTTCAAGAACCATAACTCCTGAACGGTAAAAGTCAAAATCGTCATTATTGAACTTGACCTCCATTTTGTCATCAGTAACAGCATATTAAAATTTCGGAAGCTTTGGTAGAATAGTTCATGCATAAATGCACGGACATGACTGGAAACTCCATTTTTCAATCTTTCAAGAACCATAACTCCTGAACGGTAAAAGTCAAAATCGTCATTATTACACTTGACCTCCATTCTGTCATCAGTAACAACATATTAAAATTTGGGAAGCTTTGGTAGAACAGTTCATGAGTAAATGCACGGACACGACTGAAAACTCCATTTTTCAATCTTTCAAGAACCATAACTCCTGAACGGTAAAAGTCAAAATCGCCATTATTGAACTTGACCTCCGTATAGTTGTCAGTAATAACATATTAAAATTTTAAAAGCTTTGGTTGAACGGTTCATGAGTTAATGCACGGACAACATTTGATTGCCGCCTTTCAAGAACCATAACTCCTGAACGGTAAAAGTCAAAATCGCCATTATTGAACTTGACCTTCGTATAGTTGTCAGTAATAACATATTAAAATTTTAAAAGCTTTGGTTGAACGGTTCATGAGTTAATGCACGGACAACATTTGATTGCCGCCCGCCCGCCCGCCCGCCCGACCGCCCGGCCGCCCGGCCGCCCGCCGTACATCCCCAAATCAATAACCGACATTTTTGTCACAAAAATCCGGTTAATAAAACATAAATATGAATATAGAAATACATACAAAGTAAGATGACGATTTGTTAAGGATTATATACCCTTGTGTTGATTAAATGCTAAACATATGGAAATTTTATAGAAAATCAAAAGCCTTTCCCTTTGTATACTCATTTTTTTGCAATATGATGCTTAATAGACGGAGGATTATTGCATGCAGTGCTAGCAATGATTTTCTTAAAACAAGTTTATAAATTTAGATATTGGTTAAACAAATATAAATATGGATCAATTCAAATACACCATTTAGGGTGGGTGCGCTCGACTTTAGTGAGTCAGCACGAGGTGTTTTGGAATTTTCAGGCTGTTTATGACTTTTATAATGTAAACAATAAACGCTAGGCTAGCTGATCATAGAAAAAATAAGTGAGTAATCTACGTTTAAAATTTTATAAAAAAAATCTCTGCATTAAAGTCTGTGGATTTTCTACAAAAATAGTGGTTTTATTTTCACAAAATTCTCTTTTTCTACAAAATGCAATAAAACTATAAGTAATAATGCTTTGCACGAAGTTTCCCCTTGATATATGTACAATCTTTTTCATTCGCTGTTACAAAAATTTAGAAATTATTATAAATTAAGGAATGTATCTCCCAAAGCTCCGATTCCTTTCACGGATTTGGCTATACCTGTTGGACCTTTTGGATTATAGCTCTTCATCTTTTATATCAGCTTTGGATTTCAAATATTTTGGCCACGAGCATCCCTGAAGAGACATGTATTGTCGATATGCATGTATCTGGTGCAGGAAAATTGGTGCCGATAATATTATTATTCATTATCTTTGCTGTTTTAATACTATTGCAGCTTGAAAATTTTGTGATTGATGGGCCATAGAAGGGTCATAAACCTAAAGTTCTGTTAGATTTCGTGTCTATGATTCGATAGATTTTTTGTTTGAATTGTTTTGCATTTGCCATTTCTGAATCTTATATTGCTTACTATGGGATTTGGGTTTTGCTAATTTTTGAGAGCCGTACGTTGACTTATAGCTGTTATATTTTACTTTATTTGGTCTGTGGTGGAGATTTGCCTTATTGGTAATCATACCACGTCATCTCATATTTATATTATCCCATAAGTAACTCATCTCTAGATAATGGTTGAACTAGAGACCGCATGAATATAAATTAAAATATGTTGCATTATTGACTGGCAATCCGATAATACATCAGCATTTTTTGTATAGCTTATTTACAAAGTTTAATCAATTGACTGCTAATTACGATTTATTTTTTTTAATATTTGTAACGTTTGAAAAAACATAGTCTTTGTCAGAGCTAATTATCTCTTTGATAGTGGGGTGACAGAATAGAAAAAGGTCGATTATTAAAAGAGTTTAATTTAACTTCATGGTAAACGGCTAAAAATTGGCACAGTCCTAGAAAAATGATTTAATTTGAGATTGGTCGTCAAAAAGTCGTATGGTGCAGTTTTTTATTTAAGCTTTTAGTCAGCATATTTAACTTTTAATGCAGATCATAAGTGGCATGCAGTTTGGCTTTTTATTCAAAAGCTGCCCTCGAATATCTTTCTTTATTGTTTTATTTAAACATCAGACATAATGCTCTATGCATTAGGCGAAAAAGATAATCATGAAAGCCTTTTGATGACAAATTATGAAGTAAACACAACTGTTAACGCGAACATTTTGTGTTTTACCTGATTCCAACATCATACAATAAAGCGCTGATGAATGGATTATGTCGTATTTACTATAAAGTAATAAAACTGCAATTTTTCTTTTCATGTACACCTGTTTTTATGATGTAAGATTTCTTAAAACGATATTATTTAAACTTGGAAAAATTTTTGCTATTCAATTATTTACTTTTTAAAAAATCCGGATAGTTGTATCCCGTCCATTATTGGGCTGATTACATACTTTTCCTGTAATATTTTGGACTTGATATTTCTTGTTTCTGTTATTGTTTTATTGTTTCGTTGAATTATTTAGGCGTCCATACTTCTTTTTTAATGTTGTGTTAATGTCATTTTATGTATATAAGAGGATGAATAAGTGTTTCAGTTGTTTATAAGAAAGAGGGATCCGACAAAATCCCCAAAAAGATAACAAAACTAGAAAGTCCGATGAAACTTGGCTTTAATATTTCAAAGTAAGCAAACATTAGGTTTAATCCCTTAAATAGTATTATTCTCTTAAATGCGAAAGTGGAATAATTGATTAATTTTACCAATTACAGTAAATCGAGATATTTTGACAAAGTTCATTGGTGTAATAATGAAATTTTCCCGAAACTGCTCGGATGATTGTGACTTTAGTTCATTCATAGATAGTCACCTATGGTTCATTCTAATTGTTTAAAAATTGTTTATAATAAAAGTGGATACAAATGATGCATAAGTCTACATAACATATGGTATTTACAGATCGCACTGCAATTTGAAATGCTTAGTTCTTTGATTTTAAAATTCAGATATATTGAAGTTTTACTGTCTCTCTTTAACCTAGACATCAGTCAGTCGGTACTTGTATTTCCCAGTTAGTTTGTGATAAAGGATACTACAGAAAATATAATGTTTGCGTCATATCTTTATAAAATTATAATCCTGGTACTTTTGATAACTATTGACCTTTCTTTGATATTTATACAGATTGACGACTACAAAAAAAAATTATGAAAAACTTTAGAGGCCAATATTAACTTTCCAATTGTCTATTTCCCCATGTCTCAATGTACTACGCTCCTCTGCGTTATCGTATTATGTCCAAATATCTCAAATGATACCCTCCGCTGGTGCATGTTGAGTCAATACAGACTTTATGAACAGGGGTGTACTCCTGACTAATTAAAGCAGGCCGAATATTTCAATGGTATATTCAAACATATTAGTTGACGTTAATATTAAAACCCCATGGTAAAAGTCGAAGAACGACGTAAATGACAAACAAAATTTCTACAAAACTCTTCATAAACCACCACAGATCAACACGAAACATACTAAAATCTACAGGGGTTATCTCGTGTGCTCCCGGAAGGTTTAGCTGATTCTGTTTCAATTGTTACCTCCATATGTCGTACGTGGAAATATTTTGGTGACATGTACTTTTAAAATAATGAAAAAGTACTGGCGACTGAAATAGACACAATTTCTTTTTATAGCACCGTATTACGAATAATGTAACATTTAAGCTCTGTCGTGACCCAACTCGATAGCAACATCTTTTGTAGTTTAAGATTTTTAGATACTACATGTACGTATCAGATTAGATCATACAATTTGCAATTAATTTGTGTTCTATTTCTGTTTGTAACATATTGATACTTTTGATTCGCATGACACGGGCTACATGTCGATAAGACAACCGAACTGAACTCTTTTTTTTTGGAGTTTCCCTAGCTTTTGTTTAAAACATAAACATCGGTTAACTATTGTTGCCTCTAATGTTTCTTTAAGACATACAGATAAAATAGCAGCCGACTTAAGTCAAGAAATCGAAGGCTATCAAAGATTGTGCTCTGTGAACTATTCTGGATTGTACCTGATATTCATATGATGAAGACATAATCTTTCAATCAGTTTAATTGAGGTCTGGAGCTGGCATGTCAGTTAACTGCTAGTAGTCTGTTGTTATTTATGTATTATTGTCATTTTATTTATTTTCTTTTGTTACATCTTTTGACATCAGACTCGGACTTCTCTTGAACTGAATTTTAATGTGCGTATTGTTATTCTTTTACTTTTCTACATTGGCTAGAGGTATAGGGGGAGGGTTGAGATCTCATAAACATGTTTAACCCCGCCGCAATTTTGCGCCTGTCCCAAGTCAGGAGCCTCTGGCCTTTGTTAGTCTTGTATGATTTTAAATTTTAGTTTCTTGTGTATAATTCGGAGTTTAGTATGACGTCCATTATCACTGTACTATTATGCATATTTTAGGGGCCAGCTGAAGGACACCTACGGGTGCGGGAATTCTCGCTACATTGAAGACCCATTGGTTGCCTTCGGCTGTTGTTTGCTCTATGGTCGGGTGGTTGTCGCTTTGACATATTCACCATTTCCTTTCTCAATTTTATTTTTTACAGAGTTTGTCTTTAGTGCCGTGTGGAGACAGTAGAGTGCCTCCCCGTGCTTAAGGTTTATGCTCTTATATTATACTAGATTATGGAGTGTGTGTCCGAGCGAGAACTTCTCTATAGCCGAACAGTTTTATCATTTTTACACAATTTAATCTACTGTGTGATGGTTCATGTTCATTACTTTAGGAATATCTATCAAAAAGTAGTATTTTAATATTCAGCCCCATTCATCTATTTAGTCAGACGTCAGTCGCTACCTTGATATACCCTATCTTTTGTTAAATTTGTCGGGAAACTTATGACAATAAGCATTTGACGTCTTGAGCCGAACAGTTTTATCATTTTTACACAATTTAATCTACTGTGTGATGGTTCATATTCTGGACGCCAGTCTTTGCTCCTTTGTAATAAATCTACATACCAAAAAACAAATATGAAGCTTAGAAATGGAAAAATATTAAATACTAAACTCGTTCAAAGGGTATCTACACGTCTCAATCTTCAGAATCGCTTATCTAAAAATACTACCATAGCTAACGTTTTTAACAATAAAAATCGTGGTTACCCTTCTATCGATAAGTGTCATGCCAAAAAATGACTTACGTGTCCCCGTCTTTCCACCAACAATACAGTAAGGTCCACATTTAATGGTCGCACATTTTCTCTAAATTTTGAAACTGATATTACTTGAAGAACAAACAGTATTATTTATTTACTCACATGAAACAAACCGGGATGCGGTATTCAGTACGTAGGTGAAACTGGGCGATATTTATCTAAACGCACGCAAGAACACCTGTATCGTTTTAAAAGACCCAATAAATTCAAAAGTATCATTTATCAACATCTTAAGAAGCACAGTCATCCTATTAAATATTTAACAGTTCAACCTTTAGAAGTAGTAAATAAGCAGCCTGGTGAATCTCATTCCAAGTTTGTACGATCACGAAAAATAAATGAATTAAATTGGATTAAAAAATTACAGACAGTCTACCCTCTCGGTCTTAATGATAATATCATGGGAATTGGCAATATATCAAGAACCGATTCTGTTAACATTTTGGATATAGTTTCTAAAACTGTTCGTAAAAATCGTTCTCATGGACGCAGAAAAAATCGCAATCAAAGAAAATTTCGGACCAACCATACAAATATTTCGGACCTAATTTCCATTTCAAAAAACAACGGCAGACATTATCTGTTAACCAAGCTTTGTTCTTTACCTATAAATAAATTAAATAAAATTTTAGAGGATTGCAACACAATTTCATATTACAGTCCTAAGTATGAAATTGTCCAAATTATAATGGCATATTGTTATTCTAAACTGTTTCCAAAAATTGATCGCCCTGAAGATCATAAAAACATTTTATTAAAATAAAGTATGTCAATAAAGGTTTTGATTTTGTAAATATTGCCGGTATTTTTAACGACCATTCTGTTAAAGACCAAATTCCTGGATATTTTGATAATACTGAACTCCCTCTCATTTGTTATATTTACAAGAAATCTACCCGAAAATATGTGTTTAATTATAGCCAATTGTGTAAAGATGTAAATATCACTGAAAATACACCTATGTCGTGTAATTGCAGTAATTCAGAATACACCTATGGACCAATTTCCCATGTTATAACAGGAGACCTTAACATCGTTCGCGACCGAGAGTTAAAATCATTCCTCAGTAAAGGACCTAAATATCGTCCCCCGTCAACTATTAACTGGAATGAGTGTCGTAATATCATCAACGACTCACTCCGCGCCTACTGTTTGAAATGGGTAAAACGGGAAAAAGCTGACAAAAAATCTTTGGACTCTTTTTTTAATTCAGTAATGAAGATAGTTGATATTCGAATACAACATTTTAAAGAACATTTTACCCTCAACAAAAACTATAAAAACCCTATTTCGCGTATCAAAAATAAACTAACAGAACTAGCCAAGGAATTTGTTTTTGTCCCGGCTGATAAAGCTGCTAATAATATCATTATTGTTTGACGTAAATTTTATATAGAGGTTCTGCAAAAGGAAATCACGAATTCACCAACATTCCAACTGACTTCATTTTCAGAAAACGACATCTGTAACAAACATAAACTTTTAGCTACTTCTTTACAAGCAGAACCAAACACAATGAAAGTCCCAACTATGTACTGGCTTCCGAAGCTGCACAAAAAACCTTACAAATATAGATTTATTTCATCTTCCAGCCATTGTTCAACTACTAAATTGTCTGTTTTACTTACTAGTACACTTGGTACAATAAAAAACCTGATAATAAATTGTTCAAATAAGGCCTTTGAAAATAGTGGAATTAATTACTTTTGGAGTGTCAAAAACTCGTTGGAAGTACTTGATAAATTGCATGCATATATTGGTGATTTTGAATCTGTTCAAAGTTTTGATTTTTCTACCCTATATACCACTTTGCCTCATATTCTTATTAAGAAAAAATTCACATCCCTAATTAACTGGGCATTTAAATAGTCGGAATGCGAGTACATATGTTCAAACTCTTTTAGATCATTTTTTAGTAGCAATAAACAAAAGAACTATGTCAATTGGACATGCTTTGATACTATTTATGCACTTGAATTTTTACTTGATAACATTTTTGTTCGCTTTGGAGATTCCGTATATCGTCAAGTTATTGGAATTCCAATGGGGACTAACTGTGCACCACTTATTGCGGACCTGTTTTTGTATTGTTATGAGTTACAATTTATGACTAAAATTAGCAAAGACCCATCAAAACAACATTTGATACAAAAATTTAACAATACTTTTAGATATTTGGATGATATATTGGCTCTAAATAATGACGACTTCAGTATGTATACTAAAGAAATTTATCCTGTAGAACTTACTTTAAATAAAGCTAATGATAACAATGATCACTGCCCTTTCCTCGATCTTGATATCTATATCATAAACGGGAAGCTTAATACAAAAATTTATGATAAAAGAGATGATTTTTCATTTCCTATTGTTAATTATCCATTTTTAGATGGTGACGTTCCCTTGTCACCATCTTATGGTGTTTATATATCTCAACTTGTACGATTCGCTCGTGTATGTAACAATGTATTAGATTTTAGCGAGAGAAATTTATGTATTACTGAAAAATTATTACACCAGGGTTTTCGATATCACAAACTGGTCAAAACATTTACTAAATTTTATCACCGGTATAAGGAAATAATTCGTAAATATAACTCAACATGCAGACATCTTATACGTTCAGGTATTTCACATCCAAAATTTTATGGAAATATTCTTTATAAAGCACAAAAATGTCAGTATTCTCCTCAGAAACTAACAAAACCTTTAAATAGACTTATTAAAAGGGGATATAGTTACGATACTGTTGTCAGGTCATTAAAGATTGCATATTTTGGCTTTAACATTGATTCACTTATAGGGTCTTTGCATCGGAACTAAACACATTTATTTCTAAAAAAAAAACAGTTGTTGGCATGACACGGGTTATGTTCTTCTCATATATTTTATGATAGTATGATACTAAACCCCTAACGGGAGGGATTGTACCTGATATTCATATGATGAAGACATAATCTTTCAATCAGTTTAATTGAGGTCTGGAGCTGGCATGTCAGTTAACTGCTAGTAGTCTGTTGTTATTTATGTATTATTGTCATTTTATTTATTTTCTTTTGTTACATCTTTTGACATCAGACTCGGACTTCTCTTGAACTGAATTTTAATGTGCGTATTGTTATTCTTTTACTTTTCTACATTGGCTAGAGGTATAGGGGGAGGGTTGAGATCTCATAAACATGTTTAACCCCGCCGCAATTTTGCGCCTGTCCCAAGTGAGGAGCCTCTGGCCTTTGTTAGTCTTGTATGATTTTAAATTTTAGTTTCTTGTGTATAATTCGGAGTTTAGTATGACGTCCATTATCACTGTACTATTATGCATATTTTAGGGGCCAGCTGAAGGACACCTACGGGTGCGGGAATTCTCGCTACATTGAAGACCCATTGGTTGCCTTCGGCTGTTGTTTGCTCTATGGTCGGGTGGTTGTCGCTTTGACATATTCACCATTTCCTTTCTCAATTTTATTTGTCTGTGGGTGTTTTTCTTTTTTTTTTGCCATAACTTTTTTTCAGTTTATTTTCGATTTATGACCTTAATGTCCCTGTGGTATATTTCGTCTCTCATATGCTTGCATCTATCGTAAAAAAATCTACAACCAAGACAAGGAATTTCTTTTCCCAAAACAGAACATCTAAGTATAGGCTGTTTAATGCTGATTTGTCATACAACCTCTACAAACCATTACTGGGATTCAATTTGTATTCTAAATCACAAGGACATTCAAAGAAGAAATTACCATGCATCAGGCGTGCGATAAAAATGCTAACCCTAGTTTAGGTATCAAATCAATTATACAGACCAGACTGTAGGGCACAACTACCACGACAATCGGAAATATTCCGCAGACTTCAGTCATGTACTCATGGCAAGTATATACTGTCGATCAGGGATGAGTGTTTTCTTAACTTTTGTTTAAAGATATTTTGAGTTGCAAGCAGCAGGACAAGACGTTTTTTTTTCAATACAGAATTTTGAAACTGATATAACTTGAAAAACAAACAGTATTATTTATTTACTCACATGAAACAAACCGGGATGTGGTATTCAGTACGTAGGAGAAACTGGACGATATTTATCTAAACGCACTCAAGAACATCTGTATCGTTTTAAAAGACCCAATAAATTCAAAAGTATCATTTACCAACACCTTAAAAAACACAACCATCCTTTTAAATATTTAGCAGTTCAACCTTTTAGAAGTAGTAAATAAGCAGCCTGATGAATCTCATTCAAAGTTTGTACGATCACGGAAAATAATTGAATAAAATTGGATTAAAAAATTACAAACAGTCTACCCTCTCGGTCTTAATGATAATATCATGGGAATTGGTAATATATCTAGAACCGATTCCGTTAACATTTTGGATTTAGTTTCTAAAACTGTTCGTAAAAACAGTTCTCACGGTCGTAGAACAAATCGCAATCAAAGAAAATTTCGGACTAATCATACCAATATTTCGGACCTAATTTCTATTTCAAAAAACAACGGAAGACATTATCTGTTAACAAAACTCTGTTCATTACCGGTTAATAAGTTAAATAAAAATTTTGGAGGATTGCAACACAATTTCATATAGCAGTCCTGAGTATGAAATTGTTCAAATTATTATGGCATATTGTTATTCTAAACTATTTCCCAAAATTGATCGCCCTGAAGATCATAAAAAACATTTTATTAAAATAAAGTATGTCAATAAAGGTTTTGATTTTGTAAATATTGCCGGTATATTTAACGACCATTCTGAAATATTCTGTATAAAGCACAAAGGGGTCAGTATTCACATCAAAAACTAACAAAACCTTTGAATAGACTTATTAAGAAGGGATATAGTTACGATACTGTTGTCAGGTCATTAAAGATTGCATATTTTGGCGTTAATATTGATTCGCTTATAGGGTCTTTGCATCGGAACTAAACACATTTATTCAAAAACCAGTTGTTGGCATGACACGGGTTATGTTCTTCTCATATATGTTATGATGGTATGATACTAAACCCCTCACGGGGAGGATTGTGCCTGATATTCATATGATGAAGACATAATTTGCAATCAGTTTAATTGAAGTCCGGAGCTGGCATGTCAGTTAACTGCTATAAGTCTGATGTTATTTATTTATTATTGTCATTTTGTTTATTTTCTTTGGTTACATCTCCTGACATCAGACTCGGACTTCTCTTGAACTGAATTTTAATGTGCGTATTGTTATGCGTTTACTTTTCTGCATTGGCTAGAGGTATAGGGGGAGGGTTGAGATCTCACAAACATGTTTAACCCCGCCGCATTTTTTGCGCCTGACCCAAGTCAGGAGCCTCTGGCCTTTGTTAGTATTGTATTATTTAACTTTTCGTTTCTTGTGTACAATTTGGAGTTTAGTATGGTGTTTATTATCACTGAACCAGTATATATTTGTTTAGGGCCAGATGAAGGACGCCTCCGGGTGCGAGAATTTCTCGTTGCATTGAAGACCTGTTGGTGACCTTCTGCTGTAACGTTGTCTGCTCTATGGTCGGGTTGTTGTCTCTTTGACACATTCCCCATTTCCATTCTTAATTTTACATATTTGACCACCACTCTTTTGCAATGCACAACACGTTAAATGTCCCAAGTTTAACATTCAAATTCGCAATATTATTATAGAATTCGTGGCTTAAGATTTTGTCGTGTTTATTAAACACTATAGACCAATACTGACATTGGAGATTTACTAAACCTTCCACTTACGAACAAATAGTATTTCAGCCAAAGGTCAGAACTTCGTAATAACTTTTCCACATTACAAAAGTCATTTAAGGTCTGAATTACTTATCTAAGTTACGTATATTGAGTGCCATGTTAAATAATTCTGCATAGAAAAAACATTATGGTGCGTCACTTAGTTTGGGATTGAATAACCGAAAATGTCTCCATTTGAAAAGAATAAAATGCTGTTTTATAATAAAACATATATTTTTAAAGTTGTTAGTCTATCGTAAAATGATTTATATTCCTATTAATACAAAATAATTTAATAGAAAGCGTCCGAAGTTATTTTTTGTCTGTTTTGCATGTACCGAATTCAACATATATGGCAAAAGCTTAAGTTTTCACTTTCATTGAGGTATTCTAGATGGTTATATTAATAAATACATATTTGTTCATAATTTTCTATAAATTGTGTTCAGTTTTGACAGACGTTGTTCTTATTACTTATCATTTAAAACTGAAAACTACCCCCTTTTTGTAAAGTTGCATACGTGTGTTCGGAAATCTTATTTAATGATGGGTTTCCACTTTTTCGGTGAAAAGTTCAATGAAGAAGAAAATAGATTCAAGTTTTTAATCATTCTTCAGTAAAAAGGGTATTTGAATTAAAGATAGATATCCAATGTTGTTTTTCCTTGAAAACGACATGTGACCTTTGATCGTGATTTCTAAAAAAATGTTCCATATTTTCTTTTGACGACCAGAAGAATCTCAAAGTACACATATTTCCGAATCCAATGAAACATGATATAGCCGTATACCATTTTTGACGATTTAAATTTCATAAATCCGACTTTGGTCACCGGCCTATGAAGGCCATACGCTTGTATATATAGTTGTAAATATGTGCTTACTCGTCTTTTTGTTTCTGTTTGGTAGATTTCTCATTGATAATAATAACACATCAACAGTTTTGAGAGAGGCGAGACATGTTTGTTGTCTTAAGGCGGCGTAGGAACTACTTATGTTTGATTAATTTCATTTTCTAAAAGTTACATCACTATCAGTTCATATAAAAAGAAGATGTGGTATGATTGCAAATAAGACAGCTCTCCACAAGAGACCAAATGACACAAAAAATTAACAACTATAGGTCACCATACGGCCTTCAACAAGAAAACTAACAGGCTAATATATGTACAAAAAATGAACGAAAAACAAATATGTAACACATCAACCATTATATCAGCTTGACGACTCTTTCCGGGGCCTTGCATCCTAGCTCATGGTCCAGCAAAATTCTATTAATATTCAATGTTCAATGTTAAGTTTTCTGCCTAAGTTAGTTTGATAGGAACTAATTGTGAAGATCGACTATTTTTTTCTAAAAGTTTCATATACATTGTATATATATTAGTTACTATCAGTGCATACATGTATCAGTTTGACGACTATTTTGAGGTCATATCCCCAAGGTCCATGCAGATACTATCAATGAATTTCCAATTTCCAATGTTTCGTTTGCTGCTTACGTTTGTTTAATAAGTTGTATTACTTATAGTACTATTTAAGTACATCTCAGTTTGACGGTCATTTTGACGCGCTGTCCGCTATCATCTTAGTCAAACAAGTTTGAATTAATAAGCAATGTTGATGTCCATCAGTATTTATCATTTGTTGAATTTTCTATCGACAGGTGAGACGCGTCTCTGTACATGTGTCAACATTTTATTTTATGTCAATGATGCTTTTAATGTATAAAAAGAGGGACGAAAGATACCAAAGGGACAGTCAAACTCATAAATCTAAAATAAACTGACAACGCCATGGCTAAAAATGAAAAAGAAAAACAGAAAAACAATAGTACACATGACACAACATAGAAAACTAAAGAATAAACAACACGAACCCCACCAAAAACTAGGGGTGATCTCAGGTGCTCCGGAAGGGTAAGCAGATCCTGCTCCACATGTGGCACCCGTCGTGTTGCTTATGTGATTACAAATCCGGTAAATAGACTAATTCGGTAGGTCACATTTATGAAAGGGAAGGGGATTGTAGTTACGACGTAAGGAACATATCCAATATCATTTGTGAAACGGTTATTACATAACGGTCAACCAACTCGTGATGGCGTCCGTAAAATTTACGAAGGGATGATTTCAACTTCACCATTTGGAACTCTTGGTTTAATAGCTTCCTTGTGAGCAGTAACCCTCTATCAAGAAAATCATGATAGGAAATGCAAGCACGGGAATATCGTATCAATTGGGAGATATATACCCCGTATGCAGGTGCTGCTGGAATGTTGCTACTTAGAAATGGAAAGTTCACAATTGGAAAGCTGAAATCATCTCTTTTGTCGTAAAGTTTTGTTTTCAACCGACCCTCATTGTCAATTTCTAGATGTAAGTCAAGATATGAAGCCGACTTAACTGTATAACTAATTTTTAAACTAACTTTTATACTAACTTTTAATGTATAACTTACTTTTAATGTATAACTAACTTTTAAGATAAATTTTAATGTATAACTAACTTTTAAGATACATTTTAATGTATAACTAACTTTTAATGCATTTCTTTATTTGCAGTAGATCAGATTTCAGATGACAGATTTAAATGAATATTTAGAAGAGACTATAGATGATATTGGAGGATTTGGACTTTTTCAATGGATACTTATGATACTTATTTTCGGAAGTAAAATAACGGATAACTGGAGCACTTTGATGATGACCTTTGGAGGTGCCGTTCCGAATTGGAGATGTGACTTGACTACATTAGACGGTCTTGAAATTAACGAGAATAATATATCGGACTTAGCATTTTGTGAGCTAACTACAAGTAATAGTTCTGTCAAGTGCAACTCCAGGCTATTTGAACCTGAAATGTCTACTGTTGTCTCTGAGGTATGTTTAATAAGAGATTAAAGATTTCAGTTCAATATTTAACCTTGCGACTTCTTGTTAAAATATTTTATGTCATGGTACAATTAACGTAAAAGAGGGACGAAAGATACCAGCGGGACAGTCAAACGCATAAATCGAAAATAAATTGACAGCGCCATGACTAAAAATGAAAAGAACAAACAGACAAACAATACAACACATGACACAACATAGAAACTAAAGAATAAACAACACGAACCACCAAAAACATGGGATGATCTCAGGTGCTCTGGAAGGGTAAGCAGATCCTGCTCCACATGTGACACCCGTCGTGTTGCTTATGAGATAACAAATCCGGTAAATAGTCTAATTTGGTATGTCATATTTATGAAAGGGAAGGGGATTGTAGGTACGACGTAAGTAACATATCAGATGTCATTTCTAAAACGGTTATTTAGTGATGGCGTCCGTAAAATTTACGAAGAGATGATTTCAACTTTATCATTTGGTACTCTTGATTTAATAGCTTCCTTGCGAGCAACAACCCTCTATAAAGAAAATCATGATAGGAAAAGCAAGCACGGGAATATCGTATCAATTGGGAGATATATACACCGTATGCAGGTGCTGCTGGAATGTTGCTACTTAGAAATGGAAAGTTCACAATTTGAAAGCTGAAATCATCTCTTGTGTCGTAAAGTTTGTTTTCAATCGACTCTCATTGTCAATTTCTAGATGCAAGTCAAGATATGAGGCCGACTTAACTGTATCTGTTGTATCCTTTATCTCTACTTCAATGTGATAGATGCGTTCGACATGGTCACCAAATTTTGAATTATTCTTTGAAAGAACATCATCTATATATCGGAAAGTAGAGTTAAATTGTGTGCCATAGATATTGCTAACTTCTTATCTTTCTTTCTAAGAAGTTCCTGTATGAATTCAGCCTCATAATAATAAAGAAACAAGTCGGCAAGTAGATGGGCACAATTCGTTCCCATTGGAATGCCGATAGTCTGTTGAAAAACACGTCCTCCGAACGTACGTTATAAGTATTCTTAATTCTAATTTGTATCAACAACCTCACTGCCTTAATCTATTCAGAAAGAGTGTCTACGTCTTCCTACTCACTCTTAGCCCATTGCCTGGCATAATCCTCGACTGAATCCATCAACATTTTATTTAAAGTTATATTTCCAGTTGATGGATTTCGAGTCACGATATTTTGGCCCTTTCGATAACACATTTCGTAGGGAAGTGTTATAAACAATGTTGAGGTCACCGGTAATAAAGTATGGTCAGCTGGATTATATGTGAATTTGGAACTAGCACAAGTGCAATCAGAAGGTTTAGACTTGAAGTCGTCATTACTGAGATCCTGCAAAACGTGCTTGTAATTGAAAATTTTAGTTGCAATGGTGTCAGACACAAGTTGTTTCCTTTTTCCTTTTTCCTTTTTCGATATTCAAATTTTTCAAAAAAAGTCCAAACTGAATATTTTTTTCCCCTCAAAATTTTTTTTCACAAATTTTTTTTTCCTCAAATTTTTTTTCCCTTAAAATTTTATTTTTTCAAATTTTTTCACAAAATTTTTTTTGTCAAAATTGTTTTTTTCCTCAAAATTTTTTTCCCCAAAAATGTTTTCCTCAATTTTTTTTTCCTTATTCGTTTTCTATTTCCTTTTTCGATTTTCATTTCCTTATTCGTTTTCTATTTCCTTTTTCGATTTTCATTTCCTTATTCGTTTTCTATTTCCTTTTTCGATTTTCATTTCCTTATTCGGTTTCTATTTCCTTTTTTGATTTTCATTTCCTTATTCGGTTTCTTTTTTCTTATTCGGTTTCTTTTTCCTTATTTAATTTTCATTTCCTTATTTGGTTTCTATTTCCTTTTTCAATTTTCATTTCCTTATTCGTTTTCTATTTCTTTTTTCAATTTTCATTTCCTTATTCGGTTTCTTTTTCCTTATTCGATTTTCATTTCCTTATTCGTTTTCTTTTTCCTTTTTCGATTTTCATTTCCTTATTCATTTTCTATTTCCTTTTTCGATTTTCATTTCCTTATTCGGTTTCTTTTTCCTTTTTTGATTTTCATTTCCTTATTTGGTTTCTTTTTCCTTATTCGGTTTCTATTTCCTTATTCGATTTTCATTTCCTTATTCGGTTTCTATTTCCTTTTTCGATTATCATTTCCTTATTCGTTTTCTAATTCCTTTTTCGATTTTCATTTCCTTATTCGGTTTCTATTTCCTTTTTCAATTTTCATTTCCTTATTCAATTTCTTTTTCCTTATTCGGTTTCTATTTCTTATTCGATTTTCATTTCCTTATTTGGTTTCTTTTTCCTTATTCAATTTTGGGTTTGGTATAGGTATCAGAAATGATTGGTACAGACTGGTCTTTTAAATAAGGATGTATTTTCGATTGAACTAATTTATGATGAAGAATATTGCCTAAGTTGATGCCATGGCTGTATATATGTAGTATTGGTATTTTCACTAGTACGATGATCTGAATGAGTCATGTTTGAGATATTTGTCATGACTGGTGATGAGGGGACAACTGCCATGTAAAAATGTTGCCTAATGCAGTGTAAGGCATTTATTCCTTAATATTTTTGATATGATTTGCATATTTCGAAATACTTTAATAGACGAGAATTCTTCCGGTAGTCTTTTTTTATGGTTTTTTTTTTGGATAAACGATGTAAAACAGGGACGAAAGATACCAAAGGGACAGTCAAACTCATAAATCTAAAACCAACTGACAACGCCATGGCTAAAAATGAAAAAGACAAACAAACAACAGCACACACGACACAACATAGAAAACTAAAGAATAAACAACACGAACCCCTCGTAAAGTAACGGTTACTACCTTTATATTTTCCCATGCCAGGTACATCCAAAGAACAAAACACAATAAAAAGGGATAGACGTAATAAACAAACTTTTGGTCAGTAATTTTAACAAATAAACGGAATAAACATCTTTTGAAAGATATTTATTGGAATATGTTCATGCATATTTCGTACAATGTATTATATTCCTCGTCCAATCAATGTTAAAATAAGAATAACATGAACAAAAGAAAAATAAATAATAAAGGAAAACAATCATCTTCAATAAAACGTATGTGTTTTAACATAGTTTTATTTTATATGAATATCAATTGTAAATTATTCATTTTAGTGGGACCTGGTATGTGAAAGAAGTTGGATTCCATCCACCATTACATCATTACAAATGGGAGGTGTAATAGCTGGTGGGTTTGTTTCTGGACAAATGGCAGATACTATAGGGCGTAAATTAACATACGCTTCAGCATTGTCGGCATTGTTAGTATTCAACACCGCGGCTGCCTTCTCAACATCCTGGCAAATGTTCGCAGCACTCAGATTTTTTATCGGCATTGGATGTGGGTTTGTCTCTTCGGTAAATTTTACATTTATTTTGGAGTTCACAACACGAGAATCCAGATCAATGCTAAGATTTCTACCGTGTAGAGAAGTGTTTGGAATATTGTATGCATGTCTTTGCTGGTGGCTCCATGATTGGCGGTCCATCCAGATAGGTACTGCAACGTTAGTTGTTCCATTTTTGCTGTTAATTATTTGGTGAGTAAACAAAACTGTGTCAGTGCTAAATGCTGGTCTTGAAAATATTGTAATGATTTATAAAAAGTATGGAGAAAAAGGAACGAGTATGTAATTCAATTTGTCTATGATGCTGAGATATTTATAGCAACTAACAATACATTACTGAGTACTAATTTCTGGCTTTTTATCTCTCATTTTGGGCGCCGTGATTGGGAAATAAAATATTTGTTTGTTTGCTTGTTTGTTTGCTTGTTTGTTTGTTTGTTTGTTTTTATTAATGTTAAAACAATATTTTAAAGGTTTGTACCTGAAAACTTCAGATGGTTGGTTACTCATTGGAAAATTCAGAAAGCATATGAAGTCATTAAAAGAATAGCGAAAGTGAATGATAAAAAATCACCAGAATATGAAAAATTTCACGCGGAAGTAATACAAGTAGAAGATTTAGTGTCTGAAGAAAAGAAATACAGTATTCTAGATATCTTAGATAATCCTAGACTTTTAAAGTTTACACTTTTACTGATGGTCGCTTGGTAAGACTTAAATAAAGTAATTAATGATGTATAAAGATGTTAATGTTATAATGTAGAAATACTGCATCATAGACATTTGCGGAAACTATGTCTATACCTAGAATTACACTTAGACTTACGATTACAGTTGACGAAAAACAAGGGGTCGTCTCAAAATATAAAAAATAAACCTAATTAACATTTATAGTAAAATCAAATGATTTTTTTTATATCTCGTAAATTATTTTCGAAGGCACACCCATGCAGGTTTTTTTTAAAATTCTCCGATAGAGTGTTCAAGCCCTACTCAGAAGAATATAATATGTCTTTTTAATTTCCTATACTCCCTCTGCATATTCAAAGTTTGTCTTATGTAAGTTATCAATACTGGATATATTTTCGGATATATTTTGTCGGACTGCAAACAAAGGAGTAGGTTCAGTAAGACCCCTTTTTGGCCTCAAAATATAGCAGTTTTAGAAAATTGTGAAAACGTAATCGTTTAGATATTTATTGCAAAGTAGAATGCCTCTGCTACATAAATATGGGCTGTTTTTGACAACAAAATGCACATATATCGGATACTAGCATCATTAAGTCATGCTAAATTACTGAAATCTTCACAATTGTAGCATTTTAGTTAAATTTTAGACGGTTTCCGTCTGAAATGAAAGTGGCCGCATTCGTGATCATTCATAATATTGAAATGTAAGTTGTATTTGATGATAATACATAATATATATAAAGGTTGAGGATGAACACGGATGCGGCCACTTTCATTTTTGACAAAAACCATCTGAAAAGTGACGATTTTTGGCATATTTGATAGATTTTTCATATTTAACCTTGAATCGGGGCGTTTTAAATGACTTTAAATGAGTTAAAATCTTCCGCATTAACGAATTGAATCAATTGAAATAGACACTTAAGTGTTTAGATAATGTCTAAAATCTTTCGTTTGATGAACTTGAAAATTGAGGCCGAAATCGCCCCTTACCGGACCTACTCCTTTGGCTCAGTCGGCAAAGGTAATTCTTTTCCTTTATTTGCCATCAATATGTGTTGCTGGTGCCTAAGAAATCTGCATTCAACATAACTTCGCGTTAGCATATCAATTCATTATATATTCCGAATAAATATTCGTGTGCATTCAAATATCTGTAAAAGCAAAGTGCACTTTAATCTAAAAGGATGTAATGAAAGTTTAATTGATAACATATAACAACTATGTTTCTTAAGAAATATAAAAAAAAATGTCATCGTTTAACAAAATCGTTTGATTGCATTTAATCTAAAATTAGGTTCACATACATCCGTGTACTTTAAAAAAGACTGCTTTTAGAAAATTTAAACAAAGTCTATACATTAAAATTCTTGATTTGATTTAAAATGAAATGCATATGCAACTAATTAAGTTACTTTTGTTATTTTAAACAAGGAAACGATGCAAAAGGGCATTTGAAATAAGTCGGGCTCCAACATGTCAAAAAGTGACGAATCAAAAGTCAACAAAAACTTCTCAAGGAAACATAGAGTTAATTTCTCTATGACGATTAAAAATCAATGTATTTTGACGAATCAGGGTATATTTATTCCTACTATAACGTCTTGACACACCACAGTATAAATTTGAATCACATTTACTTTAACAACAGTCGGAAGTTACTTAAGACGATATCTATCTAATTTAAATTTTCTTGCAACCATTGAGAGGTATTTTATGGCATGCTGTTCTCGTCAAAACTATGTTTAAAACATTTTTCGAAAATTTTACACACTGAATATTAAAAAAAACACACTGAGATTAAAAAACCTAAAACACACACTGAGAATTAGAAATTACACACTGAGATTTCATAAAGACGCACTGAGATTACGAAAAAATGAAAAAAACACACTGAGAATTGAAAATTACACATGAGATTTCAAAAAGACGCACTGAGATGAAATAAACTGAAAACACACACACTGAGAATTTGAAATTACACACTGAGAATTCAAAATTACACACTGAGATTTGTGCGCACTTTTTATGCGCACATATCTAATTAACATACGCAATCTTAATCTATTACAAGCTTAAAACAACTAGGGGACATAACTCATTAGTCCTTCAATCTGGTGCCAAATGTTTTATAAAATACATTAGCGATACAACTTTAAAGACTAATGGAACAAAAAAAATACCCACTTACTCTCATTACAAAATATAATTAGAGTCATGTATCACATGTCTTTGATATAACCAAATGGTGAAAATTTTATTAAAATTATAAGAAATCATTAGAACAATCTACAAAAAGACAAATAATGCAATGACATGTTCACCCAAGTGTCTATTATAACATATAAACGTAACAACAAAAATATAAAAGATTACCTTGCGAAATCAGGGTAACAGTTGAAGACTTTTGAAAAAGGACCTATGCTTAAACAGTTTTAAGCAAACAATCCCGATACACCGTTAGCAATAATATTAATCTGAATTATATTGAAAAATAACTTATTAATATGAGTAAGTAAAAAACGATGTTAAGTCTTGAAATTTATCATAAACGTTGGTTGAAGGAACCGCATTTCATTATATAGACAAGAGTTCTAGAGACCAAGATATCAATCTGTTGAATTGTTCATCTCAGGAATATTCATTAGTAATTTGCATATTAATCTCAATGTGTATTTTTGAAATCTCAGTGTTTAAAAATGAACAATTCTCAGTGTGTGTTTTTCAATTTATTTAATCTCAGTGTGTCTTTTTAAAATCTCAGTGTGTAATTTTAATTTCTCAGTGTGTGTTTTTCATTTTTTTTAATCTCAGTGTTTAATTTTAAAATCTCAGTATGTAATATCGATTTCTCAGTGTGTTATATAATTATTTTAGGTTTTTTAATCTCATGGTCCGAGAACACAATTATTTCGTAGTGCATTTCTTTTAGAACATAAATGAAAATGAAAAAAATCGCACCCGCGCTTTCTCAATGAAATTTTTACAGTGTGTTGTACTACTTTTGGGACAAATTATATCAAAATTATAGAAAACTTCATCGGCTCTTACTCAAAATATGGACAATTTTATGTTTAGGGCGTCTTGAAATCTTTTGACAGCTTCCGAAGTGCTCATTTTTAACCTTTTTCAGCTGGACCAAATCACTACTTTCCTTTAAAATTCTGGACCCAAATTTTTTTACAGTGTAATTTCAACCCCCTACTTGCAATTTGAGCCATTAAACATGGAGAAATAAATTTGGAAGGGGTATAAAAATAAATGACAAGTAACAAACTGTCAACACTAGGGACTATATTCGTGAACAAGGGACGACAATTGTGGTCTCGGACCTCATTATGTATTTTTTTTTTTTCGAAAAAAGGGTTTAAACATAGTTTTGACGAGAACGGCTTGCCATAGTATTCGTTGATTAATTATTTTGATTGATCTCGTAAGGCCGTCATAAAACATTTTTCAGTAAAAGAACTAATTGACATGCGACAAACTGACAAGTTGTTATATGAAGCTAAAAATCTAAATAAAAACAAACAAAAATAATATTTACCGTAAAAACTACAAAAGAGCCCTTTCAAACTGTTCCGATGTGTGTTTCAAACTGGTCCGAGATGTCTATCAAAGAAGACATAGTTGTCTTTGCCTTTGGCCCAAGTTGTCTCAGTCTGATTTGTCTTTAATTTGACCCATGTTGTCTCAGTCTGATTTGTCTTTGATTTGACCCAAGTGGTCTCAGTCTGATTTGTCTTTGAATTGACCCAAGTTATTTCAGTCTTATTTGTCTTTGATTTGACCCAAGTGGTCTCAGTCGGATTTGTCTTTGCCTTTGGTCCAAGTTGTCTCAGTCTGATTTGTCTTTGATTTGACCCAAGTGGTCTCAGTCTGATTTGTCTTTGATTTGCCCCAAGTGGTCTCAGTCTGATTTGTCTTTGCCTTTGGTCCAAGTGGTCTCAGTCTGATTTGTCTTTGATTTGACCAAAGTGGTCTCAGTCTGATTTGTCTTTGATTTGACCCAAGTGGTCTCAGTCGGATTTGTCTTTGCCTTTGGTCCAAGTTGTCTCAGTCTGATTTGTCTTTGATTTGACCCAAGTGGTCTCAGTCTGATTTGTCTTTGATTTGACCAAAGTGGTCTCAGTCTGATTTGTCTTTGATTTGACCAAAGTGGTCTCAGTCTGATTTGTCTTTGATTTGACCCAAGTGGTCTCAGTCTGATTTGTCTTTAATTTGTCCCAAATTGTCTCAGTCTTATTTGTCTTTGATTTGACCCAAGTTATCTCAGTCTGATTTGTCTTTGATTTGACCCAAGTGGTCTCAGTCGGATTTGTCTTTGCCTTTGGTCCAAGTTGTCTCAGTCTGATTTGTCTTTGATTTGACCCAAGTGGTCTCAGTCTGATTTGTCTTTGATTTGACCAAAGTGGTCTCAGTCTGATTTGTCTTTGATTTGACCCAAGTGGTCTCAGTCTGATTTGTCTTTGATTTGACCCAAGTGGTCTCAGTCTGATTTGTCTTTGATTTGACCCAAGTGGTCTCAGTCTGATTTGTCTTTGATTTGACCCAAGTTATCTCAGTCTGATTTGTCTTTGATTTGACCCATGTGGTCTCAGTCTGATTTGTCTTTGATTTGACCCAAGTGGTCTCAGTCGGATTTGTCTTTGCCTTTGGTCCAAGTTGTCTCAGTCTGATTTGTCTTTGATTTGACCCAAGTGGTCTCAGTCTGATTTGTCTTTGATTTGACCCAAGTGGTCTCAGTCTGATTTGTCTTTGATTTGACCCAAGTGGTCTCAGTCTGATTTGTCTTTGCCTTCGACCCAAGTGGTCTCAGTCTGATTTGTCTTTGATTTGATCCAAGTTGTTTCAGTCTGATTTGTCTTTGATTTGCCCCAAGTTGTCTCAGTCTGATTTGTCTTTGATTTACCCCAAGTGGTCTCAGTCTGATTTGTCTTTGATTTGTCCCAAGTGGTCTCAGTCTGATTTGTCTTTGAATTGACCCAAGTTGTCTCAGTCTGATTTGTCTTTGATTTGACCCAAGTTGTCTCAGTCTGATTTGTCTTTGATTTGACCCAAGTTGTCTCAGTCTGATTTGTCTTTGATTCGACCCAAGTGGTCTAAGTCTGATTTGTCTTTGCCTTTGGTCCAAGTGGTCTCAGTCTGATTTGTCTTTGATTTGACCCAAGTGGTCTCAGTCTGATTTGTCTTTGCCTTCGACCCAAGTGGTCTCAGTCTGATTTGTCTTTGATTTGATCCAAGTTGTTTCAGTCTGATTTGTCTTTGATTTGCCCCAAGTTGTCTCAGTCTGATTTGTCTTTGATTTACCCCAAGTGGTCTCAGTCTGATTTGTCTTTGATTTGTCCCAAGTGGTCTCAGTCTGATTTGTCTTTGATTTGACTCAAATTGTCTCAGTCTTATTTGTCTTTGATTTGACCCAAGTTGTCTCAGTCTGATTTGTCTTTGATTTGACCCAAGTGGTCTCAGTCTGATTTGTCTTTGATTTGTCCCAAGTGGTCTCAGTCTGATTTGTCTTTGATTTGACTCAAATTGTCTCAGTCTTATTTGTCTTTGATTTGACCCAAGTTGTCTCAGTCTGATTTGTCTTTGATTTGACCAAAGTGGTCTCAGTCTGATTTGTCTTTGATTTGACCCAAGTTGTCTCAGTCTGATTTGTCTTTGATTTGACCCAAGTGGTCTCAGTCTGATTTGTCTTTGCCTTTGGTCCAAGTTATCTCAGTCTGATTTGTCTTTGATTTGACCCAAGTGGTCTCAGTCTGATTTGTCTTTGATTTGCCCCAAGTTGTCTCAGTCTGATTTGTCTTTAATTTGTCCCAAGTGGTCTCAGTCTGATTTGTCTTTAATTTGTCCCAAATTGTCTCAGTCTTATTTGTCTTTGATTTGACCCAAGTTGTCTCAGTCTGCTTTAAACCGAGTTGTCCTTATTCCACCTCAAGCTGTCAAGATTCCATTTTTGTACCGATATATCTTTCCAAATCCTTTTGTTTAAACTATAGAAAAACATCATAGGAGTTAATTAGTCTTTGTTTTGAACTGACGGTTTATATTTACACTTAGAAACGACCCAAGATTAAAATGCTACCTGAAAGTGTAATTGTAATCCTAATCGTATGTTTAAGACAGTTTTCGCAAATGTCTATTAAGTTAGTTCAAACAACACTTTATATTCTTATGATTTGAAAATGCTAACTCTAAATATGTTGATTTAGATCGTTTATACATATAAGAAGATAAGGGTATGAGTGCCAATGAGACAACTCTCCATCCAAGTCATATATGTCAAAGTGTGGCCTTTAACACGGAGCCTTGGCTCACATCGAACAGCAAGCTATAAAGATGACTAGCATAAAAACCTTTAAACAGGAAAACCAACGGTCTATTCTATATAAAAAACTAGAAACGAATTTTTTTTACGATCCACATCAAGAAACGACCACAACTGAACAACAGGTCCCTGACTTAGGACAGGTTCAAACAAATGCAACGAGTTTAAACATTTATCAGGTGCAAACCTTCACCGTAAACTGAAATTATATAGTAACATCACAACCTACAAAGACTCGCTATAAAATGGCTTACATCAATAAAAAAAAAAAAGGTATTAACAAAAAACAAGTAAACATAGTACACTGCACTATAACAAATGTTATATGACACAATGCAAAGACAAAATCGATAGAAAGGAAGTGTGATGTAAAACAAAATTAGAAAGAAAACCTTCATTTGAACAAAATTTCGTAAAATTATATACACAGGTAAATAGTTGTAAGGAGTTACTGTACATGGTGTACGAAATTATTGTTTACAAAATAAAGGAATGTGTTGTTTATTGTACGAGAACAGATGCGGATATTTATCTTAAAGTTCATACCAAATACTTGTCAAAGGTGGTATATAATAAAGATAGTGACACTACATCAAATAACGAAAAAGAAGTAAACAATAATCAACGAAAATGCTTTACAAATTACAGGTCAAATTACCACGAAAGTACGATATAAGCGTACTCGCAGTTACTCGTGGTTACTGAAAGCTAGTTAAATGACAAAAACAAAATAAAAATCATACATCAGACACTAAAATTTACTAAACACATCCAACGGGTTGTGTTTTAACGCCATGGATTTTTAGTAATAATATTTGTATTTCTTTATCTACATGTATACGATCGACTTACACTTTTGAAGATCACACGTTAACATTACTAAACTCATTTCGGAGGAATGATCTCCAAGAATATTTATTTTTCTAAAATCTACACTATCAATGTCTAATATAGTACATTAAATTTACATTGAAGGTTCAGTTGTGGTTACGGAGCATACGGAATATTTTTTGGAGTAGGACAACTTGCAGGAAATATTTACATAAATCTAATTCTTCTGAATGTTGTTGGATTTGTTCAAGTAACTGGATGGTATTTTGCTAACTGGTAGGTATAACGTCACAGAGCATTTTCAGAATGATAAGTTAAGATATTTAGTTATGTTTTTGATATACATATATTATCGAGTACATGTTTTACCTGTTTGTTTCAGACTTATTGTAATTTGAATGTAAGTTTTAGTATGTTATAAATGAAAAATGAGAATTGAAGTCAAATCGGTGAACATGAATTTGACAGCTAATGCCCCTGTTACACATTTATAAATATTGTGTATCTCCGTGATTATTTAATTGTGGAATCAAATATAACCAACTTAAAGTCATAAGAAACCTCAAATTAAAAAAAAATATGCACATGTTTTTTTATAACTAAATGGATAGTTTTCATTATACAACTTATGTACATATACTTTTTTCTGAGGAAAATTCTTTAATTTGTCCACATTTAGAAGAAGTTTACTTATTTTTAATTGCTTGCTTCCAGGAAGCAATTCGCCGACATATTTTCCGTATGCATAGTGACCCGAGCGTAACCTCCTCGTAAAAATCCGGTGGTCGCAATACGCATGGATCTGTCATTGAAATAAACAAATATCTGATTATACATGTTAAACACGTGCTCAATACTCATGCTTTTTGTGATTTGTTTACTATAAGGTGACAATCGGTAAAATTCGGCTTTAAAACACGGCATTTAATGAGCAGCCATATTTGGTAAATCATAACAAACAGAGAGAAAAAAAAATTGACGATTATATGATATATTTGCGAAAATAATGATAAAATCGTGCACAGAGGACTAAGTTAATGATATATACAGGCATTAGTTCAAGAATTGGATAAACATTATTTTTCACCACTCACTCGTTTCATATGACTTTAACTGGATGAACAAGACTTTTCAAGACACCTGCCGAACTAAAAAGTGGTTATTGTAAAAGATGCGACACAAGCTCTATAGAGCCTCTTGTTATATTCTTTGTGATGATGCAGACTCTCCCCAACAACAGAAAAGAAAAGAACAAAGTAAATAAAATCATGATCAAACAATTGAAAGTGCTATATTTATGAAGTAAATTTAGGAATATGTTTATAAAACTAAAGTTTATCAATTTTATATGAAAACGACACCGAATGGCCACCTCCTGGTTTCCAATATGAAAACGATGCTAAAAACTGTTAGAAATAAGACAATAACCGAACCAAACAGCAGAAAACAGCACAATGCCACCATTATCAGCCCTATCTTATGAGTACATAATTGGAAAACTAAAAGTTTGAAATTACTTATGGTCACCTACGTTTGTGACATTCGGGTTTAGCGACTTACGGTCAACCAGGTTTGTGGACATTGGGGCTTAGCTGAGCCCCTTAATCAGTAAATGTTATAACCCTTATCATTAATATCCACAGCATTGGAAGAAAATGGACAACCTCGATGTTCTTTGTTATTGGTGGATGTTCGGGGGTCATTGTTGGCATATTACGAACATTAGGTAACATAACACCGTTTAAATTGTATATAGCCGAATAAGAAATGACATGTATTGTGTGTAGTTATCTTAGTGTGAATTAATGAATTTTATTGAGACTTTTTTCGACATCTGAAATTTCATAAATGATGATTTAGGTCGAATCAGACAGATTGCATATTGAGTCGAAAATGCATTAGAGTGATTCAAATGAAAATGCAAATGAAATGCAACAGTTATAAGCGTATGTGTTGAAAAAAAAATGCATAGCTGAGAGGGTGACAGAGCAGATTGTTACCCCGAGAAAACATTGTCAACCGCGTTATTTAATATATTATACTGAATGTTGTCTTTAACAGATTAATTTTATTTTAAAAGTATTTTCTATAACGTCGCGAACATAACAACGTTACGGGTATAAAGCCTCGGTCACACCTTACCGGATAGTTCGAACGGACGCCTAGTGGATAATTTTCCTTCAATCCGTCCATGTTCGTTAGACGTCCATTCTTATCCGTTAGACATATGGTGTATGTTTTATCCATCGACGTCCGTTATGTCCGGTTGAAAATTTTGAGCATGTTCAAAACTTTCAACGGACGTCCAACAGATAAAATGTCCGTTGAACGTCCAGTTAGGCGTCCGTTTTGTACGTTACTCGTCCGTTTCGTTTCCGTTTTGTATCCGTTACGTGTCCGTTATACATCCGTTGGAGGTCTGGAAGATAAATTCACCAACGGACTCCTACCGGACGTTTAAAGGATAAAACGGATGTTGAACGAATGAGAAACGGACTTCTACTGGACGTATAACGCATAAAACGGATGATGAACGGATTTAACGGATAAATGCCAATTGAAAATTTCGCGTCAAAAATGCCAATTATTGGTATGTCAGATTTCTAAAGGTTCACGAATTCTTATTATTCAATCGATCTTAGAGTAAAGGCATGTCTTCATAATCAATCAGCTCTTATTCAGGCCAGACAATGCCCTTTGGCGGCATTTTGAAGTACAAACCAAAACCAGTTGCCCAGAAACATTTTGAATATCTATGCAATTTACTTGTATTATTATTGTCTCCTTTAATTTCTTTAATTTTTCCGTATATCTAGTTCATCTGTTTTCTCCGGTAAGCTTCCGTTAGGTGTCCGTTTTATGCGGTACTCGTCCGTTGGGTGAACGTTCGACATCCGTTCTGTCCGGTACGTTTCCGTTTCTCGAACGTTTCATGTCCGGTGTGTGTCCGTTATGCATTCGTTACACGTCCGTTTTATTCGGTCAGTACATCAACGGACTCCAAACGGATAACAATTTTGTCAATGGACAACTTTTATTTTCATCCGTTAGGCGTCCGCTCGTGCTATCCGGTAAGGTGTGACCGAGGCTGTAGAAAACAACAAAAATGAGACAAGGTGTTTTATTTTGTTTTTATTTTGACAGTCAAATACTAAAATCTGCGCCAATACGCAGAACTTCAGCATTGTATTTAATTTCTTGATGTAAATTCAATTCTTTGTCCTTTAAATTATTGATTTTGATTGGTCCGGACCAGAGGGTTACCCGCTCAGCCATGTGATAGAGTAAATTAACACCTTCGTGTAAGCCAATCAAAATATGGCATTTTAGCATGAAGTGTAATAATAGAAGATAACTTTCTACTAGACAAGTCTAAAACACATATTTGAGGATGTATTTATTTCGAATCCAATAATACCTTTCCATAGATTCACCTGATAGTTACCTGTCCATTTAAACTTTTGGCAGTTCATTTGTCCCTTTGAACAAATACAACAGATATTGTTCTCTGTTTAGTTATTCACTGGAACCTTTAAATTTCTTCTAAGAGAAATCTATCACTCATTGATTAATCTACCTGAGTAAAAATTACCGGTGTAAAAATTGTCTGTTCAATTGATGGAAATAACATGTTTACTATTTATAAACCAGGTGCTCCGCAGGGCGCGGATGTAAAAGACCACACAGGGGGAACCCTGGACAGTTAATACAAGTGTTTACACAGCATTCAAGCTTGATACAGGTCTGAATTTGGATTGTGATCAAATTTTTGACATAATATGGATTTCTGACACACAACAAATGTCAAGATCTTACAAATATATTGCACAATATTGTGCAATTAAAGATTTCTTCTTCAAACTTTTTGAAATTTGAGAAATTTTGGGGAAAAATTGAAAACTACTACCACCCCTTTTTTGTATTTAGTTTAAATCCTGACATTTTTTTATACATAATTTACAAGTAGTGTAATGGAGGCAGTCAGGATCCTACTTCGTCAAAATTATCTCCCCATTACGCCAGTTCATTTTCACAATCGTAAAAATGGAAGCCATTGTAGCGATGACGCGCTACCAATTTTGCTCTTGGAAACCGATAAATTTATCCACATTGCACCAATACGATCCTTATATGTCAGTTATATTTTAAAAGACAAATGTATCAACTAGCTAATGAGCATTAGTTAATGATATTGTCTGCATTGATTCAACTTAAAACTATTGTCTGATCGGTTGTTAGGTGGAATTTTCGAAAAATCATAAACATTTAAAAAAAATCTAATTAAATATTTCGTGGAAGGGCAGACTAGATTTTTTTAGTGGTTGAAGACTATAAACCCTAGTTATCACACACAAAAAATTAGAATTTTTCGAAGATATGCATTTTCATCATCCAACTTGTAAGACTGTCGTCAAGTACTTTCAGTAAAAAAATAGCTATTCGAACACACCTTCCCTGTTTTTGTGACTCATTAGATAGGTATTTCACTTGACCCATATATTTCATCTTTTAGTACTGTTATTTTTTTGTGTTATAAAGTCAACCTGTAGCTTTAATATATAAAAATGATAGAATCTGAAGCGAGACGATGTATGAAATATTCTTACTTTGAACGATATCAAGACAAAATACTCAACTCAAACACGCCCTAACATAAAAAGGTGCACTCGATTTTCTCTTTTCGATACAATTGTTACCTATTTTTTGGAATTTTTTCTTCAGTCACATAATGGAAGGGCAGACACGAAAATTACTGAACTAATAGATTGATATCTTTTCCGTCCGTGGTAATTTTTTCAAAAAAATCGGAGGTTATGCATTTTTGTCATCCAACTTGAAAGATACCCATGTCGTCGACTTGATATCTAATTGTTCTGCTTAACTATGTACTAGATAAATTGAAAACTTATGCAAATGGTGTTTTTGAAATAAAACACCTCGTAATTGAGAAGAAAATTGCAGTTTTGTTTGTTTCTATTAACTTTTAAAAATTTGTCACTATAGTAAACAATACAGTAAACATTTATCGCCTTCTCTAATAGAGAGTTTCGATTCTTTTGTTCTATTTCAACCTGGTTTCCGACTGGGAGGTAAATCCGAAAATACCCAAAATTGTATGTTAAATGCTTTTGAATTACCTCCCTTACACGGCTTTTAAATTGTCTTAATTGTCCATTGACCAGAAAAACCTAGTCCCCCTTTTTTACCCCTAATTCCAAAACATTTTGAGCCATAACCCCCAAAAGTCAATCCTAACTATCCCTTAATGGTATGGAAACATGTGGTATAATTTAAGAGAGATTCATACACTTAAACACAAGTTATTGTTTGAAAACTACAATAATGCTGATTTGGGGTCCCCTTTTGGCCCCTATATTCTGAACTAATGGGACCACAACCCCCAAAATCAATTCCAAATATCCCTTCGTGCTATGGAAACTTGTGGTATAATTTCAGAGAAATTCACACACTTAAACACAAGTAAGTGTTTGAAAACTACAAAAAGTCTTATTTTCGGCCCCCTTTTTAGCCCCTAATTCCAAAACCATTGGGACCATAATCCCAAAAATCTATTGACCTCCCCTTAGTGGTATTGAACCTTCTGGTAAAAAATTATAGAGATCCATTCACTAAAACTAAAGTTATTGTCCGGAAACTAAATGCGTCTTTGGACGACGCCGACGACATGATAGCATTATACAACGCAAATTTTGTTTGCGGTCGTGTAAAAACTGCATATGATAAAATTAATAAAATGTTTTTCAATCTGTTCAAAAAAAATACTAATCTAATCATAAAATGTTTGTTTTTAAAAAAAAATTAGTATTGTTCCTGTCAAAAGTTGCATTTTTTAATTTTTGTTTCGTTATAAAATACTTTTAAGAAGGCATAAATATATAAACATCATCATTTTAAAGTTTTTTTGTCATTTTTTTTTAAATATGAATAATGTTGATTTTTTTTTCAAAAATCAACATTTATAAATATTTGTATTAGTGTTTATATTCAACAGATTGAAAATATAATAAGTTCAAACTCATATGCAGTTTTTAATTAATATTAAACATGTTATTTCCATCAATTAAGCAGATATTTTTTTTAATCAGGTAAATTAATCAATGAGTGATAGATTTCTGTTAGAAGAAATTTAAAAGTCTGAGTGAATAAACTGAATAACAGAGAACAATACCTGTTGTATTTGTTCATTGAGATAATTGAACTGCCAAAATTTAAATGGACAGGTAACTATCAGGTGAATATATGGAAAGGTACAATTGGGTTCGCAATAAAACTGTCATGAGTCGCATATAGACAAAACGTGCATCTTGCGTCTTGAGTTTCCAATTGTAAGCCTGATCTATATTTGCTTTTTTGCAACAAATTTGTATATTTATAAATGCGAAATTGTTTTTTAGGTCAAGAGTCTGAATGTGTTGATCCATTATTATTACATTCATTACAGATATAAACGATAAGGAGACATTTGTCACTATTTTTGCACTCATATCTAAATCATGTGTGACTACTGGCTGGATGTCGCTTATGTTGCTGACGGCGGAATTATATCCTACTGTTGTCAGGTAGGGTAATAAAAGTGATTAAGGATATACTATGGTGAAATTAAAAAAAATCTAGAATTCAAAATTGATACTAGAAGTCAGAAAAGCATAAGCTATGGATCAAATGAGCTTAACATATTGATAGTTTATTGGCCTCAATTTCGACAAATTATTTTTTGTTGTTGGAAATGGTGGGAAAATAAATACTTCGTGTATTGTATCAGAGATCCTTGTTTAATTCCTACAAGAAGGTAACACCTCCCGAAACGAAAGCTTATTTTTATAAGTTAGAGTTAGAGGAGGGGATAAGGTCTCTGCGCAATGTTAGGCGGTGTTGTTGTTATGCGGTGTTGTCGTAGAAGTTAGAAACACAAAGTACAGGTTCCAGCCCCGGCGCCGGGGAGGAAGTGCATAGAAAATCAACCTAACGATGTTGGAGTCTATTTGATTCGTAACTTCCTCCCCGGCCGGAGCTGGGACCTGTACTTTTTATTTCAACTTCTACGACTACATCGCCTAGCATTGCGCAGAGACCTTACCCCCTTCTCTAACTCTAGCTTATCAAAATAAGCTAACCTTTCGGGAGGTGTTATATATATATATATATATATAATTTTACAAAAAAAATGACCGAATAATAGTCAACGATAAATCTTACGGGGCGATGGATCATATAATTATGATACAGCACACTACAAAATAATATATATAGCAAGTCTAAAAGGGTACAACATCACCATAAAACAACCAACAAATGAACAAATGTTAGATAATTCGTATAACAGATATCCTTCATCAGTATGATCACGATGTAAAATGAATCATGTCAATCTATTCTAATTATAAAACTATCACAATCTTGAAATTTATACAAAAAAAAAAAAACAAAAAAAAAAAAAAAACAGTTTAAGCGAACAACAGAGACGCTGGTACCATTCTATAATTTCCAAACACGACGAAAGATCTGCAAAGATATGCCAAAATAAAAATAGTAATTTGCGATATGAACTGGCACACCTCTAAAATTCCAAAGAATACGACGGTTAAGATGTTACAACAACTGCGTGGAAAAACTGTCCCAAACATAACGGCCCTAACCGATCTAAGTTGGTATAATATTTCAAATTTGACAACGGTAGATCAAATGCAACAGAGACTGCGTATTTAAGCCTTCAAAATAAATAGCAGTTTAATAATGAATTAGAAAAATAAGTTAAATTTTATTTACTAAGATAAAATAATTGAACGTTAAAAAAAAAAAAAAAAAAACATTTCGAATTCCAAGAATTCCTTTTCAACTACTTCTTACTGAATAAGCTTAGACATACGTGAAGGTGTTTCAAAGGGACGTCTTGCCGATTTTAAAATAAGTCACACAACGAAGATTAGCGAATAAGTTTTATCTTATTCACATACTTATATATCAATAATAAAACTTTAACAAAATATATTACGTTTTTTTAGAAGTATAGGATCTGGTTTACATAATGCAACAGGTGGAATCGGTACAATGGTCGCTCCAATGGTCATTTGTGCTGTAAGTAACATGATATTAAAGAAATTTACCTTAATGATGTTTGCGCCTCTTGTTTCGAAATTTTGCCAGATTTTAATAATCCTCTGGTTCTATCCATATATTGTTATGAAAAAAAATCCGCTGATCATAACTTTTCTTTTCATAATTTTAAAACATATAGTTTAAAAAGCGATTTTTGAAAATTTTGTTACTTTCTTCTTTTTTTTTTTTTAATTTTGAACCAAAAAAAAGCGACCAATGCTAATAGTAGGGGATATCAAGGGAGAATCATTTGATATATGATTTTTGAAATTGTTTAGATAGCACTTACTTTAATGATGAAAGTGTTAATATCAAGTCACCATAACTTAAAAAACACAGAATGAGTTCACGATAAATGGATCAACATAGACAATACTGATCTTAACGAAAACCGACCAGCTTATTCATTTTTCTGTATTGAGTCAAACACGGCGTGAATATTCCGGTAAGTAGCTATAGTTCAATTTACTATGATCATCAAGACCAACACCTAATCGTATATTCAGTTATAGTTCAATGTACTATGATCAACAAGACCAAAACATAATCGTATATTCAGCTATATGTCAATCTACTATGATCAACAAGACCAACATCTAATCGTATATTCAGTTATAGTTCAATGTACTATGATCAACAAGACCAGAACATAATCGTATATTCAGCTATATGTCAATATACTATGATCAACAAGACCAACACATAATCGTATATTCAGTTATAGTTCAATGTACTATGATCAACAAGACCAACACCTAATCGTATATTCAGTTATAGTTCAATGTACTATGATCAACAAGACCAACACATAATCGTATATTCAGTTATAGTTCAATGTACTATGATCAACAAGACCAACACCTAGTCGTATATTCAGTTATAGTTCAATGTACTATGATCAACAAGACCAACACCTAATCGTATATTCAGTTATAGTTCAATGTACTATGATCAACAATACCAACACCTAATCGTATATTCAGTTATAGTTCAATGTACTATGATCAACAAGACCAACACATAATCGTATATTCAGTTATAGTTCAATGTACTATGATCAACAAGACCAACACCTAGTCGTATATTCAGTTATAGTTCAATGTACTATGATCAACAAGACCAACACCTAATCGTATATTCAGTTATAGTTCAATGTACTATGATCAACAAGACCAACACCTAATCGTATATTCAGTTATAGTTCAATGTACTATGATCAACAAGACCAACACCTAATCGTATATTCAGTTATAGTTCAATGTACTATGATCAACAAGACCAACACATAATCGTATATTCAGTTATAGTTCAATGTACTATGATCAACAAGACCAACACCTAATCGTATATTCAGTTATAGTTCAATGTACTATGATCAACAAGACCAACACCTAATCGTATATTCAGTTATAGTATATTTTGCTTGATAAGGAAACATTTTTCCTATGAGATAAATGTCTAATAATAAAGCATGTATTTCCGTTACTTTTCAGAGTCAGAAGATTCCAGGTCTGCTCTATATGGTTTTTGCCGGCCTTATGTTTCTATCAGCATTTTTCGTAATTTTGTTACCAGAAACAAACAATCAAGCTTTAGAAGACACAATTGACGTCGATTCCAAAACCTCTGTATCAAAGAAAATCAAATCTGTATTTAACAAATCAGAAAGGAAAGGCTATGGATCTCTGAATTAGAAAAAAAAAATCATTCTCAAAGATTTTATCATTGTATAATAATACTAGTACTAAGATAAGATAACATAAGATACTAGTACTGTTATTTGTATGGGGGTACATATTTGTTATAAAATGTGCAATTAAGTTTTTTACTTACTTTCTGCCATACAGTATACCGCAATAAATAGAATTACTAAAAATAAAGTTACCAACCCTTTTGACAACGTATACCGCAATAAATAGAATTACTAAAAATAAAGTTACCAACCCTTTTGACAACCAAAGTCTTGGTTCAGGTATTGACCCGAAGGTTTTTTAAAGGTCATAACATTTGTACTTTGAAGTCTTAAAAATAATTGATATTACAAGAATGAAAAAAACATCAGACGTAGAACGACAGATGACATTAGAACGGTTTTAAAAATTAATAAAGACATAACAGAAAGAACCAGGATAACATATTTTTTTTCATAGAAAAGTGATTCATTGCTCAGAAGAACAGAAAACTCAAATGGAAAACTCGATGAACGCATGTGTGTGTAACGGAAAGTTGAAGATGTGAATATACTAATTAAATCAACATCAGTATATTTAAGATAAATAACGGCAACAAACCAAAAAAAAAATCTAGTGAAGACTGAGTATTACATGTATATTGAAAAGACGCACAACTGACGTTGGCGTACTATTTTATAAGCCATTTTGGTATATTTTGCTGTTATTTTTACGTCCTTGCGGTCCTCGAAGGGTAAAACTGGTGTGATTTATTATGAAAGATAGCGTAGCCGTTTGGAATGAGAGGATATAGATGTTGCAACTTGTATTAAGTTAAACATTATTTTATAGCAATGCCACTGGAACCGGCGTGGTATGACTACAAAACCACACGCGAACTGATATTACGAAATGATTATAAATCATGTATACAAGGTCGCATATAAGTTGTTGAAAAAAAAATATCAAGTGATGATCATTCTACATACAAGATTAGCTGAATTACTAATTTTAAAAGTATATGCACTATTATTTCAAATTTACTTATTAATAATGTATAATGCAGTTGAATTACAAGACTTTGTGCTTTCGTGCAAACGTATGATATATTTTTTGTTTTACTTCAAACATATTTTATTTTAAAAAATCCTGTACATGACACACACATATAAATACAATGATACATTAATACTAAGGGATTCGGAAACAAGGTTTCCCTAATATTAAACCGTCTCCCTGTCAAAAAGATAAAGGGAAATAACTGCAAATAAAAAAGTTGATTTTTTTTTGTCTTTCCTGTATATATATATATGTATCAGCGGTGGTGTGTGTTTCTATGACTTTGTCAAGACTGTCTCACCCAATTACGATCCTAACCATGCATGAAAGACGCTTTATCCTGCAATTGAGTGTCTTACTATAGAGATACAGCCCTACAGATATAGCTATGATGTATCTGTATACTGTACAGGGTTGAGTTCAATATCGTAGCAGCTACGTAGCGATCAATATCTATATAACAACTAGTATATAGCTACACGTTCAATAGTCAAAATCTACGTAGCGCTACGTATAGCACCTACGATATTGAACGCAGCCCAGATATCACTATAAAGCTCCGCATACTGCCGCACTAGTCTACGTTTGTGTATTGCTGTTGACGAGTGTTGTATGAACCTGCATGACCTTAGAATGTGTATTGCAGTCCATTGGTGTACTAGTATTGTTTGACCGTGTGCGAATTAACGACCATTGCTTTTATACGTTCTGTTTGTTTTCAAACATTTCTTTAGAGCAATAAGAATTAAACTAATTACAGACAAGCCCTCATTTTCCAGTGGCAGTCCAAATTTCCCCGACCATCATCCCAGATGGCCTCTATTGTGACAAGACCTACCTATTGTATTTATTGTGAACTTGTTCTCGTCCTGAATATGCATGAAATATTTGCCACTGGACGTTAAGCAACCAACAATCAATCAATCATGTTCCTATATAGCGTGGTGTTCGCTGCGAGCCAAGGCTCCGTGTTTAAGGCCCTACTTTGATATATAATGGTTTACTTTAAACAAATTATTACTTTGATGGAAAGTTGTCTCATTCGAACTCATGCACTGTCTTCTTATATCTATAAATCAATCTTTAAAATTTCCCCTTATAAATAACTGCTTTCCTGTCCTCCAACTGAACGATCTAAATTTATAAATATAGAAAAGATATATACACATTTCTAACGTCAAAAGACATTTACATCTTATCTATTTGTGTTTTAAACATTTTTTTTGTACTCATTGATGAAATAAATTTATAACAAGCGATACGGATTGTTATTTTGCACTAAGAAATTTTCGCGTAATTATACGATCGGTTACTAGTCAAAAACGAGAGTCAAGTCTCTGTGGCAACAATACATCGAAATGCCCTCACGGTCATCGCGATGTAAAAGAGCGTCCACGCGGCGAGCTGATTATGTCCATAGAGATATCGATTTACCAAGGGGAAATGTCTTTGATATCCAAAAAGAACTGTTTTCCTTCTCTTTTTTTTCTAATAATAATAAATACATTTTCGATCGATTTTCGTTGTATCTGAAGTTGTCCAATTTATAGTCTGATGCTACTCAGTTGGTATCTTCAAAGTTCGGGACATCAGCATTTGTACATTTTAAATTGTTTGGATTATTTATTTTACCACTTGGCTATTTATTGTAATTTGGAGCTGTATTGGATTGGATTGCTTGAATATAAAAAAGAAGATGTGGTATGATTGCCAATGAGACAACTATCCACAAAAGACCAAAATGACACAGACATTAACAACTATAGGTCACCGTACGGCCTTCAACAATGAACAAAGCCCATACCGCATAGTAAGCTATAAAAGGCCCCGATAAGACTATGTAAAATAATTCAAACGAGAAAACTAACGGCCTTATTTATATAAAAAAAAATGAACGAAAAACAAATACGTAACACATAAACAAACGAACAAATAGCAATTTTACGGTTTTTCGCTATTTGTCCTGCCAAATGTATAATGATGAAGATATACCATCGTGTTTTGAAGGTTTTGAATGAAGCACGGGTTGTTTTAAAATATATTGTCTAACCTCGTTTTATGAAAAAAAAACCCTCATTCTTAATAAGAAAAACCAACATACATTTGATTCAGATTTTTTTAATTCTAATATTCTAAAGGAACTTGGGTTTAAGGGGGGGAGGGGCAGAAATGATTCTCTCTTTTGTTGTTCTGCCTATGAATTTCCTGTAAGGGAAATAGTCGGGCCAATCATTATTGGCTTCATCTATTATTTCAAAAGATCCTGAATTTATAGTTTCTGTGAAGTTTGGTTAAAGTAAGGTCCTCATATGATTATGCACCATTCTTCATTTAAATTGTTCGGCAATTTTATAATTGATATGAAATATGAGAAGGGCACGCACGTGTTACCTGTACCCAAAAGGAGGATTGTGTTTTCACTCGAGATATAGTTTTTCACATTCCATTCATAAATCGCAAAAAGAAAAACCATTACTGACCTACCTTTTAAGTGATCGCACTGTAATAATCCTGACCTTCAGTTTTTCATAGACGTTTTTAAATGGTGGAATCAGCCATTGTTTTTACCGGAAGTGTTTCCGTGGAGTTTAATTTCATAAAATTTGCATAAAGCGCGGGGAACCTTATCACATCAATGAAAGAAACATTTCAGGAAACTGCGTACAGTGACGAATGTCATATGTAAACAAATGATCCTCATAGAAACGAAGATGGCGGAATTACAATGGAAAATATTCTGGAAAATGTGAAGGTCAGGATTATTACAGTGTGATGACTTAAAAAGTAGGTCAGTAGTGGTTTTTCTTTTTGCGATTTATGGGGGAGGGGGGGGCAAGGGGGGTCCCAATAACAGCAAAACAGCAAATTGATTTGGCTCAGAACAGATAACAAGGAATTAAAATGGACAAAAACAGATAACAGTAAATGAAATATTAAAATAATTCGGTCTTTGACAAATCAGTATTTCTTATTACGGATATAATCCTTTGTAATGCATTCCATTTTCTATGACTATGTTTTTAGTATTTTAATTTAATTTATGTATCTAGAATGTGTTTAAATTACTACTCAATATATTATAATATTTTTTATACGCTCGTTTACGGAACGTATTATGGTATACATACTGTTGTCCGTCTGTTATCAACATGTCGGACATTAACTCAAAAACTCTTTAAACCAATTTGCATTAAACTTTGGGAAATTGTTATTATCTATTGACGTGAGCTTCCTTTTTGGTTTTTTTTTATACAATTTAGATTTTAAGTTTCTGGGTAATGGGTTTTTTTCAATAAAATTGGTGTTTTTTTCAGTTTTCTGATAATATCTCAAAAATGCTTTCACAAAGCAAGGAATTTTGATGAATTGTTTATATCTATTAACACTTTCAATTTTTATAAATTTTAGATTTTACGTTTCCGAGTTAACGGGTTTTATTAATTAAAAAGGGGGGATTTTCCAGTTTTCAGACATTAACACAAAAATGTTTTCAGCAGTTCTCATGAAACTTTGCTGAAATGTTTATATCTATTGTTGTAAACTCCCTTTCGATTTTTATTAATTTTAGATTTTATGTTATTGAGTTAAGGGATTTTATTCATAAGAAAAAGGTGGTATTTTCTAGTTTTCAAAAATAACTCAAAAATGCTTTCAGCAGTTCTCATGAAACGTTGGTGTATTGTTTATATATATTGACTGAAGCTCCCTTCTTTGTTGCTAATAAAAAAAAATGACCTAAAAGAGTTTGAATATTCTGACTTTTTCTAAATGACCATTTAATGAGGTGTGTGAATTTTTCTTAACAAGACTATGAGGCAAAGTGGTATATAGGGTAGCAAAATTATAAGCATGCAATTTATTAAGTACTTCGAACGAATTTTGACACTTCAAAAGCAATTAATCTTCTATTTTCAAAGGCCTTATTTGAACATTTTTTTTATCAGCTGAGGTTTTTGGTTGTACCAAGTGTACTAGTAAGTAGAATACAGTAGGGACACAATAGCTTGAGACGAAAAAAATCTTTGTTTGTGATGAGTTATTTGCAGCTGCGGACCAAAGTACATGGTTGGAACTTTCATTGTACAAATGGAAGTTTTTAACGACCTTGACTGGCTATTAGCCCTTACACGGTCGGTCTATTTCATTGTACAATGCATTTGGTTCTGCTTTGAAAAGAATCACAGAGCTGAGTCTATGTACCATATTATATAAAAGGTTAACTGGTTGTTAGGACCTAGTCCTTAATTGAGATCCTTGTCAGATATTCCTGGCCATATGTTTTCCTTTTTGTCATATTAAGAATTGTTTATTTGATATGTTCGTATGGGAAACAAGGAACATTATTCTCATACAAAAAATTAAGATAGTTCTAAATACACATTCATAAAAAAAATGGAATTTATTACAAAGGATAATCATAAGATATACTTGAATTGTCTTGGTCCTCACTTCTGTGATGGGTAAATGTTAATGGAATCCTTCTATGAAGACGGGACAAACATATTAGTAGTGGTAGACCCCAATGTCCAATGATCTTCAATTTATACCGAATATTGACTGTAAAAAAAAATGCTAACATTCCAATTTTCAATAACAGTTAACAGCAAATACATTATCACAATAACAGATAACAAAAAAACTAATAGCCCAATAACAGCTAACAAAGAATAAGACAAATGTTACAGCTAACAGCAAACATATTTTCAAAATAACAGATAACAAAGAATTAAATTGCCCCATAACAGCATAACAGTTAAACCCCTTGCCCCCCCCCCCCCCCCCCCCCCATTTATGAATGGAATGTGAAAAACTATATCTCGAGTGAACGCGATTGATAGTTTAGATTATTTTTACCGATAACCGCTACGAATTTCAGCTGACGGCAACTATAGAAAAAAATGTATATTAGATACAACAAAAAAAGGGGGGATACCCAAACCCTGGTGTCTTATTCCCAGTCCAGGCATATCAGTATGTTCATAGATCTGCGTTGTAGTATAACTAAAAAATAATGCATCCAAGCAAGTTTGATATAGTATTTTTCCGAATGCGTTTTACCTCCATAAGGTAAATGGGGGTAAATCATCAATTTCACTTTAATTTCAGGATTATTCCTCACAGTAAACATGTATACGCTATTGTTCTGGAATCACTCCTAAAGACATTTGTTTAAGGCAATCACATTCTCTCTGGTTTTCTCTATGACATCTTAAATATGAATCACGATGCGGATCTCCAATTCTCAACACGTCCATTGAATACGCGCGTGTGTTATCCGACACCGCGTGTGTTATCCGACACCTCATCCGGGACACTTTCCACGTCACATGACACTTTTATTGATATTGAATATTTACGCATCCGCAGACGGATGGCCTGACGAATAGAGATTTTTAATTATTCGCCTAGCCGGACGAATAGACACTCCGCATAATAAAATATAGCAGTATCTTTCATTTATCGGTGATTTTTATGGCACGCCGTTTTTATATTTATTCAAATTTGAAGATATCTTGTTTATTTAACAAGATATCTTATTAAGTATTAAGATATCTTTAATTTTTATAAGATATCTTATTTAATTTGAAAATAAATAAGATATTTCTATTAGTTTATAAGATATCTCTATAAGTTAAAAAGATATCTCTATTAATAATAAGATATCTTATCAAGTATATAAGATATCTTACTTCTTTATAAAGATATCTTTTAAATACATACTTTATAAGATATCTTATAAATTAATAGAGATATCTTATAAACTAATAGAGATATCTTATTAACTTATGGAGATATCTTATATATTAAATAAAATATCTTTATAACCAATTAAATAAGATATCTCTAAAAGTTTATAAGATATCTCTATTAGTTTATAAGATATCTCTATAAGTTAATAAGATATCTCTAAAAGTTTATAAGATATCTCTATAAGTTAATAAGATATCTCAACAAGTTGATAAGATATCTCTAAAAGTTTATAAGATATCTCTATAAGTTAATAAGATATCTCAACAAGTTGATAAGATATCTCTAAAAGTTTATAAGATATCTCTATAAGTTAATAAGATATCTCTATTAATAATAAGATATCTTATCAAGTATATAAGATATCTTACTTCTTTATAAAGATATCTTTTAAATACATACTTTTATAAGATATCTTATAAATTAATAGAGATATCTTATAAACCAATAGAGATATCTTATATATTAAATAAGATATCTTTATAACCCATTAAATAAGATATCTTTATAACCCATTAAATAAGATATTTCTATAAGTTAATAAGATATCTCTAAAAGTTTATAAGATATCTCTATTAGTTTATAAGATATCTCTATAAGTTAATAAGATATCTCTATAAGTTAATAAGATATCCCTAAAAGTGTATAAGATATCTCTTTAGTTTATAAGATATCTCTATAAGTTAATAAGAGATCTCTATAAGTTAATAAGATATCTCTAAAAGTTTATAAGATATCTCTATTAGTTTATAAGATATCTCTATAAGTTAATAAGATATCTCTATAAGTTAATAAGATATCTCTAAAAGTTTATAAGATATCTCTTTTAGTTTATAGGATATCTCTATTAATTAATAAGATATCTCTATTAATTAATAAGATATCTCTATTAATTAATAAGATATCTTATCAAGTATATAAGATATTTTACTTCTTTATAAAGATATCTTTTAAATACATACTTTATAAGATATCTTATAAATTAATAGAGATATTTTATAAACTAAAAGAGATATCTTATTAACTTATGGAGATATCTTATATATTAAATAAGATATCTTTATAACCAATTAAATTAGATATTTCTATAAGTTAATAAGATATCTCTAAAAGTTTATAAGATATCTTTATTAGTTTATAAGATATCTCTATAAGTTAATAAGATATCTCTATAAGTTAATAAGGTATCTCTAAAAGTTTATAAGATATCTCTATTAGTTTATAAGATATCTCTATAAGTTAATAAGATATCTCTAAAAGTTTATAAGATATCTCTATAAGTTAATAAGATTTATCTATTAATTAATAAGATATCTTATCAAGTATATAAGATATCTTACTTCTTTATAAAGATAACTTTTAAATACATACTGTATAAGATATCTTATTAATTAATAGAGATATCTTATAAACTAATAGAGATGTCTTATTAATTAATAGAGATATCTTATAAACTAATAGAGATATCTTATTAACTTATGGAGATATCTTATTAAGTAAATAAGATATCTCTATTATCAACTATATGAAAGATATCTTATATAGTTAATAAGATATATTATAAATTAATAGAGATATCTTATATTTTAAATAAGATATCTTATATTTTAAATAAGATATCTTATATTTTAAATAAGATATCTTATATTTTAAATAAGATATCTTATATTTTAAATAAGATATCTTATATATTTAATAAGATATCTTTATAAACATTTTAATAAGATATCTTATTTAATATATAAGATATCTTATTTAATAAATCAGATATCTCTATTAATATATAAGATATCTCAATTAATATATAAGATATCTCATTTTGTTATTAAGATATCTCAATTAGTTTATAAGATATCTTATTTAACTAAATAAGATATCTCGAAATTGAATAAATATAATAACGGCGTGCCATAGATTTTGGCTTAGCAAACAAATGAATTCATCTCAATTGCAATCCACTGAATTTGCTACATGATATTTATAGAATGTGTACATCTACAAATGATAAATCGTGCATTTATGTTTCATTTATTCAACAATTCAATTTTGTCGTTTAAAAACACCTTGCTTGTTATTACATAAAATAATTCATGGAAATTACACACCAGCCGTATGTCGGGTTAAATGTCACCCTGTTTTAAGAAAAGAGTCATTATTTTATACCGAGAAATCTGCCTTTCTTCGTACAAAATATTTCGTAACGTTCAAACCGAAAATTCGACTTCGTTGTTTTTAAGCGAGTGCGACATTCTTGTAAGACTCAGCAAAATCGACGGCGCTTTTTAACTTCTTATCGAAAATTGTTTTTTTTTAGATTTTTGAAAATTTAAGAAAAATAACATTTTAAAAAATCTTAAAATTCTACCATTATAAGAGCAGTGATAAGCAAAAAAATGACTTAAATTTGAGTTCGTTTTTACGTCAAAAAATGGCGGTGCAACAAACTTGTAAGCCTTTGAAAAATCGCTCATAAATTACCATATATCATTTTTCAGGATGTTTGTCTTTAAATTCATAAAATTAAGCAAACTAACATTGATGTAGTAAATACAAATACTAAACTTTTTTCATTTTAGATAAAAAAAAATTTGATTCTCAAATCTTGAATCCCAATATTTTCCCCCGCGGGACAGATTTGCCCTTGTAGGATGGAACGCGTTTTTTTCTATGACGTCATCATAACGTCATAAAAAATGCATAAAAGACTGAAGGAACCATTCTGTTTAAGGTGGTACCTAACACTACAGGGAGATAACTCTGTAAAGTCAGCTTAACGTTTTAAATTACGCTGTGTTGTAAAAGGAATATTAAGCTTCTCAATGATCAAAATTGGTGTTTGTCAAATTGCTATATAACCAGTGTATTTTTTCTGACACAACGGTTGGTTCAAAATTTTTTAAATTTTTATATTTTTATTGAAGTGTCAAAGTAAATACTTTGACAAAATTTTATGAAATTAAACGAGCCAAACTAATTTTAGTGAAAGTATTGGGTACCACCTTAAAAAAAAAAAACGTTTTTCAAAATATTAAATAGTTTTGACGAAAAACATAGTTTAGTGGTTTCAATAAATGAAATATGTTACACGGTAAACCTAAAAATCGCCGTTTTTTTTAAAGTGAAGCTTGTCGCATGCTGCATAAAACATAGTTTATTTTAAAAATCGTTATTTTTTAAAATACGTACAATAGCAATGAATATGATATCATACAATTATATATTTTGGACTTGCATCTTGACAACTACACCGAATTTCCAATGAAGAACGAACATCGTGCGTAACGTCATACATTTGTCTGAAATTTCCCACAATGCAACTCGTGTATATAAGACAATATCGCTCGTTGATAATAGAAAAGTTTTTATCGAATCGTTTCTTCCATAGACTGACAATCATCGATTTCAAAACTTGAATGTTTACTTAAGAATTGAATGCTTCTTTTTGTAAATTTATTGGGGTGTAAAAGCGTTGACCGAAGTACATTTTGTATGAGCGCTTCATTTTAAAAATGTACGCACGGTCAACGCTTTTACAACCCTATAAAGTTACAAAAAAAAAGAATCAATACTTATAATTACATTTTTTAGCTATGATTATGAAAACACGAATTTTATATATTTTATTCTTTAATTCACCTGTGCACTTTATTGTTGGAGCACGTGTTATCATGAATGAAAAGTTGTATTGAGCAATGCAACTGCTTACGGAATAACACGTGATGTACTGTTAGCCAATCAGAATAAAATATTATAATGAAACATACATCTAATGTAGTTATATGTGTCACAAATTTAACCATGTCCATTTCAGCATGCATGTTAAGTGAATGTCAAGTTCAGCTCAAAATTCTGAAGCGTAGGAAAACTCGTACACTTCTGATTCAAATTGGATAATGTTTTGTTATTTGTTTTTACTGTTGAAATTAGCTGCCATGTTAAAATAGATAATTATTCACCATGAGCGATGTATTGTTGTTGACCATTAGAAATTCTTTTTTTTGCGAACCCGTCTTCAGCTGAATGTGTGATTTTAATATTAATACGCGGGCTCAAGGGATTTAAAAATGCGAGTTTTTCAAAGCACTAACAATCTACAGAACTATATGCAGGATAAAGACAATAACCGTTTAGTGTCTTTAAATATCAGTTGTATTTGTACTCGACTCGAAACAGGAGTCATAGCTTGCTAAAGCTTGCATTTCACCTGTTTCTTAGCCTCGTACAAGTACAGTAGATATTTAAAGACACTAAACAGTAACTGTTATTGTCTATTTCTTAGTCTAAAGACACTAAACTCTTATTGTCTATTTATACTGCAACTACTTGTGTTTATTTCCTAATATAGTAACACAGCTATATTTTGTGCGATGTCAATTTCATCATGCATCACTTTTTCAACAATCAGAGGTTCATTAAGGGATGATTATAAGTTTGAAATTAAAGTTACAATTTAAAATAACGATCAAGTATTATTTTTTAATGTGAGTTGCAGTATAAAAACAATATAAGGTCAATGTCAGAAAAATATTTTTTTTTTGTATCTCGGTAAAACCTAGCACTTCCCTAGTTTCTCAGCTAGCCTCATACAAAACAGTTTATATTTTTCTGGCATTAACCTAATATTGTATATTTATGTCAAATTGCTTTGAATCTACTGAAAATTGTTGCACTTGTTTAAACACGAGTAGATTTCCCTCTTGAAGAAGTGTTTTTATATTGTATGGTAACGGAACTGTTTCTATCGTACGTATTCGGACAAGGGATATATTGTTACAATCGAAAAGAAAATGCTTACTACTCTCGATTCTTCCGCAAGTACAGTTTTTACTTTCTACAAGATTTCGTTTAGATTACTACAGTCCATCCGAAGTCTGGCATGAAGTATTTGTCCTTTCCTGTCCCCATAAAAATAATTTGGTATTTTACTTACACTTTGATTAAAGGTGACGTTTAAGTGTAAACTTTGATGGACTTAATCTGATATCGCCCGGAATAGCATTCCAGGATCGAATAACTGAAGGAAGAAACATTTCTGATAAAATGCTGTTCTACACTTTATATGTTGTGTGTCAGTAGTTCGTCTTGTGTCATAGTTATGAATATTTAACAGTTGTTTTCGGATAAAACAGCTTTTAAAAATAAATGGACTGGGTTGCACAAACGTTGTACAAAGGTTTATTAAAGGTAAGTAACACTTAAAGGTTACTTTAATTTAAAAGTGGCAAAGGGGTAATTTTAAATATTTAAATATCAATTAAATATGGAAGATATGCTGCTTTTCGGCAACCTTGCTGGTAATATAAGGCCACCATTGGCACCAAGAAAGTATAGAGAATGGCTACCCACCCTAAATAATTTGACAGACGAGCAGCTTCGTTCCAGATATAGATTTGGGAGACAATCTATCCAAAGGATAACTGATAATGTTCGTGATGATATTACACACCCGATCCAGAGAAGTCACGCACTTAGCGTAGAAATGCAGGTACTATAAATGTAGATTTGAAAGTTCTTGTAAAAATGGTTTTGCAAAACAAAAACATTTTATAATGTTTGTTTTTATTTTTGTGTGTTTTACGAATATAGGCACCATATGCATGGGATTTTGTGTTTTTTACGTCCTTTTGATAGTAACTCCTATACTGTTTCGTCGTATAATTTATTTTTGGATGATAACTAAGTACCACCATGAGTTCATGACTATCCTAGCCGCTTCTAATTGCATATTTTCTAGTTTATTACTTAAATAGTCTGGAATATTGTCCCAAATAATATCTGTATATTCAAATTAAGGTCGGTTAAAACTTAAATATATAGTTTGTAAATACTTTCTTTTCAATTTGAATTTTAAAGCACGAAATAAATTTAATCTGGGTGTTATCGTTTCAATTATTTATTAACATGAGAATGCCACGAGCCATCCTCATGAAAAATTAAACCAAGCTGTTTTTGACTTTCTACTTCTGAAATTATATTATCATTCACATAAAGAGGTGGCTGATTAGGTTTTACTGATTTCTTTTTGCATTAAAGTTAACTAGCCATTGGACTGACAGATTGTTGATAGTCTCTATATCAGAATTAAGCTTGTTTTTTTGCATATTCATCTTCAACTACTATGAAAAGGGAAGTATCGTCAGCATATAGCTTTATATTACAGTCTATGTCGCTTATCATGTCATTTATATATTATACTAAAAAAAAGAGGTTTGATAAAAAAAAACCTTTTTGTTACCGATTTGGTAAATAGCTCATAAACCTCTTTAATAGGTTTCCTCTTATACCAATATTTCTAAGCTTATGAATTAGACCTTCATGATTCTATCGAAAGCACGACAGTCGACTTATATATATAATAAAAATAAGAAAAAAAAATAATATAAAAACAATTCGTGTATTATTATTTAACTTGGACAAGTTGGTCAGAAGCTGATCTCCAAAATGAAGAAATACTATCTGAAAAAAATATTTTTCTTTCTGACGATGTATGTTGATGATAAATGGATTTCGTTCCGTGTTATAGTTTACAATTTTTGAAGTCTTCTTTGATTTCCTTCTACTTTAATCTTCTTTCTTCCATCTATCCTCTCATTTCTCCTTTTACCCACTTGCACATAGCCTCCCCCTGTTAGGTGTTAATGGTGACGAGAATGAGGTGGAAGTTATTGGGGTGGTGGTGGTGATGGTTGACGCGAAAGCAGTGGTGTAGGCATAGGCACCGGTGGTTTCGGAGGCGGTAGGATGGTGATGGTTGACGCGAAAGCAGTGGTGTAGGCGCATGCAATGGTGGTTTCGGAGGCGGTAGAATGGTGATGGTGGACGCGAAAGCAGTGGTGGAGGCATAGGCAGTGGTGGTTTCGGAGGCGGTAGGACGTGATAGCAGAGGTAGTTGAGATTAGGGATGAAGATTTAAGAATATATATTTTAAGAAATGTAAAAGCAGATATCGTTTTGTAAAACAAATACAGGTTGTATTTTGAAATGACACATCAAAAGATGTTTTATATGAATTAAACAATAAACATGCTTTTATTTTAATAATTCAAACAAGCAAAACTTGTTAATAAAAAAGTGGAATAGCAAATATTTTCTCATATTAGTCATGGCAAAAATAAACTTTAGTTTATCTCATTTATCTCATTTCTTTCGCTGTTGGGATTGTCCTATTCTTTGTTATCATCGTTCTGACATCTATTAGTACCATTTTAGTATTTGAAAGTGTTATTTGGAAGGCTGTTGGATACAGCAGTGTGTGTAGGTAGAACTAATGTAATTCTTTTCTTCATCCATTGATGTTTCATTGTGACTAGCGTTATTCCTGCAATAAACATATAGTTGGTTTAAATACAAATAAATGAAAAGTAAAACACTGTAAATGCACTTTTATTATTATGCATGAACGAAAAAAGATTATTCTTTTCAAATAATTTTTGTTTTAGAATTCAACGTCGCCGTCTAAAACTGAAATGTTAAATACTATCAGCATGTAACTTATACACAAATATAATTTTCCTCATAAACAAAGGATCAACGATTTTATATCTATTCATCTTCTAAATAAACTCATCATAGATACCAGGACTAAATTTTGTACATACGCCAGACGCGCGTTTCGTGTACAAAAAACTCATCAGTGACGCTCGAATCCAAAAAAGTTAAAAAGGCCAAATAAAGTACGAAGTTGAAGAGCATTGAGGACCAAAATTCCTAAAAGTTTTGCCAAATCCAGCTAAGGTAATTTATTGCTGAGGTAGAAAAGCCTTAGTATTTCAAAAAATTAAAAATTTGTAAACAGTTAATTTATAAATATAACCATATCAATGATAATTCATGTCAGCACAAAAGTGCTGACTACTGGGCTGGTGATACCCTCGAGGAAATAAATATCCACCAGTAGTGGCATCGACCCAGTGGTTGTAAATAAACTCATCATACTAAATTTTGTACATACGCCAGACGCGCGTTTCGTCTACAAAAGTGGTTTAACTTTAGATTTCATACACGGCTTGGTTGAATGTAAGGGTTTTTAAATATTAACCTAACTCTTACCGTCGTTTGCAGTAAATGAAACCTATCAAGCAAGCTAAAGCTACTGCGACAAACCCAACAACAGCGACTATATACACCAATAACCTCTCTGAATCTACAAAATAAAAATAAATTATGTTCTAAATATTAAAAGTGTTAGGCTATTTGCCGTTCGAAGTCACATTTTTATGTGTGTTCATAAATCTGTATCAAAACTTTCAATTATTGTAAATCTTGTTGATATCATGGTCATAATTTTGGTACTGAATCCTTTTATGTCAAAGATGAGGAAATAAGGTAAGTAGTTGGAATAGTAGCAGCTGCACTTTACTTGAATAAAATGTGACTGCATGGCATACAATAATTTCAAAACGATTATCATAGGAAACATTAATAGAAAATATATTCCCTATTAGAATAACATATACAGAAGTGGCAAGAATTTAATTTATGTATTTAAAATACAGACCAGATTATCTATAAGACTGGCTAAGCTTCTGAAAATTGTTAAAGCAGAGTAAAGCAAATACTAACATTGATATCAGTGTATTGTGTTTATACAAACAGTCTAAATTGTAATTAGCGCAAAGTTACCTATGCAGAAACGGAGTAGTCTAGTAAAGGCTAAAAATTGCAAATTCATACATTCATAATTTTTTTGATTGAGTTAAGCCTTCCAATTGATATTTTATAGTGTGTTTTTCTATGTTGTGATGTTATACTATTGTTTCAGAAAAGGGAGAAGGTTTGGTACCATTAAAACGTTTAATCCCGCTGGAAATGTTTGCATCTGTCCTAAGTCAATAATCTGACGTACAGTAGTTGTCGTTTGTTTATGTAGTTCATACGTGTTTCTCGTTTCTCGTTTTTATATAGATAAGACCGTTGTTTTTTTCGTTTGAATGGTTTTACATTGCTATTTTTTGGGGCCCTTTATAGCTTGCTGTTCGGTGTGAGCCAAGGCTCCGTGTTGAAGGCCGTACCTTGACCTATTATGGTTTACTTTTATAAATTGTTTTTTGGATGGAGAGTTGTCTCACTGGCACTCATACCACATCTTCCTATATTTATGTGCATTAAATGCCATGACATTAACAGTTTGTTTTCGACTAATGAGTTTGAATATTGTTTGGTTTCTTTAGCCTTCCATTTACTCGTTATTCATGTTTGTGCATTATACATATTCATTGAAAAAATATAATGTTTATGAATAAAGGCCGACAGCAAATATCCCTTAAATGTACGCATTGTGATATTTCCCCCTCAAAACAACAGCAAATTAGGGATTACTATGTAATTATTTTACGAAAAAAGCTAGGAAAAAATGGCCGATTGAAATTGTCAATCATGAAACTGTAGTCCTCTTTGCATTTTTTCGTCAAAATATTTTACGAATACGTAGGTTTTCTATTCACACTGGATAAGGAGTGATAATGGCAAAGATTCTGTAAAAAAGTTAAGAGAAGAAAATTATGAAATTAATTATTGCATACCTTGTAGTAAGATAGTATCACCAAGTTCATTGTCTTTTTTGAATTGTCTTTGTCCTGTTTGAGGAAGAGTCCTTGGGTTTTGCATGATTAATTCTGATTTATTTTTTTTGCCTTGTGATATAAAGGACTCTTTTGTTTTAGTGGTCATTGGTAAGGTATCGTCATCTTCAAGCAACTTTTGTGTTCTTCCTGTTTGTAGGGAGCTGTCTTTGCTATTATTTACATTTATAAGCTTTCTCACGGTCTCAGCTACAATATTCTCATTTGAAGATGATGAAAGCGTTAGTTTCTTGAGAAAAACAAGTTTCCCACTCGGATTCATCTTCTTGGTTGTATTAGAACTAAGGCGGTTGCTGTTTAATACCCTTGGGTCAACACCTAAAAGTCGCAAGGGAGGCGCAGTTTTATTGGATTGAAATAAATCACTAGGTGAAGTAGAAACTAAGATATGCTGTGGATTTGTCAATGAAAATTTTCTTGGATCCCTGGGGAACGGAATAAATGATTGGTTAACGGTTTTGTCAAAATCTACTGGTTGATTAGAACCGCTAGATGTAGATTGTATCCTTTCGTTCCGTTGGAAACCCGATTCATTTGAGATAGATGAGGGATTCAATTGAGTTCTTTGATCACCTGTTCTGACTGGTTGACTGTTGGTAAATCTGTCCTGATTATTATAGATTGTAGAGGTTAATGGTTGACTGATGGGAAATCCGCCCTGATAATTATAGCCTGTAAATGGGTCATTGAAAGGATGATACATATCCTCCGACGGATACCAGAACGGCCGATTATATGGAAAGAAGTTTGGATATGTTGTCGGAAGGGCATCTCTCCATACTGATGATCGATGGATGTTTCCATTCGGGGAATTGTTACGGGGAGTACCCCGTCCTGCTGATGTAACAGGACCACATTGCATTTTTATTTCAGGTCCACCCATTGACTGAGTCACTGGAAATATATATTTGAATACATCTTAAAACTAAAAATATTTTAAATACTATACCTAGCTCATACGAGGGATTAAGAGAAGAAGAGAATTATATTGGTCATATACATCGATGGTTTGTTGTTATGTTTTTCTTTACAAATAAAGCGTAATGGATTTTAATTTAGAGTCCAATGTGAACCCAAGAAAACAATAATGAAATGCAAAAAAAAAAAAAAAAAAAAAAAAAGATAAATCATATATCATCCAAATAAAAAATTCTATATTTCCAATTCGTTTTTACTGTTTTCATGTGTTATCCATATTTGAACTAGAAGAGGGTCATACATGTAAATTGAATGTCCTCTTGCAGATCTTTGGATAAAAAACACATCAAGTATCCCTTTGTTCTTTGATAAACATAAATATATAGTGCTAAACAGTAACTAAACTTTGGTTGTGTTTCATTTAAAACAAATTATTTCAATACGTCTTTACTTTAAAAATATTAAGAAAACCTATGGATTTTTTACCATAACTATTTCAAGACAAGTAGTAGTAAACACCAACTTGTGTGCATTTTATAATATGGCATATGTGTGTGTTAACGTGTTTAGTATACGTTAGATGTTGAGTATACGTTAGACATTAATACCTGCAAGAAAAATCCATTCTTTATTGATAAATTTAGTTTTCCTTGATTAGCGATTTTTAACGGATTAATTTGTTTACTAGTTTATTTTTTTTATAATTCAGATGGTTAATGTCAAAAACAAGTGTTTACTACTGTCCTATGTTTCGTTTGATGTGCCTAAATGAAGCAAGGAAACACACGCAATTTAACAAAATCACTTACCTCTAAATTTGGTCAGAAAGCCATCATCTGTTTGAAAATTTTTGTTGTAATATGTAAGTCGAACAGACCCTTGGAACAAATGGTTGGTGATTGACCGACGTCCACACAATTCAACCATCTTATCAACAGATGCTTGACTTGGAGATTTTTTGCTCTCTATTAATATGTAACTTTCTGAACAATTATATCCACTTACGTGAATATCCGAATGAATGTAGTCAGCCATGATGTCATAGTTATTTCTGGAAAGTATAATACATTCGCATATTTTCCATGGATTGGATTCAGATGAATGGCCTCGGAAAACATTTGGAGATACGACAAAAAATGACGTATCAGAGACAGTCGTCGTTATTTCCCGACAAACATCAAAGACTGAATTATCTGAAGAAAAAAAAGAAATATTTAAGCACAAGTTTTATTGATAAACGGTTAACGACTGCAAACAAAATTTGCAAGAAAACAAATAAAAAAAGTATAAATAGAAACAAAAGAGGTTGACCATTAGAACATTTTGTTTAAATCGTTTTTGAAAACAGGTTTAATATGTTGAGGTACTCAGTACTTTCCAACTGACACATATTGTATAGCAATGGAGATTGAATACGTCCATTAATCGGTTTAGATAAAAACCCATACATTTATGAACGGACAAACAATCACTTTACATCTTGAGCTTTTAAGGGCATACGATACATCTATGATCCCGTATTTACATTATGATAAAAATTTCCATACAGCCTATTTTTTACCTGATTAAATCAAATATGTAACAAAAAATATACCTTCATGTGCTACTTTTTGAGTAAAATGAGGTAGAAATTTGGTTATTTGCTCAAAATTCGGATTTGTGGCCGTATTTTTTCTTTCGACAGAAAGACAGAATTTTTTTGTTTTAAAAGATAAACACAAATTGTTTTTTGTTAAATAATTTATAAGTTCTGTATTTTATAAGTATCCTTAAGATTTATACTTTTTTTTTATTCAGAAATAACTCATATTTAGCAAATGTCATTTTAAAAAAGAGGGGTTCATGAACTCGTTTTCAAATTAAATCAGTTTTAATGATAAAAATATGTCAAACAATGCATCTTTTCCCCATAAGTCATAGTTTGACGTCGCGAAAATAACACTTGACCTTGACCTCGACCAACACGACAAAACAAACAACAATCCACAAATCTTTTACACAGGTATTAATTAAAGATCAAGCAATATAAATATACCTAAACAATGAGAATGGACAACTGTGTCATTGATTATCTTACCAGCAACACATTCATATTCCACATGCACAAAATCACTCGTGAAGCTGCACTTTTCCAATCTTTTTGGAAGTACATCTAAAGTACAAGTGATTCTCCCATCGCAGAAAGAAGCTATAGCAGGATCGCTGAAAAGTTCCATATCACAAGACTCATCCGGATTAGCACAGGATCTAGAATTTCCGTACCCATGGACAATCCGTGCAACTAAAATTTTAGAATTCGGTTTAGACAAACATGACAACGATCCTGTCATTGAACTACCACCTCCGAATGCCATTGCTGCCCCGATAACTTCCTCGGAAGAACCAAGACCACCGAGAGGTAACGGACCGTCATCAAATAACATCAAGCAAGCATACCGTGTTTGTGACTCTGAAAAAGAATAAACAGAAAACAGAATTCATTAATATCATAAACAATTGAGTATCAAAGTTCCCTTTTCCTTTGTATATGTTATGGTGAATTTGTATAATCAGGGATTATGTAGAATCCCTGATTGAATTTTCAAGGAATATGTAGAATCACTAAAATCATTAGTAAATATACATAATCCCCGAAAATGACCAGTGTTTTTACATAATCACTGAACATTTTAATAATTATTCTACAAATTCCCTAATATAATTTCAGGGATAATAAATATTTTAAGGATCCTTTGTTTGATATTTTTTTTAAAATAAATATAGACATATTATCATTTTTTGCTTTTATATTCCTTGCCAGATGAAATAATTTTGCTTTTAAACACAGATGATGATCTTAAAGATAAAACTGACACAGTGTTTCGAGATAAAGTTTGGGATTTCAAAATTAATAATATCCAGATTCCCTTTATAGCGATAACTTTTTAAAATGTATCGTTTATTTATCAAATACCAGCATCAAATGTATGTTCATGTTCTATTTGTAAATCCACAGAGCATGTTATTTGTGTTACATGTAAAACAAATGGTGAAGAATATTATGGAACATCTTTTTTTTCGTTTTTTGTTTTGTTTTTGTTCAAATGAACAAGAAATTCAAACAGCGAGAACTTACACATCTAAATGTATAGAAAAACTAAGGATTGACAATTAGAACAAAATTTTAGAGGAAGCTGGCATTTGGTGTAATGTTCTCATAGCAATTCCACAAGGTAAAAAAGGAAAGAGAATCCCAAAAAAACATAATGGTAATTGTTCACCAAAAGTTTGAAAAAGGATATCGCCTGGCCAAAAACACTGTATCTTGCTCGAACCAGTTCGAGGTTGCTAATTCCCTTTTTTCAGATGTTTTTACTGAACAATTTATTTGTCTTAGGCGGCTCATAAAATCTGATTCGATATGTGAAGGAAAATGTTTTCTAAAACATTTACTGAATATATGATGTTTTATATAAAATGATATCTGATTCTTATAAATATAGAATACTTTTAGAAAGAAAAACTATATGAAAGCTTAGTTTGGACAATTTAATAGCAATTCAAAATAAACAGTTCCCCTTCAGCATGGAAATGAATATAATATAACTATACAAACTGATAAACTAATTTTGTCACAACATCATTAAAGTGGAGTTAAAGTCTTATAGGATTGTAAGTATGTTTTATTTTATCACCTTGCACTTTCATGACTTGGCTGTGGTTTTCTACAGCAGTTGGTTCAAATATCTGACCAGCTGAACAATTTGATTTTATAAAACAAATTGCAATTTGGTCAAAATTTGGAATGAGTTGCAATTGGTGGAGAGCAACACTGACAGTCAAGTCACTGTAACTGGATTTCTAACTTACATTAACTGTTAACACAGGTTTCCTTTTACTAGTATTTGATACTGACTTTAGATTAAAAACAACAATACAAGCGTTAGTCCTTAGCTTTTTATGTTAAATGCTAGGCATGATTTTGTGTCATGGATGAATATCCCGTATCCTATTTTGCTGAAACGGCGTATATATGCTTTCATAAAATATAAAAGATTTGTTTGCGCATAAAGACGCAAAGCTGTATCGTGCTTCTTTATTTGTACCACCTTGGATAAAAGGATTCATAACGTCGTGGACAAATATTATATCAACGTCAGGAATAAAGACACTAATTGATAGCCTATTGCTTACTATGTTAAAATTTTGAATTTCAAGCATCAATGTCCACATTTTCTACAGTTAAAATAAAGTAGCAGTAATTTCTTAAAAAGTCATTTCAAAACTATGCCTTATCTGGACTTTTTAAATATATTTTTAAAAATTTTAATATACCTTTATTTCATATAAGAGCGTACTGGTTCCCGGAAGTTTGGTTGTTACTACTAGTCTGAACAGCAGTTAATAAATGAATAATATATTTCTAGACAGCTTTCGGATATAGAATTAAACTACTAGTTTGCGTTTTCTAATTTTCCCTCATAATACCTATCTGTAGTGTTTTGTATACTTGTTTGTTTTCTCATACGAGTTTTTTTTTTAAATTTTTGGTATCATCTTTGTCTTTTATATGTATATATTTATAACATATAATAACTTCCAATATCCGATTATCTACAGAGATTAGTTTCATTACAAATACTTGTATTTCGAAATCGATGTTGTTCGGTAATGATATCAAAATAAGTAATAAAGAACGAAATGTAAAAGATACTTATTATGAATAATTACTATTTACAGATTATTCCTTTCCTTTTTATATTTTTTTTATCTATATCCTTACGTAAAAGTTTTAAAATACCTTACCCACCAAAGCCAGATAGGTCCATACTAAAACTGTCACTAGTGTTAACATTATGTGTAAAGACAATACTTCTTTAAATTATAAACAACATAAACGAATCTTATGTCCTAACAAGATAAAACGTTAAACGCCTCATTAGTTGTTATTTTGACGAATCTATAACATGTGTGTCTGTTCTAACTTTCTATCACGTATTTTATTTTTTTGATAGATCAAACACATATTTTAATGTATTTCTAATCAAATGGTGGTCAAATCTGTTTACATGATAGAAAATAAAAAAAATATCTTTTAAATTTTACAGACTTAATTTGTCTGAAAACACTATTGAAACAGTAGAACGTAACGGAGAGTCTTAATCAGGAGTCCCTTATTTCTGTGATTATTTGTCGGCCGTTTTTCTCTGTTTGGCCCTTATTCTTCTCTTTTTTATATATATACATGTATGTGGTCTATTATTCATCCCTACTTTTTATATTATATATAATGTATTTGGTCTATTAATGTTTTCAATTCTTTCTGTTGTTGTACTTTAGGCTGCACTTTAACAATGCCCATTATTCTGTACTCTGTAAACCCTATTCCTTTCAACAATATTTATTTGGCAGAGAAGAGATAAAAAAAGTTTATCTTTCTTTAATTTTTCCCGACTTTAAACAACATTGTGCATTTTGTGGGTATCCAAAGTCGACATGTTTGCCAAGAAAGGGATAGAACATTGTATCATATTAAAATAATTGAATCTAGTGGACAATTCTTATAGCGCGAACTACTACAAAACGTACATTATAGTCGAAGAAAAATAAACAGAACCATGTTTAAGAAACAAACGACAAGAAGACACAGATGAGTCACCAAAACCGCTACACAGACAAAAGAAGACGGAGCAACACGAAGCACAATATATAATTTGGTAAAAACGAAAATGATTGTTTTACTAGATACACATGTATATTTTACACACACATAATCGCCCATGAAATTGCATTTCCCAGTCTTTTTGTAAATACATACATTCAAATTGATATTCCCTCATTGCAGTTAAAAAAGTACGAAAAAGATTAAAATGTCAAAGGCAATGATGCCCGAGTCGAAAGCAATTTTCGGTACATATACTAACAATCGGGACTTTCAATCTATCTGTCAGGCTGTTATTTGGACAGCATATAGCCGACCCTATTACGTTGCGTTTTCATGTACATGTACTTCAATGGTTCTATCTGAAGGACTGAATGACGTATAGATCTTATGTACACACAAGAAAATTATTATTGATAACATATATAAAGAAAAAATTGAGTGCAATTAGAAAATTAATGATCCTTTGTTGGGAAAAACAACATTAAAGGGCTCATCAACTAAGTTTGACGAATCCATTACATGTGTGTCTAACATACATTATTTCTACATGTATCATGTATGTTTTGATTGATGAAACTCATTTGCAGTTTTTAATCAGATGGTATCAAAACATGTGAGCAGAATGTTCAGAATGATACAAAAACTGAAACACTTTTGATTTGGCATAATAATAGATAACAAAAAAACTTTGATCCATAGTCTATTATTTGACAACCAGCTTCAGCAAATAATGATACGATGAAAACATTTTTCTCGTGTCACTGTCATCATTCTATTGGTGGTCGATTGATTGATTGGTATTTAACGCAACTTTCAGCACCGTTGGGATATTTCGTGGCAGTCAGTTTTGGTGCAGAAAACCGGAGTACCTGGATAGAAAAGTCTAGGGTTTCTGTAGAAAAACTAACAATCCAAGTCTAATTAGATTCGACCACACTGGATACGTGCGGCATTCGAACTTACCACCTCGGTGTTGACAGGCGAGTGATACAGTACTTCTGTCACTGTATTGAATATTCCTTTGTTTGGTCGTATTATTTTGTTTAAGGTATGAGGTTGCTAAAACTCAATTTGATGATTTGATGGACTACTTGTCACTGATTTATAAAGTTTAAGAAACGGAGACCAAGAAGTCCAAAGGAAGTTCAGAATTTTATTGTAGATTATAGTACATTTTGTTGTAAATACATGCAATGCTGTTTAGTCACTGTTCTTTTGAGAAGAGGATGTATTAGCTACAAACATGTGAATTCAATCTTTATGACCCAATTCCAAGCAAGGAGCTTGATGTTGTCGTCGTCGGATGTTGTCTATCATAGGATGAAAAGCTATTAAACTAGAAAAATAATCTGGCCGTTATTTATTCCTTTCAAGTTGTAACCACAGAGCCTTTTGTCTTCTTTTATGTGTACCAGACTTCACCAGAACATGACACCACCGAATAAGAGTTATCTCAAAACTTGTACTTAGATGACCAACACGACGGTGTCACATTTGGAGCAAGCCCTCTTTACCTTCCGAGAGCACTTGGTCTGAAATCAACTCCGGTATTAAGTGGTCTGCGAGCAACTCCGGTATTAAGTGGTGTGCGATCATTATATTTTATAAACATCGTTTTGTCACACATGATTGTTTTCGACGATTACGGTTTTAAAAGATAATTGAAGCAATAAAAAAATTCAAGCGTTTTAGTCAATACCAACATCGTCTCAGTTGATATATGCATATTCAATAAGCTTTTAAATAACTAAAACCATTTTTATGATAAAAAGATTAAATTCAACTATCAATAGGTCCTGACATACTTATAAAAAAATGCATTCGATATAAATCATCGAAATATTAAGAGCTATTCATAGAGAAACCATTGTTTTATAAACGGTTCATTGATGATGGTTTTGGAAATTGGACTCATGGTGAACAAAAACTTAAAAAAAACAATTTTTTATTTTCTTTGATAAAGAGTTGTTTGGATCAAAGTCAATTGTGTCTTCAAGAGCTTTATTGTTTGTTTCTGGTAACAAAATCACAAGGAACACCGATAAGAACATGAGACCGGCAATTATTAGATAAAGCAATCCAGGAATCTTCTGGCTCTGAAAAATAACAAAAATGCCATAATTATTTGATGAGGTGATAATTGCTCGTTTAATTTAAAAAAACCCATTGCTATACTATATAAACTAAATGTTGAAATGAAATGCATCTAATTTTATAAACAACCAAATATTCGTCGCATGTTTATGGTAAATATTATTCTAAATAGAACTGTTTAAGGCTGACGATGTACTACTTAATGGCTTTGTTTTTAAAGGAATTTTCCTTTTTGTTTTTAGAAAAAAGTGTGTTTTACACTTTACTATATAATGTTGATGTTGTTAGTCTTGTTGTGGTTTGCCCTCTGACTTCACAAATCTATTTTAGTTTTTAGTAAGAAGTTATCGTTACGACATTTTGATGTGGTTAAAATGAAAACGGTCTCTATTACAGATGTATTTCCACAGCAATATTGTCAGATTGCACGGTGTCATATTATAATATTTAGAGAGGCACTACTTAGATATATTAATAAGATGATACATGTGAAGTAACTACATAATATATTTCAATTAAAATTATGTATGCTTATTTTGAATAAGATAGAAATTATCAGACATAGACGAAAAAACGGTCGAGGATGGGATTGGACAAACCAGACGAATAGATTCTGAACGTGTTTTTTCTACTTAAGCCAAAATTTAACTTTTTGAGAAATGTTGACTGAATGTACATAAATATACATAGATGAGTTGGAAAAAAAAACCGCAAACTTTCCGAATGGCATCCATCTATTTTGATCAGTAATGACCTATGTTCATACTTTGACCATGTAAACAAACTGACTTATATGATATTTTCGCTTTAAATTTAGTTGATATAGATATGAACAAGTATACACGATACAATAGTAAATCATTAAGATAAAGACATATTAACCCAATTCTAACAGAGAAATAATGTAGATAAGAATCTACAAGCTTATAATTCCCTATCAAAGGCCATAAAATGTTTGAAGCAAATCAAGTTTTAATTTTTGGTAAGCATAAATTCAACTGTATGTTAATATGGATTCATATGTAAAATCGTTTAGTTTTGCAGATTAATAATTTGAACATGTAATTGCCTTATCATTTAGTGCACATATTGTACAATAATTTTATGAACTGCATTTATAGAGGGTTGCTTCTATCAAGCATTTCTGGTTTATGTTAGCACCATTTCTATAAAGTGCTTAATTATTTGCTTAATAGGTGTGATAATAATGTCACAGATACAGAATCTGTGTCAATTAAGGGCATACGATACAGTTTTTAACCTGTATTTACAAGTTGATGAAAATTTGCATATAGGCTATTTTTTACCTGATTAAATCAAATATGTAATAAAAAATATACCTTCATGTGCTACTTTTTGAGTAAAATAAGGTCGAAATTTTGTATATTTGCTTAAAATTCAGATTTGTGTCCGTATTTTCTTTTTCGAAAGAAAGACATAACTTTTTTGTTTTAAAAGATAAACACAAAATGGTTTTTGTTAAATAATCGGTAATTTCTGCATTTTATAAGTATCATTAAAAATTATGCAATTTTTATTCCGAAATAACTCTATATTTGTCAAAATTTAATGTTCATGAATAGAGGAAAAAACGTCATTTTTTGCTGCATGTTTATCAAAATTAAAAAAATTGCGCTATTTACAGTTTTATAAAATTTCGGTCACATAACCTCCTTGCAAAATGAAACAAATTGCTGTTTTAAAAAATAGGGGTCCATGCACTCGTTTTCAAATTAAATCAGTTTGAATGATAAAAATCAGTCGAAAAATGCATCTTTTCCCGATATGTCAGAGTTTGACGTCGCGAAAAAAAAACATTTTACGTTAGCAACGTCATTACCTTCACTGTAACTGTATCGTATGCCCTTAAGGTTAAGATTAATCTTTGTTTGCTAAAGATGTTGTGTCATTTATCGATTGTATCTGCCGCTAGTGAAACAGTATCTGCTTACTCTCCGGAGCTTTTGACATCACCCTCATTTTTCGTTTGGGTTTGTGTTGATCAGTCTATAGTTTTCTTTGTTGTATTTTGTGTAATCTTTAGAGTTTTGATTCTCTTGAATGTCAACTCGACATCTTCCTTCTCTTTTTTATTCCATTGATCTTATGTTGATGATTGATACGAAAGAGAGGTTTATTTACTCAATAACAGCTAAACGTATGCTAGTGTGCATGGTCAAGTCAGGGATTGTCGTTTTATATATCACAGTGATGTTTGTTCACTTAAATCTATAATTTAATCATAGCTTGCTAATTATTAAAATTTGATGTTTAAAAAATTCCGAAATTATTTAGAAGACTTATGAACGTATCCACATCATGCAAAGCTCTGATGACTTCTCCGAGTTTGGCTTAACTGTTGATTCTTTTTGGTTTTATTATCTTTTCAACGTTTGTATTTTTGTATTTTGAATATTTTTGATGTGAACATTACCGAGGAGACACTATCGAAATATATTTGAAGTTTGAGGACTGAGTGGTTATAAAAAAATATACACTTATCGCATTGTAGCCAGTTTCGTTCTTGGATCCTTGGCAGCTGTTTGTGAAGATGTAGATACGAAAGCATGCGAACTATTAGCCATTAAACGACCTGATTTATGTAGTGACTCAGATCTGTCTGCCGTTTGTACAAGGTTCTGCGGAAGATGCCGTAAGTAGTTACAGAATCTTATGTTTGTAGATCTTCTCTGAAAATAACGACTACCATGCGGTCACTTTATGATAAGTATGAATATTGTGTAATCACTTCTGTACTGTACGCAAACTTCTGTACTCAAATATATATTTCTGTTTCTCTACTATAATTATATATAATGTACCCACTTTTCTGCTATATTGTATGATATGTATAGTGTACGTTATTTGGTAACGTCTCCACTTACACGTGTATGACCCCTAGTTATTTTGGGAGTTCATGTTGTTTATTCTTTAGTTTTCTATGTTGTGTCATGTGTGCTGTTTTTGTTTGTCTTTTTCATTTTTAGCCATGGCGTTGTCAGTTTGTTTCAGATTTATGAGTTTGACTGTCCCTTTGGTATCTTTCGATCCTCTCTTGTATACTACGTATGTATGTGGGCATTTTTCTGTTAATATGTTTATTATGAGGTCACTTCGTAGTTTCTGTGATAAAATGAATGAATTAAGATCAACGAGATACCATGAACATATCCATAGTCCTCTGTGACACAGATAATCCATTAACTTCTAACAATTCAAAACGGTGTTCATAACTCTTCTAAATGACAAAGAAATGATTTAAAGTTCACCACAAATCACATTTGATTCAGTACGTTCATCTTTACTTTATAGTATCAACAAGTGAACATTAAATTGAATGTCCTCGTGCATGTACCGTACTTTATGTTTATTTGTTTAAAACACATAATATGTTTTCCTCTAAATGCTATTTGGTTTGTCGTTCATTGTATTGTTAGATTGCTGTCACATTGATACTTTCCATTCTTTCCACATTCGTTCTTGTTTGTCTAGACAATTGTTTCATATGTTGATGTTCTTTTCTTAATTATTCTATTGAGTAGGCTCATGTCTCGATCACTATGTATGCTCTATTCTGTTTTCAACTCTTGTATAATAAATAGTACTGTGACACTGCTTGTTTTTCGTAATAGTATATGATAATTTCCATTCTATGATGTATTGGATGTGATCTTTTCATTGTTCATGGTGTCACATTGATATTGTTAATTGTTCCGCGCATGCTTTGAATAATTGAAATACAAAACATAATACACAGTCACATTACTTTCAGCAAAAGTAAAATCTACAACTGAAAATAGAATTAATAAATCAAATTAAAATGAAATGAAATATAAGTTTTCTAAATTAAAACCCTATTTACCTCCGAAAAATCTTCTAAACATGTATTTTCTAGAATAATACTACATTGTATTTTATTATAGCGCATTAACAGTAAACAATGTATGGTTGTAGTGCTACCATATATCTAACATCCTCCTTGATGAATATTCTTCTTATTTTTCGAACAATAACTTATACGTTATGATTGCTTTACATAGCCGTAAAATGTTACCAGTGTCCTGCAGTTGACGACCCATCAAACTGTACACATCTTGTTGCCTGTCCAACCATGGATCATGTATGTATCCTTTTAGGAGGTCAAAATTCGAGTTATAAAACTGTTATATCATTTCAAATGCCAAATGTTCAAAAGTCTTAGACTCTAATACAGACAAACTACTTGAATAACAAACATTTACTTGGTACGTTCATAGGAAAATATTTTGATGATAAATAGACATAAAACGTTAGATAGGTGATATCCGTAAAAGAACAATGATCAAAGTTCTGTTTCAACATACATGTGTCTGGAGTTCTGCAATTGTCAGTTGTAAACAAACAAAAATGTCTTTATTGCACCTTTAATATTTGTGTGAATTTAAAAAAATTATCAAACTTTCAGCACGATTGCCAAATATTAAAGTACAAATCTTAATAGTTTAGCTGTAGATATTGTTTAATTTAGCTTTTCTCTTCTAGTATTGTTTTACTACACAAACATTTACTAATGATTTCTCAGAAGTCTATAAAATGGGATGTGCTGAAAAAAGTGTAAGTATTGTTTTGTGTTCTTGGTTGTTTATACGGACAAGAGAGTTTATAGATATCTTTTAAGTTAAACAAATAATGTCGTTGGGTTGGGTTGCTGCCTCATTGACGTGTTTTCATATATTTCTTATTTGTTTTAACACTGAATATATGAAACAGTTGTAGACAGGTGATTCTAGTAGATTGTGTGATCGATTGTATTTTCATAGTCCTTAGCCCGCAATAATAAGAATGAGAATGGAAAGGAAGAATTGACATATACCCGACAAAAGAGCATACAACAGCTAAAGGCCACCAATAGGTCTTCAACACAGCAAAAAAAAAACAACATCCAAATGTTGGGTTCAGCTGGCCCCTAAACAATAATATATACGTCTAAAGAAAAAGCTAGTATAAAGAACCCTCTTCTTTTGTGAAAGCAGGGTAAGAAAAAACAGATTAGATGACGTTTATCCCGAACAATTTAGTAATGCAATTGAGCTCTCTTCTTAACATATCGACTAAATTTTTTAGTTAAGATGACGTTGAGCATAATTTGCACAATATTGTCGATTTAATCATTCATGTTAAAAAATGTAGACTGCATTCAAAAACAAAAATGGCAATACCGTCTGTGTGTATGGGCCTTCAGTTTATTTTACTGTCTTTTTGAAGTAAGCGTGTATGATTTAGTAAACTTTTTTTTTCTTCAATTTGACATTTTATCTTGATTATTATGTTAAAAAAGAAACCTTTATGGAGCAGGATGTTTGTTTTACACTAATATAATCAGAAAATTCGAATCATATCAACTGCATTTAAAATGTATATTAAAATACCTTACACAGAAATGCCAGCAATATTTTGGTCCAGAGAACAGAAAAAGAAATGTAGATGTTAACGGCGCATGTTGCACAACTGACAATTGTAATAACCAGCTACCATTGGTAATTTTATCTCAAGAAATACCACCAACACCTTCACCATCAAGTACGTTAAATAACTTCAAGTCTGAGAATGAATCTATTTAGTATATTTCAAGAGCCTTAAAGTAATGTTTGTGCATGTAAAAAGTAAAATCACAAAAATACTGAACTCCGAGGAAAATCCAAAACGGAAAGTCCCTAATCAAATGGAAAATTCAAATGATAAAACACATCAAACGTACAGTCATTTCCTGAAAATGGTGGATTGAACCTGGTTTTATAGCGCTAAACCTCTCACTTGTATGACAGTCGCATCATATTTCGTTTTCTTGATACTACTAGTATAATCAAATTACAAACAATAATTTATATGAAAATGAAAAGAATGGATGATTCGCTCGTCGATCTAGACATGATAAAAAGAAAGGAATAGTTCATATTACAATTTTTTAATTGTTTTTTAATATGAGATATGTCAATAGCCCATTATGTACGTTTATTGGTACGTACATTGACAATAAAACATTTGAATTAACTTTTTAGACTTTCAGTGTTGAAGTTTTATGGACATAATATTTTTATATTGTGCTGTCTAGATACTATTGAAATTTCTGCCGAAAAAATCGGCATTGATAGTTTCATTTTTCCTTAAAAATTGGTAAATAAAACTGACGCTTACATGGGCTATACTATACTTTGAGGCTAAAACGGTCATTGTTCTTGCTAAAATGACCTTTCAATGCGTTAAAATGTCCCCGGTGATAATTAATAAGCTAAGAAGTTGACAACTACAATTTTACAAAATTGTAGTTAGGACAACACATTTTATTGTAGATATGTCCGTAAATACCACTGCTGATCCAAATGCTTGCGAAAATCTAGACGATGTTGCCTGTCACAGACTAAAATCCAGCAGTAACCTTATATGCAGTAAAGACGGTCTTTCGTCGAATATTTGTCCACGTATGTGTGGAAAATGCTGTAAGTAACCTTTCAAATGTCACATCTGTCTTGGAAAAACAAATGAGAATTTGATACAATAGAGATTAGTTTTAGAATTGCCCTTTGTGTTAATATGTAGTTTGGCATACGTTAGTCATTTATTGTACGTACGTTATCGTATCGAACGGTTAATTTACTTTGCAATTGTAAAAAAGAGTCTAACGTACGTTAAGCCTAACTTAAAATCCTTAATCTCTTAATCTTACCTTGGAAGTATAATATTGACGTCCATATAATTCATCCATTATCTTACTCATACATGACTTTTTTTAAAGTGATTCCGTTGTGTCGTTTGTTTTCTCTTATATTTTAGTGTGAATTCACATTACTATAGGACGTGTCACGGTACTTTTCTATCCCAAATTCATGTATTTGGTTTTGATGTTATATTTGTTATTCTCATCGGATTTTGTCTAATGCTTAGTCCGTTTCTGTTGTGTCGTCGTTCTCCTCTTGTATTTAATGCGTTTCCCTCAGTTTAGGTTTGTTATTCCGATTTTGTTTTTTGTCCATAGATTTACGAGTTTTGAACAGCGATATACTACTGTTGCCTTTATTGCTACAACTAACTACAAGTTATCAATGAACTTTTTTTTTTATAGTTATTATTTCATAGGATGGTATACATTGATGGTCATCAATGACTTTGAGTGTAAAAGTATCTTTGTTTTTCAGTTAGAAATTGATATCATACTAGAATAAAATATAGTTTTATTTCCAAAGACACTCATCCTTATCGCAAAGTTATCTTATTATGTGGTGATGTTAACTATGCTTATTTGAGTTTGCGTTTAATTGATTATAAAACAGCATTATTTAAAAAAACACATAACTTTCAAGATTTGAAAAAAAAGAATTTCTTCAGAAATTGACAAACATCAAACCTCACGGTCATAAAACTTTCGAGCATGATTTTCGTACTCAGACTCGAAAATCAACCAATCAAATTGCTGAATTTCATGTTTCGAGCATGAGTTTTGTGCTCCAAGCACTGAGTAAAGTTGTATGCCTTCAAGACCTGCTCTTGTCAATTAAACCTGTTTGGAGCACGGGATGAATAAAAAACGCAACAATGCCCTTTCTTATTGATGATTTTAAATTGAATATATTTAAAAGTATCCCATTTCTATGGAAACAAGACACTAGGTTACATTTCTTACTGAGTTTCTGTGAAGTTATTCAGGATGTATACATGCATAGTAACGTCTATTTTGAACGTTGATTGAATAATTCGTAATCGAAGCTCTATTCCTATGCTGTCCTTTATTTGCAGTTAACTGTTACACCTGCAATGATATTAATAATGTCGACGACTGTAACTCTACAAATGTCTGCCATTCCGGACATGTAAGTTAATTTTAAACTTTCCAAACAGGGTTTTCTTGATAAGAACAATCTTAACCATCAATTACATTATACAACATGTATTTTTGACTATAAAGAGAGACCAATAACGTTATGTAAACGGTAGGATAAATATGAAATCAGTATTGATATTGTTCACAATGGTAAGTCCTTCTATCCATTCAAATTAGAGAAAAAAAAACATATTTAAGCAGTCTGTTTTGTATATTAATAATAGTAGTTTAATATTCATCAGCAAACTTAATTTTTAAGAACGATGTACCTACTCAAAACTTATAACTGTAATACTGGAATACGATTCGAATATTGCTAAGTTTAATCAGTATATGTTAGCATTAGCAAGTAGTGTTTTACTTTACAAATAAGTCATGTAGGGTAAAATTGATTTATTTAATCAATATGCCTACCCTTCCGGAGGACCTGAGATCCCCCAAGTTTTGGAGGAGTTCTTGTTGCTCTAGTTTTCGTAGACTATAATTGTCTTTTGGTCGTTAGTCGGTTTTGCCATTGCATTGTCATTTCGTTTTCGACTTATGAGGTTAAATATGCTTTGGTATCATCCGCAAATTTTACATAGTTGTTTATTCTTTAGTTTTCTATGTTGTGTCATGTGTGCTGTTGTTTGTTTGTCTTTATCATTTTTAGCCATGGCGTTGTCAGTTTATATTAGATTTATGAGTTTGACTGTCCCCTTGGTAGCTTTCGTGTCCCTCTTGTTTAACTTGAGAATAATATTGAATTCAATATTGTCGACGAAGTGTTAAGCTCTTTCACGAGTTTAAGATATTTTATTGTTTCTCAAAAAAAGATGTGGAATACAAATATTCCATCTTTTATATTCAATTAGTTTCAATTTTATTTTATTGTGATAAAAAAAATATCAAAGAAATGAGAAAAGTTTCGTTGAAAAACGACGATAACATAGTCTTCTACATACACACACAGGCACGTAAATTAAAAGATATCCAAACATGAATAAGTGACGCAATTTACAGTCTTAGTAGCACGTGTATCAACTTTTGATTGGAGAATGAAATTCGGAGCACACAAATTATATTCAAGTGACCCCTAGCGATCTTCCATTGTTTGCAGGTGTCAATTTTCAAAACAACTGATTGACCTCTCACTGATTTTCTTTGGGGTGCATGTTTTTGTCTTTTAACTTTTTTAATTACCAATGACTTTTCCTTTTTTTATTCAACATCTCATTAATTTTCTTTTAACGATTTAATATCTGACTATTACACATTTATACCAATAGGAATGTTTTACATTGGAGACTCTGAGCGCTGACCTGAAACCAGTTTATAGAGTAGGCTGTATTGAAGAACAGGTAGAAAGAAATTATTAACTAAGTACATCTTGAAATAATGATCAAGAATACAAATAAAAGAGCTAACTTGAATCATAAAATTTTACCCCCGTTTTTTGTTCATGTCTTTGATGGAGTTTTAATGATTATAGTAAAGGTCATAATGGTATGGATTTTATTGGAACGTTTACAGCATATTAGATTAACAATTCGCAACACAAAATCAGCCTATATGCTGCCATAAAAAATCTTAAATGTGGGTTGACAACCAGAATTCGCCACATACTTAGCGATATAAATGCATAAACATCAATAGACTTTTTTCATATTTCCAACTTTTGACTCCGGAATTTATTTTTTATCGACAGGCGACCTACTCTGTTTTAAGACATCCTGGTATTTAGTCAGGTAAGAACAACTTAAACAAGTAAAATCAAGCTTACAAATAGTACAGTTTTGGGGAAAATTATTTTTTTGGATTTTGCGCAGTATCAGGATGTCCTTCAACAGAGTCGGTACCTGTCGAAAAATCATGTAATCCGGAGTCAAAAGTCGATAATATTTAAAATAGTCATTCTAAAATTTGACACCTGGCCAACGTCGAAGCTAAGATTAAACCTTGCATGAATGAAGAGTTGCAATGTTCTTATTATGCATTAATTTTATTAGTACATGTATAGTGAACCTGTGTTTTCAAAAATTCTGTTTTCGAATTAAACACGCATATAGTTGGAATAATACATTATCAACCTGTAAAACTATCCTATTTTTCTTTCGTCCTTTACAAGTTGTGTGCAAGGTTCAAAGCAAGTACTGCAAATATCTTTGGAAGACGAGATGGATTTGCTTTAAAAGGAGGATGTTGTAAAACAGACCTGTGTAACGACCATTTTGACAAATACCACCCAACGACAACACATAAACCTACTAGTAAGACATCATCAATATTTAATACGTAGTATTATCTTGGAAATCGCAATATTTCGTTGCATGCAATCGATTTAATATTATTGCAATAAAAAAACATTCATTGTATGATAATCATCATAAACAACTTTCATATTGACATAGTATATTTGTCAATAAATAACCAGATGTATACTAAAGAGGGAACATTCTTTAAACCTCTCTTAATATTTGATTAAATTATCATTATCACATTGCCAAGGATGTTCTATGAAGTTCTAACAATAGTTTGGCCTAATTTCTTTACAGACTACCGACTTAAAAGTCTGACAAAAGCTCAAAACCACACATTTGACACATTATGAAAAATCTTGTGCTTCCAAAAGACTCGCTGTTTACAGAGTGAAAAGTGGTATGTTGCCTGCTCAAAACTAATATAAAAATAAGGAGATGTGGTATGATTGCCAATAAGACAACTATCCACCAAAGTTCGAATGAAGTGGAAGTTAGCAATTATAGGCAACCGTACGGCATTTAACAATGAGATAAACCCATACCGTATGGTTGGCTATAAAAAATATGAAACAATTCAATTAAAAAAAAATAATTGCATAATTTTTGACAAAATAATTTACGAAAAACAAATATGACAGACATAAACGAAGTCCATTATTGGTAAAATATTCCAGAAATGAAAAAGAAAAACATATATCCAAATTCTGCTCTGTGTGGTATTGCATTTTTATTTCGATTTACATATATAAACTTTAATAAATTTTGTCATATCATAGATATTTCACAAGCTTATAAATCGTTAACCACTAATTGAGTTGAAATGCATGTTAACTGCCAAAAAAATAAAAACATAAATAAATATTCCTATCAGTAAAAGATGCAAATCAGAAAAAAAATAATTAACAATATTTCCCCAGATAACTTCTCTTGATCTAAAGAAGCTTCATTTCAAGTTTAATTCAATTCCTTTCAATTATTTTGCGCTTAATTAAGATAAAACCGCAAAAAACATAACCTATCAAAGACAAAAATATAACATAACAAACAGGTCAACCGTAGAAATGGAAAAAACCAAACCCATACAACTTTACAGTACAACCTGATAGTTTGGAAAGTTTTGTAATATTGTTCAAAAATATGTAAGTAAGGCCACACCAATTTGATTCCTTGTTCGACGGACCCGCCCGCACCTATTTATTTCAAAACAGAATTTTTTTATTTTTTTTATATTCCCGCTTCCCGCATCCGGAAATGTAATCATGTCCATTTCCCGCACCGTTTTTTTGTAAACATTATAAAAAGATATCAACATTTGTTTTTAAAATCACAGTCTAACCTGTATATAACGATTTTAAACATAAAAGCACCCCAGCACACTTTGTAAATATCTGTGAAAATATTTGTTTCAGCATGAAACCTACTTATCCAAAGCGGGAGTGCTCCGATCAAGGATTTGTATCTCCGATATAAATCTATATCAGCGGAAATACCGGGGTTAAGAACAAAAATTGGTTACTTTCCCCCTTACTTATATTCCCTATCAAAACATGGCGTTGTTAGAATAAAGTACAAAGAACTTCTGAAGGATTTGCCTTCAACTGCAATTATATTGTATGTTGGCGAAACAAAACTATCCATAGCCTCTGCATGTTTATGCACCTGTCCTGATTGATTGAGGGGCCTGTCGTTCAGCAGTTATCGTTTGGTAATGTTGTTCATTGGTATAATTTTTCCCGTTTGGATGTACATGATATATAAATTAGATCGTTGGTTTTCCTGTTCGAATTGTGTACGCTAATAATTTTGGGTCCTTTATAGCCTGCTGTTTGGTCTGTATCAAAGCCCTGCGTAAAAGGCCGTACTTTGACCTGTGTTTGTTATTTATATCAGGTTGAGAACAACCCTCCCTCAGACAACATGGACAAGGGGTCATTTTACTGATGTAGAAAAGAAAATAGAAATACCAAGGATTTGTATAGTTCTTCTATACAAAACCTTTGAAAACTTAGAATTTTGTACCCAAAAAGAGGAGAGTTACATCATATTTTAAACAACTTTTTCTAAAAGAGTGGTCCACTTATTTTGAATAATATTAAACTGTTAAAGTAAATGTGTTAACATGGTTAAAGTCCAGAAATATTACAAAATTCTTGGACATGTTTTGACCATTTAATACCAGATAGATATATAGTTCTTTGAGAAAATATGAGCCCTTTTGTACAAACAAATATATTATAACTTATATTGATCCCTCATAAAACATGTAAAAGGGATATTTATAACATTAAGGGGTTCTCCCCAAACTAATTATTACTTGGATGGAGAATTGTCTCATTGTCAGTCACACATACATGTCATACATAGACCAGATTTAATTATTTCTTGGTGAACAGGGAAAAAATACTTCAGAAATTAAAGAAATGTCAAAGTACAAGTGATAAATCAAGCTTTAATATTGTCAAAACCTACTATTTTATGTTTACAAAAAAAAATTATAATCGCTCGCCTCTACTTTTCAAGCTTCGCCTCAAAAATTTGCAAATTAAATATTTTTTTATTTAAATGTTCAAATCGCTCGCTCGCCCCAAAAATCCGTAGAACAAGAAATTAAATTGGTGTGGCCTAAGTTCCTAATAAAGAATTTCAGATATTCATATTACCGTAGAATTATACATCTTTTAGATTTTGTCCTGAGTGTTTCTATAGAAATGCCTAAATTATAATTGTTATTATAATAGTTTCAGTTTCATCATTATCCAAACGAAATATCTGGGTTTTAATAAGCACCATTAATGTTTCGTAGAAAGTTCCTTACTTGGTTATTTGAGAGGGAATTACTAACAGTATCTTTTTCAATCTATTGTCACAATTAGTACTATACTAAAACTGTTTTGTCGGTGACGTGAATAGCAGATTGGACATATAAAGAATGTTCCGTATATTTGTAAATATAATAAATATAAGGTTCATACGGAGTGTAAAGATATTCATACAATATACATATACTAATATATATAGGAAATAAGTGTGTAGCGGATAAGGACACACAACAAATTTAGGTTTTCGCCTTTGTGTCACTGACTGAGTGTTTTATAGACGATTCGTGCGTAATGCGTACACACTTTTAATCATGATATCTATAATGAGTGTAATGTCATCTCGATGAATTTTGAAACTGTTGTTTCTATTTTTTAAAATTTAATGTTTTTCGTGTTAACCTTACTTTGTTCTTGACCGTACCTTTTAACTTCTTTTAAATGAACTCATCATGAATACCAGGATTGAAATTTTGAACGCCAGACTCGCGTTTCGTCTAAAAAAGAAGTGATTCTAACAATTTGTTTTACAAAATAACTGCATTTTCTATATCTTACTAAGATCCATGTGTTCATAATCACAGACACTGTCCAACCGGATATACGACATCTTCATCAACATGTGTAATGATTGGTCAACACAAAATGACTTGGTATGAATCAAAGGTAATCTATGAAATGATTAAAACTAATATTATAATTGCTATAGTTTTATTTAAAAAAAAGAGAGGCGTAAGATAACAAAGGGACATTGAAACTCATAAGTCGAAAACAAACTGACAACGCAATGGCTTTAAAAGAACATAACCGACAAAAAACAACAGTACACAATACACAAAATAGAAAACTAAAGAATGAGCAACACGAAACCCACCAAAAACTGGGGGTGATCTTAGGTGCTTCGGAAGAGTGAGCAAATCCTGCTCCACATGTGGCACTCGCCGTATTATTAGTACAAACCTGGTGATAAGTCTAGCAACATTCCAGCAGCACCTGCATGCGGGGTATATATCTCCCAATTGATACGATATTCCCGTGCTTGCATTTCCTATCATGATTTTCTTGATAGAGGTTTGCTGCTCACAAGGAAGCTATTAAACCAAGAGTTCCAAATGGTGAAGTTGAAATCATCCCTTCGTAAATTTTACGGACGCCATCACGAGTTGGTTGACCGTTATGGAATAACCGTTTCACAAATGATATCGGATATGTTCCTTACGTCGTAACTACAATCCCCTTCCCTTTCAGGAATATGACCTACCGAATTAGACTATTTACCGGATTTGTAATCACATAAGCAACACGACGGGTGCCACATGTGGAGCAGGATCTGCTTACCCTTCCGGAGCACCTGAGATCACCCCTAGTTTTTGGTGGGGTTCGTGTTGTTTATTCTTTAGTTTTCTATGTTGTGTCGTGTGTACTATTGTTTTTCTGTTTGTCTTTTTCATTTTTAGCCATGGAGTTGTCAGTTTGTTTTAGATTTATGAGTTTGACTGTCCCTTTGGTATCTTTCGTCCCTCTTTCGATACGTCACATTCGAGGAAACAGTAATGGGATTGTAGTCACGACAATTAGAACATATCTGTTGTCAACTGCGAAAAAGATATTCCATTAAAAGTTCCGTCGTTATGGAGGAAAGCACTAATTCGACCAATTCCGAAAGGTTCTGCTATTGACACGAGAATTCCACTGAATTACAGAGGGATTAGTTTACTCTCGGTAATTGCGAAATGTTACAGTTCTACTTTAAATAACCGAGTGCAAAATTTTTTAGAAGACAACGGATTAATTGTTGATGAACAAAATGGTTTCAGAAGAGATAGGTCATGTGAGGATCATGTGTTTTCTTTGAATTGCCTTATTCAGGATAGGAAATCAACATTTGCTACCTTTGTGGACCTGCAAAAAGCATTTGATTATGTAGATAGGGATTTATTACAATACAAACTGCAATTAAACGGTATTGACGGAAACATGTATAATGCTATTTCTAGCTTATACATTATCCTCGAGGCCCAAAACATAACAAATAGATAATAAGGTTTTGGCAGTATTTGGCCACAGCTTTATCTTGAATAAAATATAACATATATGATATATAATATGTATTTAAATTGGCAATCTTGCTCTGAAATATATTTATCAATGTCTGTATTTAATATATATGTAAATTATAATGTGGCTACCGCAAATTATGGCAGACCACTAATATAAATATATTTAAGTAATATGTCTGGTACGAGAAGTTGACTGATGAGCCCTGGTAATCAGAGGCTATCATTACTGTTCACTGAATATATGAATGTTAAATCCAGCGCAGCGAAATGTGCCAAATGTGCTCTGCCAATGTCCACTTTTACATCTACATTGTGTTCACTAGTTGTCTCCTACTCTCCCATCTCAGTACCATTAGCAGAAATAAGCTGAAATATAAACTTAAAAGCAGTATCTGGTTTCTTACTTTCATTCAGAACAAATACACATGTAACACAAAATTAATTTACATTGGGAGGGTGGTGGGTTTTTTAAGAAGATTATTTTCTCGTCCAATTTTCGTCTGCTGCAATCTTGCCGACGTATTTCGAAAAGACCAAAGCGAGGTTGCAATCAAACTAATCAACACAAATGTTAAATACCCAACAGTGAACCACTACCTGCCCAAATTAAAATCTTCGAGTTTGTACCCAATGGATAACGGGCTTTAAAATTGTAGATTTTAAATCCTTTTATCCTCGAGGCCCAAAACATAACAAATAGATAATAAGGTTTTGGCAGTATTTGGCCACAGCTTTATCTTGAATAAAATATAACATATATGATATATAATATGTATTTAAATTGGCAATCTTGCTCTGAAATATATTTATCAATGTCTGTATTTAATATATATGTAAATTATAATGTGGCTACCGCAAATTATGGCAGACCACTAATATAAATATATTTAAGTAATATGTCTGGTACGAGAAGTTGACTGATGAGCCCTGGTAATCAGAGGCTATCATTACTGTTCACTGAATATATGAATGTTAAATCCAGCGCAGCGAAATGTGCCAAATTGTCCGATAAGATCAGGGTAACAACTTGATCTGATTGGACAACCGCCACTGAAAAGAGGGGGTGTAGCTGCGCAAAGCTGTGCCAAATACAATTTAATATATTAACTTTCAAGTTACTTCCTAGTAACTTACTTGAAACGTCAGATATAAAATGTTAACATAACAGTTGTATCTAATTACAGTCGGGGAAGGTTAAATTAATGCCAAGATTCCTGATGATCATTTCTAATCCTCCCTGGAGGGTATTCAAAAAAATGTTATTTCCCAAAGACGTCAAATGCACTCCATCTTTCATTAAGAATAATTCATTAGCCTTTATATCAGGGTAACGGAGGTAACAACCATCTGTTTTGGTTAAAAATGATGCTATAGAGGTATTAACCCTCATTCTACATTTTTCCATGGCATTAATATTGTCAGAGTAACGCCAACTTGATCTCGGAATAATTTGAGACCAGACAAAAACTGTGTCCAACATCAGTTGACGCATCCAACTGAACTGTTTCCTTATTAGTTCACAAAGAGTTTTTGAACTTTTTTCCCCTATATCATTGCCTCCAATATGTAAAACTAATATAGTTGGTGGATCTTCATATTTTAACATGGTTCTTATTTGTTGTTTCATGTCCAGCACTTTACCTCCACATTTTCCTTGCCACCAAATATTTACTCCCATCCTCTGCAGCCCCAAGTTAACCCCTCCCGGTCTTCCTCTGGCTTCCCCAAAGGCATGCTTAATAATCGAGGATCCAACGATCCAAACTGTAGCATGTCCTGCAATTCTTAGAAAGCAATTATTACTTGCTTATATTGATGCAGGACATACCATTTATTTACCTAATACAATATTATTTAAATGCCAGCTCAAGACTGCATTACAAAATAAGCAAATATAGAAACATATTACAAAATAAGCAAATATATAAACATATTTACACAAATAAATGTACATATATGATGTTCAGGCATTTAAATCCTAATGTAACGCAAAAAGGCCTGTGACTTCCAACGTCCCATTTCTTTAATTTGTTCATCAGAAATACCTTCTAATGCGCATGTAGTTGCCATGCCAATTCTAAAGGAATGGGACTTAAATCCATTGTTTTCTATACCAATTACTGACAGAGACCTTTTTAATAATGCTGAAAACTGGTATCTTGTAAGGGGGGATCCATCAAAATGACAAAATAAAGGTCCCAGATAAGGTGGGCGAACTTTAATAAAATTAGCCATTATTTGTACTGGACATACATTTTTGTTTTTCTGCTTAGAAATAACGATTGTTGTTCCAGAACCAAACTGATCAGTTTTAGATGACGTCAATAAAACCTCTAATCTTGCATCACAAAGCTTTATATTTTCAAATTTTACAGTATGCATCTGCTTATTTTTACAATCAACTGTTATTTCACCTACTCTCATAAAACCATGAAAGGCTAGCGAAAATGAAGCCATAAACAGTTTTGTCTCATACCCGTTTTTGCAAATCACCGCCAGTGACCTCAATAATTTTTCCAATATATCTCTCGTTATGGGTAATCTAGTGTCCTTTTGATTTGGGCCCCCCAACCTTTTTATTCCTTCAATCAATTTTCTGACAACAAATTTCTGTGTATTGTCTTCTAAATTGTTGATTTTATTAAAGTAACTTAAGCCTGAAATATAGCCAGATACTGTTGAGTGGGACAATTTCTTTCTAAACATATAAACAATGAATGATGTCAAGTCATCAAGCGGAATAGGCCAGACATCAGAAAAACCATGATTTTCTCTGAATTTAACAAATATGTCCATGCTATGCAAATATGCTTTCTGTGTACTGGGTGCTAATGAATTTATAAGTAAATGATTCATTTCAGTTCTGAAATCATCGACAGGAATTCTTGTGGGATTGCTGCTGGAGAACTGTCTGCATTCGGGACCAAGTCCATAAAACGTTGTTCCTGAAATCGAGAAAGAGCATCTGCGATTGCATTATGCTCACCCTCAATATGTTGTGCCCTAAATTGTATGTTATTGTTCATAGTGAGAAAAACTAGTTGTCTTATCAATATCATAACTCTCTTTGATTTTGATGTTCTTTTGTTCACAATGCTTACTAATGCCTGATTATCTATTCTCAACAGAATCTTTTTATTTCTAAATGAACGACCCCATATCATGAACGACAGCACGATGGGAATAAGCTCCAAACATGTTATATCCAATAAAATGCTAGTATCAGCCCAACTACTTGGCCACTGGTATTGTACCCAGTGACCTTGAAAATAAGCTCCACAACCTAATAAAACATTACCTGCACTATCAGTGAATAATTCCAGACTTTCATTAGTCGACCAAAATCTATCAGGAAAATAACACTGACCATTGAATTGATCTAGAAAATTTAGCCAAACTCTAGCATCTGCTTTGACCTCTGAATTCAATCTGACAGTATAATAAGGCTTTCCATTCTTAACTGAAGCTATCAAATCGTAAAAACGACGAATAAAAGCACGGGCTGATATAATAGCCCTTGAACAAAATGCCATTAAACCAGTAATTGATTCAAGTTCCTTCAGTGCCATTTTCTTTTTCGACAAGACCTGATCAAGCATAAATTTAAGTTTATCCAGTTTTTCAGGGGGGATTCTAACCAACATAAGTACTGTGTCAATTTCAAGGCCTAAAAATGTGATACATGTGGTAGGACCTACTGTTTTATTCTCTGCTAGTGGAACACCTAGTTGCCTACATACTTCATTAAAAGTGTCCATCAAAATGGTACAATTATCCGTTGAACTTTCACCAGCAAAGAAAAAGTCATCCAAATAGTGGTCTAAAGTCTCAATGCCAGCTTTCAATGCAACTGTTTTATGCAAAAAAGTGGCAAATTTTTCAAAGAGGGCACATGATATAGAACAGCCTTCAGGCAGACATTTATTAATATAATATTTCCCATCAAAGAAAATTCCCAGAAGGTCAAAATCAGCTGGGTGAACCAATAAAATTCTGAAGGCCTGACTAATGTCCATTTTTGCGCAAAGCACGTTATTTCCTAATTCAGAGATCATCCCAACCACTTTATCAAAAGAAGAATACTTTACTTTACAAATTTCTGGATCAATGAAATCATTCACACTCCAGTTTAGAGGATATGACAAGTGAGTTATAAGACGCCATCCACCGTCATTTTTTGAAACTACCCCAATAGGAGATATTCTTAAAGTTGAAATTGGTATTTTTGAAAAGGGGCCCAACATTCTACCAAGATGCACTTCTTTTTGTAATTTTAAATTCGTTTCAGTTTTGTGAACTTCTGCCGAAATGAGATTGCTTGCAAAACTCGAGATCCTTGGACCAGTATAGTTTAATCTAAACCCCTCTATAAATCCCAATAATAACATTGCTGCATCAGTTTTGTTTTCATAATTTGACAGTAATTCTCTTAAAGATTTAATTTTGACTGGGGTTTTGCCTTTGTCCCATAAATGCTCCAGGAGAACGGAATCTTGTGTTATTTTGCATTTGCCTAGGTGCAAAGGGTTGAAAATTAGATGCTGTTTTTTGTGGTGCTTGAGGCCGGGCTGATCTGAATCTCTGAACAATCCCAGGTGACTGAGGATTATTAGAGCTAGTCACTTTGCTATTAGTGCAATATATAACCGGATGTACCCCACTGCATTTTAAACAAGCATGTTTGTATGTGCAATATTGTTGGGTGCACGTCCCATTATAATTATATGCATAGCATTTAAGAAAATTGTTTGTTGGTTTTTGTGCAATATTGAACTCTGGCCCATTAATTGGACCTGCTGGTTGCATATACAATAACCATAGCTCAGTGTCTATGACAGACCAGGATCCAGCAGGCTCCTGTGATCTACGTAGTCTAAACTGTTCATCATACAATTTCCATCCTAAACCTGCATAGCGTTTAGCCCCTAACCTGACAGTTTGCATATACTTCAACAGTTCTTGGAACTGAGATGTATGTATAGTACAATAAATACTGATATATATTAAAAAAGGCATCCGTCCATATACCTATTGTGTTAATTCTTGTATCCTGTTGCTTAGGTTGTAATATAATCTGTCCCTGATTAAATGTAAGTGTTTGATTCACTCCTGTTATGTTTTGTGAATTATTTAACAAACTGCCCATATCTACATATTCCCCATTTATTACTTTTTGTTTGACATTTTGCGATACGTTTCGCGCTATGTCATCTGACGCCTTAACCGTTTCAATGGGTAAGGCATAACCTGTGTTAATTAGGGGTTGGTGTAATGTTGTATTACCTGGAGCAGGGTAAATTGTTTCTGCTGGCAGTGTTGCTGGGATCATTATTGGACTGTGTGGTAGTACATTAGTTGTCACTGTGTTTGAGCCGAGCTGTACAGGTGGTGTTTCACTTGTTCTAGGTAAATTCCTAGGTAATCTATCTGCAATATTAGCAGTCGCCTCTTCCTGTTGCTGTTTCGACTTCTTTGCAGCAGCCGCTGCGCCTCCATTATTTGCCCTGCTTGTCGGCACCCTTTTTCTGCCGGACCTCCTATACATGATCTGAAACTTAAAGTGTATGTGTTATCTTCATTCAAATAAATACATGTGCTTTACTTTATATATATATATAAAATATTAAAAGTGAATATCCAAAAACATACGTATTTCACAAATCTCTCTCCGATTATATGCCTATAGTTTGCTCTTTCGTGTTATTCTCAGGATATATAAACTAAGAATCAATTACTACTTACTAAAATGATTGTTTTGCCATTTGTGCAAATCCGAAACATACGAGTTTATCAAAGCCGGTTCCGGTTTTTATGCCCACCGTTAACCGGAAGTTTGTCATTACAAGTTTGTCAATAAATAGAGTCGAAACACTCAACTTTTTGCTCATTTTTGTCCTGTATTTAGATGAACTAAGTTATCGACTGCATCAATTTATATGCTGACAATAAGCTATTTCAAAATTTCATTGTGAAAATATTTGGTTGATTTGAAAACCCTTTATATCACTAAAGTACGGCAATAACAGTTATAAATTCCTTCACATTTTCAAATTGCATAAAAATATAATGTCTAACACAATCTTGGTTTGATTTATTTTTGGCTGTGACCGTTTACTTAAATTTGACATTCATTTGCACATTAAATTTTTGTATGTTTTTAAATGTCGTTTTTAACTAAAATTTCAAGACATCGGGATTAAATCGATATCAATCCGTCTTTATCGTATATCAAAATAAACTTATAGCCCTTTATCAAACCTATTTCAGGTGTTATTTCAACTTTTTTAAGAAGATTATTTTCTCGTCCAATTTTCGTCTGCTGCAATCTTGCCGACGTATTTCGAAAAGACCAAAGCGAGGTTGCAATCAAACTAATCAACACAAATGTTAAATACCCAACAGTGAACCACTACCTGCCCAAATTAAAATCTTCGAGTTTGTACCCAATGGATAACGGGCTTTAAAATTGTAGATTTTAAATCCTTTTGACACAGAATCATGTGTCTGCGTAAATGATCATCGTACAAATTGGTTCCAGTGTTCAAACGGGGTACGCCAAGGGGATAATTTATCGCCTACATTGTTCGCTTTATTTGTCAACGATTTAGCTACTGAAATAAAAGATCTAGAAACTGGAATACCTTTTGATAATGAGAAAATCAGTCTTCTATTATATGCTGACGACATTGTTATTCTAACAGAGAACGAAAATGATATGCAACGTTGCTTAGATGTGTTATACAGTTGGTGCCAACGATGGAGACTTAGTGTTATTAATAACTGTTCAAAATCAAATGTCATGCATTTTAGAAAACAGCGTGTCCCACGAAGCAACTTTAATTTCAAGATTGGACCAAACAGTTTGCAATATGTAAGTCACTACAAATATCTTGGCATTATTTTCAATGATAAAATGGATTTTAGTATTGCCACCGAAACATTAGGTAAAGCTGAAGGACGGGCACTAGGAGGGATGATATCAAAGATTCACAATTTTAAGGACGTTGCATTTAAAACATTTGAAACCCTTTTCGAGTCGTGTGTTGTACCAGTCATTGATTATTGCGCAGGTGTTTGGGGATATAAAACATACCACTCCATTGAATCTGTACAAAACCGTGCTATTAGATATTTTTTGGGATTACACAGATTTGCACCAGTAGTTTCTCTAAACAGTGAACTAGGATGGTTACAGCCAACTTTAAGACGGTGGATTTCTATGGTTAGAAGATGGAATCGGCTTGTTAAAATGGACAATGATAGACTAACGAAAGAGCTTTTTCTTTGGAACTATAATAAATCGGGCCAGTGGAGCTCTCAGATGAAGGAAATTTTTCACAAAGTGGACATGGACAGTTGCTATGAATATGTAAATTTATGCAACATTGAAATTTTTAAAACAAAGATTATGGAATACTGTGAAAACGATTGGACTGGTAAAATCACTTCTCTACCCAAATTAAGGACTTACATTACTATTAAACAGAAGTACGAGACTGAACTTTACGTCAAAATGAACATTAAGAAACAAGAACGATCAGTTATGGCACAATTTCGCTGTGGTATTCTACCCTTACGCATTGAAACTGGACGATTTAAAAATGAGGCTCCTGATGAACGATTTTGCACTCTCTGCGATGACGGATCTGTTGAAGATGAAAAACATTTCTTGTTGTACTGTAAAGCTTACCATAATTTAAGACAATTATTATTTGAATCAGTGAACCTTGATAGACATTTTATTGATAATAGAACATTTGCTAATTTAATGACACTTCATCAAAGACAAACTGCTAAATATTTATATTTATTTTTCTGTAAAAGAAAGGAACTTCTTTATAAGTAACAATCACATTGCGTAATGCAAATTTGAACATTAGGTTTAAAGTGACTTATAGGTCCAACGGGCCGGGTGTAAATTTATTTAACTATTGTATTCTTATTATGTAATATTATATATACTAGACATGTCACTATAATAAATGATATACTTACTTACTTACTTACTTACTTACATTACGATCAACCAACTCGTGATGGCATTAATAAAATTTATTAAGGAATGAATTCAACGTCACCACTTGGAACTCTTGGTTCATAGCCTCCTTGCAAGCAGCAACCCTCTATCAAGGAAATCTTGATGGGAAATAAAAGCCCTGGAATATCTTTTCAAATGGAAGATATGTAACTCCGTACACAGGCGCTGCTGGAATGTTGATACATAGAAATGGAACGTTCATAATAGGGAAAGCTGAAATCATCTCTTTTGTCGTAAAGTTTTGGTTTCATCCGACCCACATTGTCGATTTCTAGATGTAAGTCCAGATATGAGGCAAACTTACACGTATATGTCGTATCCATTATCTCAAGTTCGATGAGATATATACGTTCATCATAGTCACCAAATGTTGAATCATTAGTGAAAGAACATTATCTAAGTAGCAGAAAGTGAAGTTCATTTCTTTCTTCGTAAAAAGGTTCATATATGAAGTCAGTCTCATATTAATAAAGGACAAAGTCAGCATGAAGAGCTTGTTCTCAAAGTTAAGTAACAAAAAGTTGTTGAATCAACCAAAAATTTGGATTTACATGTTCTAAAATTTATAAGCTAACTTTTTCCCAGAGAATACCATATCAATTGAGTGCTTATTTACATTTCAGCAATTCTGTGCATCTCATTGTGGAAGACTGGTAGACTTCTCATCATTTCACGACATGCAACATATATTTGCATCACTAGTTCCCCATAGTCATGGCCATTACACAGGCGAGTACAATGCATATTATTACTGAAAATAAACTCATCATAGATACCGGGATTACAATTTTATTGAAAGTTCTCTAAAGATCTAAATCTGCAAGTTGTAATTCAATAGAGGCTGTAATTAATTTTTATTTAAATTCAAAAACTAACGATTATCTGAGAAATATTTTGTACAAAAACTAATTAAACGCGTTTTGTCAATTGATTTTTGTTTGATATCTTTCAAGTCGGGGCATTCTATAGCCGATTATTTGTATGGGTTTTTCTTCTTGTTGCCCATACTTGCTTACATTCTCTTTATTCGAACTGTGGTGGATTGCTGTCTCATTGGCAATCATACTACAATTCCTTTTTTTTTTTTTTTTATATATATGAGAAATTACTGGTTCCTTACTATATATGTTTCTATAATGCTTGAAATGAACATTTCAAATTTGATCAATAAATGAATACGAAACTTGTACTGTATCCAATTCAATACACAAATAACAGGAAAATGTCAAAATGACGTCATTGAACGCTATATGATTTTCATATATGACCAATAATCATTTAATGCAAACATAAATGAGAATATAAAACTGACTTACATATAACATCTTAAAATCAGATCAATATCTCGAGGAACGTCATCCTGTTATTGATTTAAAGGTTATTATGTAAGGTACACTGAAGCTTGCATCTATCCACATATATCCGGAAAGTTTTAGCCAGTAGAAGGTATCATATTATTTGCTATCCTTGTCTGATCGACATTCATGAATTCATATTCTAATGAATACATATAAATCGACGAAATTCTAGTATTTTGTATTAATCCAAAGTTTGATGCATCTGACAGTTGAAAGAAGAAAAAATATATAAACAGTATCAATTATATATTTCTGACTATTCTCGTACGTTCATCTGAAATGTGGTTATTATCAAAGTAATCCGCTCACGGTTGGGGCCTTATATTTATTTTTTACATGAACAGATGCATCTCATATCACACTGCACGGAGTGTGATACGAAAAAGTGATACGAAAACTGCGTTAATTTGAATGGCTTATCCAGCATTGTGTGACGATGTTACGACATTTTCATTGGCTATTCGTTAGGTCATGGATGTACATTTCGTCCATGGCAACGGACACATGTGATTTTATTAATAATTTACAATCAATCACACTTTTCACATAGAAATCTTCTTTTTGACAAAGATTTATTACTTTTTGAAGTGTACGAAAAAGTTTTAAAATGTCTTATGTTAAAGTTTAACGCCAGAACCGGACATATGATGTCACACTGATGTGTGCAAAAGACTAGATCTACAATTCGTGGAATATTTTATTTAACAAAATGAGAGTGCTGACCATAAGAGAAACATATTCCACAGGTGAGAATTGGATATCGCTTGACATAAACTGATTTAAAAATGCTCGTTTATTATTACATTGAAATTGAGAAACTCGCTTTGATATCAAGCGTTATTCTATTCTAACTAGCCATGAAACCAATAATTATTACAATAGGTCGACATTCCAGTATACGATGTAGTCATATATCATATATAAATGCATTGCTGTAATATGACTGCATTTAATTGATTTAACAGATACCAGAGTTTGGACCGATGCACATTATGTACACCACAAATGGATTTGGAACCACAATGGTCAGTCTATTGATCGGAGCCAGTTTAGACACCTTTCAACTACACACACTAATAACCATGGTTGTGGTTTTGCTGTGGTTCACACCAATAAGACAACTACAGAGGACTTAATTCCTACTGATTGTACCAAAGATCACCTACCACTGTGTGAAGCCATACGAACCTAATAGGTTATAATAAAATATATATTGTGCACTGTTGTCTCATTCATTTCATATTCTTTTTAATAATCTTTTACTTTTATATGTGAACAAAATATGTGATTCACTTTTCTACTTATAAGTTTACCCTGTTAGTCCATCAGCTGGTAAGGTAAAATTTCAGTTCTGTGTTACACCCCAGGGTATCGCAATTTTTTTGCATAAATCTAAAGAGTAATGTCTGAAGAATATTTTAAGAGGTGTTAGACTTTTGAAAAAGTGTCCAAAAGGGGTTAAAAAAAGATAAAATAACCAAGTAATTGTAATTTTTACTTAATTTTTAAATCGTATAGGACCAAGAAAATAGGGGGAGGGTTATATCTAAAATCCATAATTTTGAATGAAACAAAGCATACATACTAGTTTTCTTGATAAAAAAGGTATATTTTTTACATTGAAACATAGAGCATCAAGAAACTAAAGGCAGTTGAACAAAATTCAAAGGTAAGATAGGGAAAAAAACATGGAATCAATGACAAACACAAACATAAGCAATGTACATCACAGTCATTAAAAAACACACATAGTACTAAAATAATAAAAGAACTGTCAGGGTTTCAAGATCTATATTAAAGTTCTTTTAACAACAGAATCACCACATTTTAAGGTCATGAAGAAGGTCAATCCATAGAATAATCAATCATCTTCAATTTCGTCAACGCCATCTACCGAATTATCATCACCATCATCTTCGTCGTCATCGTCAGCCATATCAACGATTTGATTATTCTTGTTGCTACAAGCATTCGTACATTTGCAGCCTTCTGTACAGGATAAACCTTTTCGAACACATGAACATCTTTTGGTGGCACAACCAGTTTTTCATGAACAGCTTATCAGTATCAATATAGCATCTAACGCTGGCGGTTGGTCTAGCCAATGGATGCTGATAAAATCGTTCTTAACAATCCAACCATGGTTATTTGGCGATGGAACCGTGTTGTTTTGAAGAGCAGATTTCCAAATCTTTGCCTGAAAGTTGGCTCGTTTGATGTGCTTTAACATTGCATCTTTTGTTGGGAGCAATAAATGACAATGAATGTTTTTTGCATCGCAAAAAATTCTGAATCTTAATTCATTGATGTTATTATTCTTGTAGCCATATATAGCACACAAAAACCTCTCGAGTGTTTTTGACAGTTCTTCGCCTATCTCTTCAAAAGTTTCACCAAGACGGGATAGACCTTCTGAAAACTCCACAGAACGTGTCAAAACGCCGAATGCTTTTCTTTTTCCTTTACCGGACAAAGCACTAACTGAATCACAACCATTAAAAGCGTGAAATTCAGGCAGTGCTCTACAAACATTTTCCCCAAATTTTGTGTCGGCTTTTTCCTGTTTGCTTAAAAGCTCAGTGCATTTTACACTTGTCACTATTTCATTTTCAACAGAAATTTTGTGGCACATACTTCCATGTGATACAAATAAATCAATTCCTTCAAGTGTAAATCTATAGGATTGTTTACTCAATTCTGACACAAAGAATTCAAAAAGAGCAACTTTGTTTCTACCAACTGACACAAAGTTCTTCCATTACCGAGGACACGATTGTGATGGTCTCGAAATTATTGTTATGATTTGCCCTCCCAAGGACCTGCGATCCCGTTTTAATTTTTTTATGAATAATGTGGGATACTGACCAGTGACAAAATCAATGCGGGGAGCTCTTTTTGAAACTGAAAGGATGGTTTCAAAAACAACATTTGCCAAATCAGAAAAAAGTACTTGGTATCCTTGTGATGGATTGAATGACTGCCATGCCATCAAATATCCACATGCTTTCCTCAGGAATAGCTTGCATTTGTTCAACGCCCTTTTCTAAAAGACCAGCCAGGACAGATTTATTTTTCTTTACAGGTGTACCATCAACGTTTGCAAGAGACCATGTAAGAGGACCTAATTCAAACTGGAGGACCTCTCGCGTATCCAACTGTCTTGACTGGGCTATTACAAGCAGGCGACCAAAAATATTTCTATCTGCTTTCAATGTGTTATTCTCCTTATCAGCCATTTACTGCTTACCTTTTATTTCCTTTGTTGAAAATGTAAGCAATGATTGTCTTTTGATTGGTTTGAAAATGTCGATTGACTTTTGAACAAGCCGTCCACTGATGAAATTGTCTGATGCTAACTTTTCCCTTTCATACGCGTTCAGAAGGTCGCACATTATTTCAGAAGAAGCAACAGTACCCGAGGACAAGCCTGATAACTGCTCATATGTCTCAAATGGATTTGTCAAGCTTTGCAGTGTTTGAACCAATTTCAAAACGTCAGTTTTATCTCGCTTCATTTGAGTTTTGCCAAGTTCTTTTTGTGTGGATGTTTCAGGGTTAACTATTCCTGCCAAATCTCGACATTTTGATGATATGGAAGCTCTTTCATGTGCATTTTACAACCAACAATTAACAAAACTTTTATTTAAACTGAAACCAACAATGCCCCTCTTGTTTTTGTATCTCTGTTCAATTGTTACTCGATCATTTGGTCAACTGGAGATCTAGAAAATTCATGAGAGCTTCTCTGAACACAAAAAGCAACTAGATGAAAGATATTGATGCGCATCAAGATGGGTATTTGACAGATTTTGCATATGAAGCAAATAGACTGACATGTAACGCAAATAGTTTTAACGGTCATAAGCAAAAAACTGAATGCAAACAAAGAAACAAAATCAGTTGACAATATGTGCAAAATTTATAAAACAAGACTAAATTCATTGAATAGTGAAGCAATAAATCGAAGTAAGAAGGAAAGAAAATGAGAAAAAAAAACCACTATCAAATGAGGAACAATGTAAACATTACGAAAAGCAAATAAATAGTAACCAGATGGTATGTCAAATCGACATATTTTTGTACCAAAGAAAGTAAAAAGTCTGAACAAATTCCCCAACTGACTATTAGACCTTCGTTCAAAGCAATGTTTGTTGATTGAATGACAAACAAATCAAGCACACCTTTGAGTTCGATAGAGTGCACCCTTTCAGAACGCAAAAACTTAACCTTAATTTGTCATTTTTTCATAAAAAATTTGGTATACATTTACTTTATAAAATAATTTGTCTCACAAAAACAACATAATCGGCAATTTAATGTGTGTTTTCAGTTGCAAATTGATAAGCTTGAAGTGCTGATGTGTGCACTCAGGTATGAATATATTGTCGACTGAATCGAAGACGGTAATGTGATGATTTCCGGTATTTTACGAGTATTTGCACGTACATATGTTTTATTGAATAATTCATATCTTAGGGAGCTACCATTTGATTTTTATGGGGGGGCTAGGATGAAAAATTTTGTCCTGCATTTTTTTTTAGCTGTAATCTCTGTCCTGCCTTTTTATTTTTCACTCTGTTCGGTCCTGCCTTTTTTTTTTTAGTTTATCCTGACTTTTTTTTACCTAAATTGTCGTCCTGACTTTTTTTTTTTGCAAGTGTCTCATCCTGCCTTTTTTTTTACTCAAAACTCCTGTCCTGCCTATTTTTTTCAAATTTCATCCTAGCCCCCCCCCATAAAAATCAAATGGTAGCTCCCTTAGACGATATATAAATACTGCAAGTAGTTTAAACATTGAATACTGGTCAATTCTAAAGTTTTATTCACGAATACGGGTAATTGTATTACGAATTTCGTTATGAAATGAGAAATTATGCATTAATTTTAACCCAAAAAAATCGGATTGTTTGTAATGTAAATAAACATTTTTTTTAAACAAAAAATCTTTAGTGTTACATTAAATAGGATAGTTTTATATCTATTTTAGTTGTTTATACCTATACTTTATTTTTTTTTAATCGCTTTATATTAAAAATTTTAAACCAAAATTACTTAGTCGTGATAGCTAAATGAGGGGACCTTTGAAAGGGACGTTTTTAAACCTCTTTTGGACACTTTTGTTTTAGTCTAACACCTTGTATTTTATCAATAAGATAAGGAAGTTGAATTCTATCAAAAAGAATCGCGGTACCCTGAGGTGTAACACAAACTCCTTAACTAGAGCGCTTTTGAAAACTAGCTGATGGACTATTTGATAATAACTCGGTGTTAATGAAGGGTTATTAATACAGTATTTTAGTTGTTCTATTCAATCACTATGCCTACATATACTAAAGTTATGACGAAGAAAAGTGCACAGTAAGGAAATTTATCTTTATAAAATGTTAATTTCAAGGAAGTGCGAAACAACTGATTAACAACAATATAAAGAAAAGAAATATTCATTTGACCAAATAGGTCAAATTTTAGAAATTTTCCATCCAGGTAGAATATTTGACAGTTGCAGACGACACAAATTTAGAAAATTTTCCATCATTTGACTGTTGCAGGCGACTCTTTACAAATACCCCTTCACCTCTGCATATTATGTGACAATCTGGCCGATCGAAGGTGTTAGAGGTCACACTGTGTAAAGCATGTACTAACGGGACAGCTAGGGTAATTGCAAAGTGTGTATTACATAATTATACTTAAGTATATTCCTTTTGCATATTATGTGACAATCAGGCCGACCGAAGGCATAAGCATAATGCAATATGAAATTCATGTTCCAACGGGACAGGGTTATTACAAGGTGTGTATTACATATTGGTCAAACAACATAACTGTTACTGTTAGCTGTTATAATGGTAATTAATAAATTATGGTCATCATACCGCTTGACTGCGGAAGACAGTGTCTTTGATACAGAAGATTTCGTTTAGCTACTGTTTCTCTTTGACTCAATTATTAAATTCTAATTCAATTATCATTTTTTTTTCCAAAATTAGAACCCTATTTAGCCAATTAGACCCCCCCAAATTATAACCCTAGTGTATTGTACATATATCAATTATGATTACAAATACGAGGGGTGCAGGGCAGATCAAGTCATTTTCAAAGGTGGTTCTCAACCCTGGAGAAGAGGGGGTCAAACCCTCGCACCTTCCCTGAGGTGGACAGGATTCTTGAAACTAAGTATGGGAATGAGTGGGAGTTAGGTTGGATGGAATTGGGAGTCGAGCGGGAACCAGGTGACGACCGGGGGTAGTATAATAGAAGTATTAAGTGCTTCACAAAATAGTGTATTAAGTCACCAAATAAATTGATGAATTAAGTCACTCAATTAATTGAAGAATTTTTATTTTTTTATTTTTTCATTCCAATTAAACAATTTTATTGATAGCAGTACTTTTTAACTCTCAACCAAACATCAGACAAACTCAAAAAAATGAGTAAATTGATATGCTTCACAAAAAAATAGTAAAGGGGATGAAAGTAGGAACTACATGTACCCCATACTCACTCCCTCAATTACAGGGGCGGGACCAGGTGAAGAGGATAGGAAACCAGCGGCGGGGATAATTTATGCCTCACTGACAAAAAAATTGTGAGAGAGGGAAGTGGGAATCATTCCATGTTCACCTCTTCAATAACAGGGGTCAGTGTATCAAGTCACCAAAATGAATTGATGACTTAAGTCACTAATTATAACTTAATTAAAGAATTTCTTTTTTTTTATTTAATTAATTTACCCCAATTTAACAATGTTTATTGATAGTGGTACTTTTTAACTCTCAACTAAACATCAGATAAACCTATAGTTGTTAATTTCTGTGTCATTTTGGTCTCTTGTGGAGAGTTGTCTCGTTGGCAATCATACCACATCTTCTTTTTTATATTCAAAAATTCAATTAAGTAAATTAAATGAAGATTTAAGCTTTATCTCTTTTATATGCCTGTGTTTTAAGACGGAACAATTATGGTATACCGTTGTCTGATTGTCTGTCTGTCGTCAACATGTCGTACAATAACTACAAGCTGCTGTCACCATTTCACACGACACTTTTGTGAATTGTTTATAAATAAATATCTATTGATGCAAGCTTGATTTTTAGAAAATTCAAATTTAATGGTTTTGATCCAAAAAGGGGTGTGCAGTTTCAGACTATAGCACAAAAACACTTTCCCCAATGTCTATGAAACTTTAGTTTAAATCTAATGATGCAGGGTCCAATTTTTTTAAACATCAGATATTGCGTCTGGATCATTTATTGGACTTTATATGGGGGTTTATCACGTATTCGACGTATGCTCTAAATGTGCTTGATATATTTGCGACTGTACATCAAGCAATCAACCACCAAGATTTGATGTATGTGTTGCAAATGATTATATTTATATAAAAACTGACATTGACCACACACCAATGCTTATAAATACCGGTGCCGGACCACTTAATCAATAGTTAGAGCACCGAGAAACTAGTCTAGTAAAAACTGACAAGATAAAACTTAGTGTATAATATTTGTGAAATACCTTCATCTAAAATTTAAACTTTAATAATCGTAGTAAAATTCTAGTAAAACCTTTGATATTATAGACGTTCCAAAAAATAAACTATCATAAGTAAAGCAGACGAAACATTACAGCATTTGCGCTCTGGTATTCTATAGTCTGTAGTATATAGTTAAATCAATCCACATCTGCGTTGTATATACAGAACTTGAGAAAGTACTGTGGCACAAAATGTTTGTTCTCGTTCAATCTCAAATTACTCATGAAAAATGCTGATTTGCTGTAATTTTTTGTTTTGTTGCATATCCATATTATTGGCTAAATAGTGTCGGTCTGCCTGAATTGCACTTGACCGATTCTCAGAGCTGAACCTTCCAAACTTATTTAGAGACGTTTTTAGTTGTTGTTTTTTTAACTTTCGAGGTAAAGTGTTGAATAAAAAAAATGGCTTTAATGTTCATCCTTATTAAAATAGTTACAGGATTCAACCAGTTGCAGGTTTATCAAATGGCAAAAGAAAAACTGATTTCTGATTACTAGTAATAAGTCTGGTCACGCATTATCTTTCACGATCAATATAATGCGTTGCCTGATCTTTCATGATCAAGTTTGATGGATATTCAACACATTCAGGGTTTTCATATACAAATTAATGCTTTTAAGAGAAGACCATATTACCTTCATTTTACTGTACTATCAGATACACCAAAGATTAAATTTCAAATATATCGTAATAAACTGAAATATAACCATTATGTTCTAATTCGAAACCTCAACCGAACATAAAGCATTTATCAAAATAATACAAAACTCTCAATTGGGAGTAACCACTTGCAAAAGTCAAGTGCATTTTATTCAGATAATAAATACACGTAATATATTTAATACCAATGAGTATTGGGATAAATTAATTGTCTGTCTCTGACTAGCACACCGATGTTTGCGACCCATCCTGGACTATCAACCTGTACATAAATAATTTTTTATAATTATTTATTTAGAAAAAAGCCTCTGGAACACTTGACTGCAATGACTCGAATGACTTGAACTACCTTAAAACCACCCGTGCATGAAATGTTACCCGCATTCCTTATATATCCAATCAAACAGACCTATCTATAAATAGCATACACACGTGTACCTTACCAAACAAACCAAACTTGCATCGATATATGTACAACTTTGATAAATATAATTATAGGTACAAAAAGCGTGTTATTTGTAATTAATTTCATAGACATGCATTGTGCCTTTAGTGTTTTTTTCATAAAGTACTGCATATTTTCTCTATCTTATTTCACAGTTATGTTGAGGAAGTTGATCCATTTTGACAGACATATTTTTTTGTTCGGATTTGTTCCGCGTTTTGAAAATTAAGCGATTTTTTCAAAGATTCTGACCTAGAATTTTCATTAAATGTCTTCCACGATCCGTTACCAGAACTTTTACGATCGTCTCTCAATACTTGACCGCCGTTAGATATTCTTTCACGACCATTTCTCTCGTTAAACCGAATGACACCCGTGAAAGTGGTATTCTCATGTCTTCGGTCAAGCATGGTTAAAACTTGTTTTTCTATTTTATCATTTATCTTTGCAATAAATGAATATCAACAGAAACACTTTATATTGCAACGGAAATTTTCACTGCGGTCAAAAGAGGGACAAAACGCCCCAATTGATTTTAGGTAATTAAATGATTAGATCGACAACAACTGTCAAGTTATTTTCCGGAGGTAACATTGACATCGATATGAACTGTCACAAAATCTTCGTCATGAATATGAATTTGTGTTAGTTCAAATATTCTTTAAATAAAAATGCATAACCAAAATCCGATACACCATGGTCATTGTATACCAAAGTTGTTGGAACCGGGTGATATATATAAAATTGATTAGGGTTGACTTTCGTCGAAACATACTAATTTCGTCTTAATTTGTATTTTTCATGTTTTATATATTTTTTTGTCATTTATATTCTAGCATTCAAGTAGTAATCAGTATTACTTTTTGTACTATCAAAGTCTTGTCTATTGTAATTTTCTCAGTTTTAATCATGTGGGTCCATAACTTTTAAAAACAATACATTCTATGTTATTCTCTTTTATTTTAAGATACATACTAGTGGCGGTCGGTTTTTATTGTTGGAGGAAGCCACTCGCCCGGAGAGAACCACCGACCTTCGGTTGGAAAACTGGCAATCCTAGTCAATTAACATTGGAGTCTAACGCACCTGCCGCATACATGATTCAAAATCACAACCTCAGTGTTGACTTGATAGTGATTTGATTACTTAGACCACTCGGCCATCGATGTCCCTAGTATACAGAGGAGAAATATCACAAAGCAAAAGCAAAATATGTATCAAACATGTAAATAAATTGAGTGGTCCATAACCAAAGATCATATCACATGCAGCGTAATTATAGATTTTTTAAAAACTAAAGCATATATCAGATCAAGCGGTATTCATATGAAATTGAAAAGTAAAAAAATAAATGTATGTTAAGGATTAATTATCGTTTTGTTGTTTCAATGTTAAACTAAACATATTAAAATTTCATAGAAAATTTACAGACTTGTACTCTAATATTTGACAATTCGGTGCTTAATAGATGGAGGATTATTGCATGCAGTGTTAGTAAAATACATTTCCTAAAAACAAGTACATAAATTAAGACATTGGTTCAAACAAATATTAAAATAGACCAATTCAAGTGTACACCTTCTAGTGTGCACTCGACTTTAATGACTCAGCGCGAAGTTTTTCGAATGTAAATAGATATGTAGGACTCAAATCTATGGCGGGTTCCAAATCTATGGCAGATTCCTAATCTATGGTAAATGTGACGTTACAAACGCCAAACCACTCAAATCTATGGCAGATTTTTGTTTTCTCCAAATCTATGACAGATCTGTGGAAGAGAGTAACATATAACGTCACAATTAAACAACACCATATTACATCTTCGCCGCCGCTAACGATGGCGGAACCCATAGATTTGAACACCATTCAAATTGAAGTTATTTTCCTGACAACAATTTGCCGGTGGTTTAAAGGAAGACATGACCTACTATTCCGAAGAGGGACAAGGTGTGCTGTACCGGTCAATACCCGTGATAAGGGCACCGCTATTTTCAGTTTCGCATATTTTTGAAAAGGAGTTTTGGTAGTAGTCGTATACGGTCTACGGCTGGCAAAGTTTATAAATTAAAAGATCAAATTACAGGATACAAATTTGATTTAAATCCACATCAAATAAAAAGATGAATTAACGATATCGCTGAAATAAATATTATTTGAAAATTCAAACTGTTGATTTTTATTTGTTACTTTTTTATGTATTTTTTAAATAAAAAGCGGTCTTCTTGTTTGTTAAAGGACTTATTAGTTGGTTTAATGAATGGGTTAAACAGATATCATGCACAGATTAAAAAATGTTTATTTTTTACAGAGCACATCATTTCATCTTGAATTAAATTGAGAATGGAAATGGGGAATGTGCCAAAGAGACAACAACCCGTCCATAGAGCAGACAACAGCAGAAGGTCACCAACCGGTCTTGAAGTCTGTATTAAGGCTATGAATTTATAATTTATGGATTTTTTTTATTGACCATTATAGAATGTTTATCTCACAAATGTTTATAGACAGGTTCCCGCTGTCGTATATTTCCTCTTTCTTTAGACAAGGCATTGGTCGAAAATGTATTGCATTAATTTTTTTTCCATTTGGAAAAAATTGCCATAGATTTTGAAACAATAAAAATCCGCCATAGATTAGGAAACTACAAAACTTGCCATTTTCTTGTGTTTCACAGTGTATATTTTCAATTTTTGGTATAGTACATACATATTGTATTTTTGTATAGTATTTTTGTATTTTATATGTCATTTATGTACAACGCCATTGAATACATATTGTATATGTAGAAATAGGCGTTTAATTAAGTTTTCATGTTTCATTTTTCATGTTTCATAGATTAGGATCGTAAAAAACCTGCCATAGATTTGGGATGGCATGACGTCACATTTACCATAGATTAGGAATCTGCCATAGATTTTGAACCCACCATAGATTTGAGTCCTACAGATATAAGATGTGGTATGAGTGCCCATGAGCCAACTCTCAATCCAAGTCACAATTTGTAAAAATAAACCATTATAGGTCAAAGTACGGTCTTCAACACGGCGCCTTGGCTCACACCTAACAGCAAGCTATAAAGGGCCCCAAAAATGACTAGTGTACAACCATTCAAACGGGAAAACCAACGGTCTAATATTTATAAAAAAAAAAGAGAAACGAGAAACACTTATGAACCACATCAACAAACGACAACTACTGAACATCAGATTCCTGACTTAGGACAGGTGCAAACAAATGAAGCTGTTTAGGACTATGTGTAAACAATAAACGCTAGCATATCATTGGAAAACAAGGGAGTAATCCGTGTTTAAAATTTTATAACGAAAATCTCTGTCTGTGGATTTTCTGCAAAATCAATGGCTTTATTTGCCACAAATCCACATTTTATCAGTCAGGATTCTACTTCGTCAAAATTATCTCCCATTTACGCCACCGAATTTTTAAAATTAAAAATTCAACTCGAAACTATTGTCTGATCGGTTGTCAGGGGGAATTTTCGAAAGTTCCAAAATAAAAATAAAAATCTGATTAAATATTTCGTAGAAGGGAAAATTTTCAGAGGTTGAAGACTAATTATCCTAGATACATGTAACACACAAACAAAATGAAGGTTTTTTGAAGTTATGCATTTTTAAGATCCACCAGAAATTTTTATCGTCAAGTACTTTTAGTACAAAATTTGTTATTCGAACACGCCTACTCTGCTGTTGACCCAATAGAAGGAAGGTATTTCACTTGACCCAGATATTTCATTTTGTAGTTATGTGGAGTTTTAATGTTATTATATCAATCTGTATCCTAAATATATATGAAAAAATGATAGAATCCGAAGCAAGATGATGCATCCAATATGTTTGCTTTATCCAATTTCAAGATAATATAGTCAACTTAAACACGCGTGAACATATAAAGGTGTACTCGACTGTTCTTTTCAATGAAATTATTGTCGATTTTAAGGGTTTTTTCCAATAAAATGCAACTTAATTCTTTAAAAAGATCAATCATTTATCTGTCTCTGGATTTTTTTCTCAGGGAATTTATGCTTATGCACAAAGAAAGACCCACATGTTTTTGAACCTAATCAATTGTTTTGTTAAAAATACACGATATAAACATAATTAAAAACCAATTCTTCAGAGAACAATTGAAGGTCTTTCCACCTCGATAATAAGAATGAAATTTAAAATACGATGTAAGAAAATGTCACTCCGTGTTGATGTAATGTGGTAAATCAAACTGATATAAAAAATAAAGATTGATAGGTTTATGCATAAGACTTAATTGTTTTATAATAAACCAGAAAGAATTTTTAGCAAAGGTCAAAATCTAGAACGTCAAATTGACCTTTTACCTTGACCTCAATTTTGAGGTCATAGTTCAGTGATCTCAAATCAAAAGACCCCAGGTCAATCACTTGTATGGTTGTGGAGAAATACTGATTTCAAATACAAAAGGGGGGAAAACACCTATAAGGGTTAACCAAAACTCTTCGACTTAAATAGGTTGAAGTTGTGCCTTTTTGTAAACAGTTATTTGGCAAACACATCATATCATTTACTGTCACAGTTTCTTTGGTATAACAATAACAAGCAAAATTCAAAATTTATTACATGACCTTGACCTTTGACCTTGACCTCAATTTCCTTCAAATGGACCAAGGACTTCATATCAAAAGACTGTAGGCCTCTAAGACTTATAACGTATGAATTTATCCGACAAATCGCCTATCTTAAATTTTCAATGAAATAACTCCCATAAGATGTCTTCCGATCACTCAAGTCAAAATTAACCAAATCATTCTCAAAAAGAGACAAACAATTTGGTGAAAACAGTTGGCTAAAATCTTTTACGGTTTTAAAGATATAGCGATAACAAGAAAAGGGGACGTGGGGAGATAACTCCTATAAGATTAAGTTCGGTCATACAGGGTGAGTTTTGAAACCCCCATTACGGTACAACATCATTGGCCAAAAATCCATTCGATATGTTGTAAGACAAAACAGCATCTCAGACGGCAGAAAAAAATAATCAGAAGAAAAACAAAAGGCCTTTAAAGGGGCACTAGCTGTCAAATTCATGGTCACCGATTTGACTCAAATTCTCATATTTGATTTAGAACAATGTAAAACATTTATCCAAACTATCAAAAGTCTAACATAAACAGTTTACAGAGCATGAGGTAGATAATATTATAATAGGTTCGTTTCGTCTGCATTTTAGTCTAGACGCCATCTAATTACCTATCGATTTGACCTCAGATGACCATATAAGCGATGTAAACATAAATAAAGATATGAATAGATTAAACCAACACGTGCAGTTGGATTTTTATAGTTCTGTTTGATTTTATTTTATAGATTAAAAATAAATGTTTCTCATTGTTTTAAACCGTATAAGAATGATTTTATGTGCATCGACTTAGTAATCAAATGATTTACCGTAGTTTCACTTTCATTGTTGACATTCTTTTTCTTTAAATAACCAGTACACGTACAATGCATGCGTTGTGAATCTCTTGCTAGGGTTAAATTGAAGTTCACATGAATACGGATTTAAAGAGGTCGACTCATTCACTTGCAAGTGAATAACTAATTATCAATGTTTCTTAGCGTAATTTGACAAAATTGAACCTTTTTGGCTGCAAAAAGCGAATTGCTATTTCACTATTTCACTTTCATTATTGATTGAACAAAAAAAAATCAAACTTAAGATTTTTTATGTATCTCGTAGCTAGTGCCCCTTTAAGTGGAAAGACCTAAATATGAATATGGAGAGACAAACATGCAAAGTAGGATGACGATTTGTTTTGGTCTGTTAGATTTCGTTTCTAAGATTCGATATATTCGTGTTGGTTATCTACACATATCAATGTTGATAGTCTTTACTTATTAATAACTGAATATGCTTAAACGATTTGTACTGATTGATATTCAAGTCTTATACACATGATTTTTATTAGTTCTTATTGGCTTTGAACTAATTTTCAGTAACTACGATAACTCTCAGATCTGTACTTTGCGTCTTTGGTATTTTTGTTACATTACATTTTGGTGCCAATCTGATATATCAATCTGATGAGTTAGTCCTTTTTCAACCGATTTTTATACTTTGTTTTGCAACTGTTTCACCACTGTCCAACGTTAGGGGGAGTGTTTGGCGCCAGAAAACATGTTTAACCCTGTCACATTCTGTATGTGTCTGTCCAAAGTGGTTTTCGTTTGTTGCTATACCCTAGGTCATGGTTCAGTGATTTTCAATGAATTACCAATTTTCAATGTTATGTATTCTGCTCAAGTTAATTTTTAAACAGGAACTAATTATGATAAATACTGATATTTTCTATGAAGTTGTATTAATGTCAGAACATCTCAGTTTGACGTTCATTTTAACGCGCTGACCTCTATGTCATAGTCGAACAACCTTGAATTAATAAGCTATTTTGCGGTCCATCAGGTTGTGACGTCTTTTACTGAATTGTCTACCGACAGGCGAGACATATATCCGTGTCAACATTTATTAATGTATTATTTAATTTTAATGTATTTTTAGTATTTGCAGTAGATCAGATTTCAAATGACAGACTTAAATGAATATTTAGAAGAGACTATAGATAAAATTGGAGGATTTGGACCCTTTCAATGGATACTTGTATTACTGATTTTTGGAAGCAAAATAACGGATAACTGGAGCACTTTGATGATGACCTTTGGAGGTGCTGTTCCGAATTGGCGTTGTAACTTGACTACATTATACGGTCTTGAATATAAAGCGTATAATATATCGGAAGTGTGTGTGCTGACTGCAAGTAATATTTCTGTAAAGTGTAACAACAGGCTTTTTGACCCTGAGATGTCTACTGTTGTCTCTGAGGTATGTTAGGAGAATAAAGATTTCTGGTAAATATTTTACCTTACGACTTCTAGTTAATATTTAACGTTATGGTACAATAAACGTAACCAATGTTGCCTACTGCAGTGTTTTTATATGATATACATATTTGGTAATACGTTAATATGATTTGCCGAGAAGGCTTCAGGTAGCAGTTTTTGAAGTGAATTACTTTTAGATAAACGATGTCGACGTTACTACTTTTATATTTTCACACGCCAGGTAAATCAAATGAACAAAACACAATAAAATGTGATAGACGAACAAATTCTTGGTCTGCGATTTAAAAGAACTATAAGGGTTTAATTTATTGGTGTATAAACTGGACCAAGTTACACACAAACATATACTGTGAGTGAATTGGTCTATGCATATTTCGTATTGTGTTCCTCGTCCAATCAAAGTTAAAAAAGAAAAACATGTACCAAACATTTACAAAAGAAAATCATTTATTGAAGAAAAACAATCATCCACAATTAAGCGTGTGTGTTTTTAATATAAGTTTTATTTTATATATGTAAATACCAATTGTAAATTATCTATTTAAGTGGGACCTGGTATGTGAGAGGAGTTGGATTCCATCCACAATTACATCATTACAAATGGGTGGTGTAATAGCTGGTGGATTTGTTTCTGGACAAATGGCAGATACTATAGGGCGTAAATTAACATACGTTTCAGCATTGTCGGCATTGTTAGTATTCAACACCGCGGCTGCCTTCTCAACATCCTGGCAAATGTTCGCAGCACTCAGATTTTTTATCGGCATGGGATGTGGGTTTGTCTCGTCTGTAAATTTTACATTTGTTCTGGAGTTCACAACACGAGAATCCAGATCAATGCTAAGATTTCTGCCGTGTAGAGAAGTGTTTGGAATATTGTATGCATGTCTTTGCTGGTGGCTCCATGATTGGCGGTACATCCAAATAGGTACTGCAACGTTAGTTGTTCCATTTTTGCTGTTAATCATTTGGTGAGTAAACATAACAGGGTCAGTATAAAATTCTAGTCTTGATAATATTACAATGATATATAAAACAAATCAGAGAAAAAAGAAAAACTATGTAGTTTAATTTGTCCATTGTGATGAGATATTCATAAATTTTGCAGTTTAAATATGTAGGTAAGATAACACAACTTCGTAATGACGAGGGTATGGTGATAAAAGATAACTTATTCCCTTGATGCCTACAATTATTTCAGTTCCAATTTATTTTGTATGTTTTAAGTCATTATTCCCAATGGAGAGCGACTAAGACAAGGTATCCATCAACACTGCCAGTCAATGAATTTCAAACGTCCTTGATAAGTAAAACGAACATTTTTATGACGCTACAAGTCGAGGAAGAAAAATAATCACGTTGGATAAGAATAAAACCCGGAATGTGCACTACTGATTACAAGTCACGTCTTTACACTGAATCCATTGGAAGTTGAATGCAAACTGATTGATGTTTAAATTTAGATACATGATTTTTTTTATTAGTTTTTATTGTTGTTGAACTAGCTTTTAGTCACTGCAAGTACTTTAATTTCTTTACTTTGTGTCTTGTGATTTTGTTAGTTGTTTTTGTGCATTGTATGGAATACAACTGATTTTTTAAATAGTTTGTGTGTACATGTATGTTGTGCTGTCCCAGGTAAGAGGAAGGGTTGGCGCACACATCTTTCAACCATCCGCTTTTTGTATGATCCTATCCCGAGTCCGAAGCCTGCAGTTCAATGGTTGTCGTTTGTTGCAGTATATATATTTGTTTTCAAATTATTGTCTTGTACATAAATCCGGTCGTTAGTTTTCTCGTTTGCATTGTGTTACATTTTGAATTTCGGGGCCTTTTATAGCTTACTATGTGTTGTGGGTTTTGCTCATTGTTGAAGGCCGTACGGTTACCTATTGCAGTTGCTAACCTGTTACGACGTTTGAACTCTGGTGGAGAGTTGTCTCATTAGCAATTATGCCACACTTCTTTTTTTAATTATTCATCAAGCAAAGGGATCGAGCAACCTGTCATAAATGAGAATGACGATCGGATTGTGGCTTCGATAAATTGAACGCAAAACCATCCTACATAATTATCCAATAACGGCCAAGCAAACAGTGACGGCATCTATCAATCCTCCGCTATTGACGATTTTACATATATCGCAATGAGCTCGTACCACAGTTATACTCGTGGTCAGCTCTTATACTTCTTAAAGGACACCCTGCCAGGCTGTCTGGCTCAGGAATTCGATCACCTTAAAAGCGTTTGAAAGCATTATTCAAATTCTAAAACATTTTTCATAAACAATGTTTATATGAAAGGCAAATAAAAATGAGATATGATAAGATAAATAAACTAGGAATAAAGGAAGGGGTTAACAATGGTTAAGAAAGTAGAATGATACGTGGTCTTAAGTACGTACGTGCATTTCTTTGTTGAGATTAACATATAGCATAGTTAGAGAGAAAATTTAATTTTATTTGGTTATTACTGATGAACACGAAAATATTACTTTTGTCATTTACCATAGACCAATTTAATTTTCCATTTTTAAAGCTTATCAAGAAATGAGGATGACTGTATATAATATCATTTACTTGATCCGTGTAATTTGGATTCTTTTGGATAGATATGTCATTGACAATCATATCTCATCTCGTCATAAACACTCAACGTCTTCTCAGCGGTTGCAAAGTACTTTTTCTAAATTAATTAAGTTTTAAATCAGGATAACACAGTCACAAAAGTATAGTAAATAGTTTTCGATATCACAAACTAGTTAAAACATTTACTAAATGTTATCATCGGTATAAGGACATCATTCGAAAATATAGCTCAACATGCAGACTTCTTATACGTTCAGGTATTTCACATCCAATTTTTTATGGAAATATTCTTTATAAAGCACAAAGGTGTCAGTATTCACCTCAAAAACTAACAAAACCTTTGAATAGACTTATTAAGAAGGGATATAGTTACGATACTGTTTTCAGGTCATTAAAGATTGCATATTTTGGCGTGAATATTGATTCCCTTATAGCTTTTAGTCACTGCAAGTACTTTAATTTCTTTACTTTGTGTCTTGTGATTTTGTTAGTTGTTTTTGTGCATTGTATGGAATACAACTGATTTTTTAAATAGTTTGTGTGTACATGTATGTTGTGCTGTCCCAGGTAAGAGGAAGGGTTGGCGCACACATCTTTCAACCATCCGCTTTTTGTATGATCCTATCCCGAGTCCGAAGCCTGCAGTTCAATGGTTGTCGTTTGTTGCAGTATATATATTTGTTTTCAAATTATTGTCTTGTACATAAATCCGGTCGTTAGTTTTCTCGTTTGCATTGTGTTACATTTTGAATTTCGGGGCCTTTTATAGCTTACTATGTGTTGTGGGTTTTGCTCATTGTTGAAGGCCGTACGGTTACCTATTGCAGTTGCTAACCTGTTACGACGTTTGAACTCTGGTGGAGAGTTGTCTCATTAGCAATTATGCCACACTTCTTTTTTTAATTATTCATCAAGCAAAGGGATCGAGCAACCTGTCATAAATGAGAATGACGATCGGATTGTGGCTTCGATAAATTGAACGCAAAACCATCCTACATAATTATCCAATAACGGCCAAGCAAACAGTGACGGCATCTATCAATCCTCCGCTATTGACGATTTTACATATATCGCAATGAGCTCGTACCACAGTTATACTCGTGGTCAGCTCTTATACTTCTTAAAGGACACCCTGCCAGGCTGTCTGGCTCAGGAATTCGATCACCTTAAAAGCGTTTGAAAGCATTATTCAAATTCTAAAACATTTTTCATAAACAATGTTTATATGAAAGGCAAATAAAAAATGAGATATGATAAGATAAATAAACTAGGAATAAAGGAAGGGGTTAACAATGGTTAAGAAAGTAGAATGATACGTGGTCTTAAGTACGTACGTGCATTTCTTTGTTGAGATTAACATATAGCATAGTTAGAGAGAAAATTTAATTTTATTTGGTTATTACTGATGAACACGAAAATATTACTTTTGTCATTTACCATAGACCAATTTAATTTTCCATTTTTAAAGCTTATCAAGAAATGAGGATGACTGTATATAATATCATTTACTTGATCCGTGTAATTTGGATTCTTTTGGATAGATATGTCATTGACAATCATATCTCATCTCGTCATAAACACTCAACGTCTTCTCAGCGGTTGCAAAGTACTTTTTCTAAATCAATTAAGTTTTAAATCAGGATAACACAGTCACAAAAGTATAGTAAATAGTTTTCGATATCACAAACTAGTTAAAACATTTACTAAATGTTATCATCGGTATAAGGACATCATTCGAAAATATAGCTCAACATGCAGACTTCTTATACGTTCAGGTATTTCACATCCAATTTTTTATGGAAATATTCTTTATAAAGCACAAAGGTGTCAGTATTCACCTCAAAAACTAACAAAACCTTTGAATAGACTTATTAAGAAGGGATATAGTTACGATACTGTTTTCAGGTCATTAAAGATTGCATATTTTGGCGTGAATATTGATTCCCTTATAGGGTCTTTACATCGGAACTAAACACATTTATTCAAAAACCAGTTGTTGGCATGACACGGGTTATGTTCTTCTCATATATGTTATGATGGTATGATACTAAACCCCTAACGGGAAGGATTGTGCCTGATGTTCATATGATGAAATCATAATCTTTCGGTCAGTTTAATTGAAGTCTGGAGCTGGCATGTCAGTTAACTGCTAGTAGTCTGTTGTTATTTATGTATTATTGTCATTTTGTTTATTTTCTTTGGTTACATCTCCTGACATCAGACTCGGACTTCTCATGGACTGAATTTTAATGTGCGTATTGTTATGCGTTTACTTTTCTACATTGGCTAGAGGTATTAGGGGGGGGGGTTGAGATCTCACAAACATGTTTTACCCCGCCGCATTTTTGCGCCTGTCCCAAGTCAGGAGCCTCTGGCCTTTGTTAGTTTTGTATTATTTTAATTTTAGTTTCTTGTGTACAATTTGGAAATTAGTATGGCGTTCATTATCACTGAACTAGTATATATTTGTTTAGGGGCCAGCTGAAGGACGCCTCCGGGTGCAGGAATGTCTCGCTACATTGAAGACCTGTTGGTGATCTTCTGCTGTTGTTTTTTTCTATGGTCGGGTTGTTGTCTCTTTGGCACATTCCCCATTTCCATTCTCAATTTTATTTCATATTAAAAGACAATTTCATAGTTTTATAACATTGTCATTTACACTGTTCAAATGTCAAACTTTGTACAGCAGAAAAGCTGATTGCACATTAGTGACAATTTGTCACGCCCTCATGAATGGGCGTACGTCCTATCAAATACTTACCGAAAGCTTCCATTAAAATTATTTTACAGTATTTTCTAAAAAAAATAAAAAAAAGTAATTCAATTTATTTTGCGTTAAATTTGCAATGGAGCCACGGATTCGTAATCTTCAAAAATAGTTCACTAACGGTTGATAAAATGTGGAAAGCTCTATTTTGACATTTTGAGATACGAAGTACTTGTTTTATGTGTAAAGAATTTTAGACTTTTAATCAGTTGGATTTTCAATTTTAATAAAATTTGTGTTGGGTGTTCTTCTTTTCTTTAAATTTATATCACGATTCTTTAATATTTCCCATTATCTTCTGATATTTTTTTTAAAATGAATAATTTAAAATTGTTATACGATATGCAAACATTTAAAATTTTATATTGCATTGAAAGTAAAACATCTAACAAACGATAAACATTACTAGAAGAAAATGAGCCACTCTTCCTCAGATTGAGTAGGAATATGTTCGTTATTTGATTTTACGAGTTTAACAATCGAAACCCCTTAAATATCGTCTCATGACAAGCACGAAACGTGGCGAAACTGAACTTGCAACAGCGGGCGATGATTTCTAATCATACAATATTCTTGCAATGGATTTTTAAATGCAATGTAGAACTTATCAATTTAGACATTTCTTATACCGAATTACTTCTTTGTTTAAACTATAATGCACTATTTCATGGTACACCGACCCGAGCCTTGAAGTCAAAATATGGTAATTGTTTCATGATGCATTTTAGCCATCATTTGTGACTTTCAGCAAGTGACATTCCCTGTTGATCGCATTAAACACTGCACAATAATAAATTAACATAAAAAATATACGTTTATACGTGAGCTTAAGAACGATTGAATGGAGTCGGGACTAATTTAATTATTTTCTTTTGTTCCCCTTTATCAATCGATGGGCATTCCATCCCCTTTTGAAATTACTTTATCGAATATGAAGTCACTTGCACGAAGAAGTTTGTCTGATTTGAAAATACGTATCCCATATCTCACGGCTACATGGACACACACAGTATACTTATTCTTCATAATATTTTTATGCTTGAAACTTCGTTTTTAGATAAAAGAACTTTATAACTATATATTGCAATAAGCATATCTAAAGTACGTCGACACGCAGCTCATTTTATGAAGGAATGTCAAGCTGTCACTACTGCTAGTATCCAATCAACTGTTCTATCGCACAGAGAAGCTCGAAACAATGAAATCTATAAAATGATATTCTCCTAGTTTAAGGACACTGTTGTATCTGTATCTAAGCGTATTGTACTTTATTGTCGGGGTTGTGGAAAACTGATTCAAAATTAAGTTGATTTCGACAACGAGCTTTGTAACCGCAGAGAAAAGTCAAGTGTAAGTCGGTGCGACTTTATCCACCAGCAACACATGTCCACAAGCTATGACAAAATTTCGGGTACGTGAGGAGACTTTCTTGCTCTAAGACCGTTGATATTTTCTTCATTATGAGCTAGAACTATTTTCGACCTTGGCGTCTTTTTTTTAAGATTTCGTCAGTGATGATCTAATCACTTCAACGTTTTTACAAAATATTCGTTCCCGTGAAAATTAAGAGTTGTTTAACTTTCAAATTTCATCAAGGTCTCTCCTAAGGACATAAGCCATATGTCTGGCTGGCTTTCAAGTCGACAAGATAACAGGTCAATGTATTCAAGTGAATTTAAGATGTGTGGTAATTCTATACTACAATGGGTAAATTAATCTTATCTTTGATGTGCTGCATGAAAAATAAAAATAGAATCATTTTGTGTGGTAATTCTAATGACACATATACATCAACATCAAAAGGTAATGCACTTTATTGTGAAAGCTGTGGACTACTGATTCAAAATTTTTAATAATTGATTTAGAAAAAGCACTTTACAACCGCTGAGAAGACGTTGAGTGTATATAACCACGAGCAACACAAACGGTACACATAGTTAATCAGGAACTACTTATATTTCTTTGGCACTTGTATTCACCGTCGATTTTGTATGATGGATAAAAGTATATTTTGCAGACGTTTGATTGTCTTTTTGTCTCCCTATCATTTGACCAGGATGCTGATGTCTGTCCTTACCCTTAATTATGATCATTGTTTGGTTTTCCCGTTTTTCACCTGATGTAGACAAGTAACTTTCATTTAACACTTTCTACTTAATATGTTGTGCTGATATTACAGAATTGAGATGCTCAACCTATCAATGCTCCTGACCTTACTGTGTTTTGATCAGAAGTTCCTCTAATTGTTTGTTAAGGTCTTTTCTTTTTCTATAAGGAAAGACCTTACTGTATTTCTTTTGATTATTAGGTCTTTCTGATATAATTTCTGATTTAAGATCCTTGGTCTAAAAAAAATTAAAATTAGGCCAAGGTCAAAGGTCAAGGTCATATTCTAAATTTTGATTTTGGCTTATTTTCACTCATTTTCATTAACCTTATAAGATATTGACAAATCATTTTTACTAAATTGTTAGTTGTGACATGTCGTAACTTAATAATTTTAGTTGAAAGGGTGCGCAGACAATAAATGGGAGTTTTTGCCCCTATCATATCTAAAATTATGCTTAAAGTGATATAACTTATTAACCATACATATTAGAGACCTAGGGGCTTTTGATTTGAGATCCTCAGTTTGTGACCTTGAAATTGAGGTCAATGTCATAGGTTAATTTGACGTTCTAGATTTTGACCTTTGCTTTAAATTCATATCTATTCATCATAAAGCCATAGGAACTGACATTTTAGACTGATTTTTAATATTTTAATATTAAAATAGAGATTAACTGGTGGAAAGACCTTCAATTGTTCTCTGAACAATTGGTTTTTAATTAAGGTCTTTCCTTTTTCTTTAAGGAAAAACCTTACTGTATATCTTCTGATTATTATTATTATTCTTTCCGCCAAACTTTAACGACATTTCCCAAAAAAAGTATGCGTCATGTTAAAATGATATTAGGTACCTAGTATCAGTTGACCAAAAGCTATCTTGTGGTGAGGGCACGATCCTGTTACATTTCCTTTATAGGGGTTATCTCCCCTAACACCGAAAACCTTGTTATCATTCTAACTCCGTAACCATAATAGGTAGAAAAGGCAAAGGGTGGAATTTGTTCAGAAACAGACCCTGGTTCTTCGTTACATATGGATCGAAAAGATTCAACGACTCATTGATAGATTTATGCTGTTTCGAAAATTCACCGATGTCGGTTGGCCACTAAAACTCAGAAACCGTAAGTTGTAGCCACCTAGGATCTTCACCAATGATCATCAATTTACGTGACTAAGAAAACTGACCTAAGGTCAAAGGTCAAGGTCATGACCTAGATTTTGACCATAGCTTGTTATCGGATTTACTCAATAACCGTGAAAGATGGCTGATAAAATATAACGGAGAAAATGTGTGTCTTGTCCAGATCTACATTTGTTATGTTTGGTTTAAAATTATTGGACCAACTATTATGGACCTAGTGCACGAAAACTGTTTTTCGGGTCCGAAATGATGATTTTTCGCTTGTAACTCAAAAGAGGTTAGAGATAGAAAAAAACTTTGAAAAGCAAAAAATGTTCAGCCTTATAAGATCGATAAAATTAGGTCAAGGTCAGAGGTCAAGGTCCCTAGCAACGACCTAAAACACCTTAGCAACCATATATTTTTGAACTTATAAGGCTATGAATAATATAATATGAATTTTTTAATACTGGAAATGACATTTTTGTCCCCTAACAACGATATTTTAAGTCCTTAGCAATCACTTATTCATTTTAACTTTAAATACTATGAATAGTACATATGACATTTTTAATACTGGTAGTAATATTTTTATCCTTAGGAATGATTTTTGTCCTTAGCAACCACTTGTTATGAACATAAAAGTCCTTAGGACCATACATTTTTTAACTAAGAAGGAAAGACCTTTCAATTGTTCATGAACAATTGACTTTTTAAATTTTTCCCCTATTCTCTGGTGATTTATAAAAAGCGAGATGTGATATAATTGTAAAAAAAGAACCATGCAAAAAGACAAAAGGATAAAGTTGCGAACAATTACAGGTCACCATACGTTTTCCAATACTGAACACTTATCGTATGAATAAGTAAGCTATAAATGGCCCAGGATGACAAAATCGGAAACAATTCAATTGAGATAATGAACGGCCTGATCTATATACTACAGACATGAAAAACCATTCCGACAGACAGCAATTAACGATAAACACTGGATAATAGTAGTTACTGGATTTTGTCTCTTAATGTTTTAACAATATTTTAAAGGTTTGTACCTGAAAGCTTCAGATGGTTGGTGACGCATTGGAAAATTCAGAAGGCATATCACGTCATAAAAAGATTAGCGAAAATAAATAATAAAAAACCACCAGAGTATGAAAAATTTCACGCGGAAGTAATACAAGTAGAAGATTTAGTGTCTGAAGGAAAGAAATACAGTATTCTAGATATCATAGATAATCCTAGACTTTTAAAGTTTACACTTTTACTGATGGTCGCTTGGTAAGTAAATAATGATGTAGAATGGCGTTGATGGGGATGTTATAATATCGAAAGACTGTATTACTGGTAAAATCAACACTCTACATTTATTAAATATAATTTCATACGGTTGAAAGTAGTGAATTAGAGTGAAAATATTTTCTATTGTCTTTTTCATGATGTAAAGGTGTCGCACCTATTGTATGGTCAGTTTCGGGAACGGGGGTTTCGGTCATTCAGCACGACAGCGCCAAAGCGATCGGTTCTAAATCCCTTGGTAAATTTGAATTGATTTAATAAGCCCTCCCCCCTTTTTTAATTATCAATGAGCAGCAGCGGCGTTGTCGTGTAGCTTTGCATTGTAATTATGAGTTTTGTATTCTTCATACTTTAACAGTATGATTTTCCCTTTAAATGTTTTTTCAAAGGCATTCATTATCATGGGTTGACGTACATGACATTATCATGGGTTGACGTATTGAAGCTAGTATTATGGAGTGAACTTTTTTTAATACAGAATGAAGGTTGTTATAGGGTTTTTAGTATAACTTTTTTTACCCCCTTTTTATTTGTTAATATCTATGTCTAATATTGTACATTACATATCTTGTAGGTTCAGTTGTGGTTACGGAGCATACGGAATATTTTTTGGAGTAGGACAACTTGCAGGAAATATTTACATAAATTTAATTCTACTTAATGTTGTTGGATTTGTTCAGGTTACTGGATGGTATTTTGCTAACTGGTAAGTTACGTCAAAGAGCAATTTCATTTTGATTATATGAAATATCTAATTTTGTTTCAGTTTAGGGTGTTAATCTTCCCAATTCAAACTTGACTATAATAATAGATTGTTTTTCTTCTTTTTTATGATTGTTCCATATAAATGTTAGAACATGTGTTATGCGAAAACAAATATAGGGTGACCTTCATTTCTTACTTGCGATGGGTTAGTATGACTGTAAGGATATACTGGAACTAATTCAGTTGTGCATTCTCTCTACACGAGAAATATGTTTTCACATCCCTATTCAGGTCGGAGGTGGCTTTGAAACTATAAAACCTCACAGTCAAACGGTTCACCACGTTGATTACCGGTCGAAAGAAAGACCAATGAATGACTCTGTAACATTCAACTCTTGGGATATTTTCAAAAATGCATTCAGACCATTATCATGCAAGTGAAAAAAACATAAAAAAAAGTGTAGAATATAGATGATTTTAATCGTGAAATCGAATGCTACCGGCTTAATTTGATGATCAAAACTTATTAGTTTGCTGTTTTCTTTACTTTACGTCCGCCGTCGTCGTCCGTTCGTTGTCGCGTCGTCGTTAACTTAAAAACAAATGGGAAAGCATTGCTATCGTAGACTCTCTTCAACAACAACAAAAAAGAAATAAAAATTACATAAAATGCTTTCAAATAATTGAAAGTGCTATATATGTGAAGTTAATTTAAATTGTTCAAGCAAATGTTTATAAGTCTTTCACATGAATATAAAAATCTAATTGGACGGCCCTGTCTGGCTTTCAATATGAACACCATAATTAATAACAGGCATATATAGAACCTTGCTTTATGAGTACTAAGTCTTAATTGTGTAACTAACAGTGTAAAATAACTTATGGTCACCTGCCCTGCGTTTGCAGACTTTTGGGTTAAGTGACCCAATGGTTTGAGGACATTCTGGGTTATATTTAGCGAACATGCAAAGATTGAATATAAATGATGCATCATTCGTTGAGCCCCCGGCCTTAATCATTAAATGTTATAAACCTTATCATTAATATCCACAGCATTGGAAGAAAATGGACAACCTCGATGTTCTTTGTTATTGGTGGTTGTTCGGGAATCGTTGTTGGAATATTACAAACATTAGGTAACATAACACCGTTTAAACTTTATATAGCTAAATAACATATGGACATGCATTTCTTAGTTTTCTAGATATCGGTGACCTATTCATGAAAATAACAATATTTTTTTGTTTAAATTGTAAAAAAGTGTCATTTGATAGGAAAATAGTACCTATGATTAAATGATTTATTTAGACGACACATTGTATTTACAAGAACTGCAAAATAATATCAATGTTCTAGTTCTGGCAGAACATACTAATATAATAATAAAAACAGACACATTTATATTTTCTGTTAACCACAATCTCTTTTTTTATCAATTTTATTGAGTTTTTTGTTTTAATAAATCTAAAAAATTAAAAAAAACTTTTTGTTTTGTTGAATCAAATATTTTGCATTACAATGAGTAAAAAATCACGAGAGTGATTCAAATGAAAATATTGCAACAGTTTTTGATAAAAATCAAAGCGTATCTATAGGAAAAAAAGAGAAAAAGTGAACAATATGTCACAAACAGAAACTGGGTGTATCTGTGACTAGAAAATGTGTTGGCCTGGAACCACACACACACACAATAAACAGTACGACAAGTCTGCACATACTCTAACTCTGGGACTAGCTCTTGTAACAAAAGACGACTCTAGTTATCGCGATGTATAATTTAATAAGTTTAGCATGGATTACAATTGTACAGAGTTGGAACTGCTCAGTGTAATACTAAATCCACATCTGCCACATTAAAATAACAACACAGTTTATATAACAAACCAAAAACTACTTGAAAAGACATGACAAATATTTCTCTAAATGAGTGAAATAGTTCAATTAAGGGATTACAGAAAAATTAACACATGATAGATAATAATTAACAATAGAACATGCAGACTTATTTATGGAATTAAAGGTTTGGCTTGTCATATACGAATAATAGATCATTTTGAAGTAAAATGTCGCTAATTGAAAAACAAATTAAAACATGAAGCTTAATCTTCTAAATTTGACTTAAATCTTGCACAATAAAAATAACAAAACCCCTTAGTGAAATATTGCAAATATAACAAAACAGTGATTTAACAAAATCTTCTACAAAATGTCCGAAAAGTCTCAAAATGAATTTTTGACCATTTTTCAACTGTGACAAATATCCGAATGAATTTTTTTTTTTTTATTATTTTACCTTTTAGGAATCGTTATCAATAAAAAAAAGTTTAGTAAACATTTCTGTATAGGTTAAAAATGTCATGACTTTGATCTCCAGCAACTTGTTTCAAAAGAGTACAGGCAAATGTCACGCGAATGCAATGGCATTGCCAGTTCTATAGGAAACGGTGATCAAATTTGCACATTAACTTTTGAATGACGTCAGACATAACGTTTGAAGTAAACGAACTTTTTCTTAGCAATGAAAATAGAATGATTCAACTTTTTGATTAGTATTTTATTTGCTTTACTTCAAGTGGCTAATATTCAATGCCACGTACTTTTTATGTAAAATTTAATACCATATACTACTGTACAATGTTCTATTGCAAATACACAAAATAGAACTATTCGAAGAGTAATTTACAACTGTTTGGTTCGACCACCACTGACAAGTCTTGTATACCAAATTTTAAGGCTGGTATGTTTGATGTTGTTTTTTTTACCAAATTTTTATGACAATCTATACGAAATTATTTATAGGTCAAGATTTAGACTTTGTTCGTCCATTTTTATATTAATAACAGACATAAAAGACAAGGCGGCATTTGTTACTGTTTTTGCACTCATATCTAAATCATGTGTGACTACTGGCTGGATGTCGCTTATGCTGCTGACGGCTGAGTTATATCCTACTGTTGTCAGGTATAATAAATAAAGTGATAAAGACAAAGTAATAACTGTCAAGAAATAAGATTCAAAGTAAGATGTAGTATGGGTGCCAATGACACAACTCTCCATCCAAGTCACAATATGTAAAAAACAATTATAGGTTAACGTACGGCCTTCACGTGGAGCCTTGGCTCACACTGAACAGCTAACTATAAAGGGCCAACAAATAGCTAGTGTAAAACAGTTCAAACAGGAACACCATTGGTCTAATCTATATTTAAAAATGATTCTAGTTCGTTATGCACATATTAAAAATGAATCGCTGAGGATCCAGCCGATTCCGATGGGGTCCATTGCCTTTGTCTAAATCTATCTATGTTGATTTAAACAGGACATTGGTTGTACCGAAACATAATTCTATTGGTATTGGTATTGATTTGGTTTTATTTGAACCGTTCCCAATTGGTCTTTATGCGAACGTTGTCTAACTGATTTATATATATATTACTGATAAAACTTTTGGAAAGAATTCCTTGTGAACTGCTTCTGTTGATGGAATAAGCATAGAAATACATAAAGGGTGTTTCAAAAGGTAGTAATGTCGATTTTATAATAAGTCACAGAGCTTAGGAAAATGCAGATTGGCGAATAATTTGTAATTTTTATTCATATACTTATACCAATAATAAGAAAACATATATCGCGTTTGTAGAAACATAGGATCTGGTATACATAATGCAACAGGTGGAATTGGTACAATGGTCGCTCCAATGGTCATTTTTGCTGTAAGTTACATCTACATAATCATAGCATTATAGAAATACGGGATATATAAATACGGCTCACGTAATCGGTCGTAAAAAAAGAAGAGTTTTCTGAAGCATAATAATAAATTATTTCTTACATTTCTCAGCATGTCCCTTTTAAACAGTTGTAGACCAAGAATCATGAGGTTCAACCTGGTCGATTTACTTTTCAAAACCAACCTTCATTGTCAATCTGTTGGCACCCTGAATATGCATGACATACTATAAATTGGGGAAACTCTAATCAAATATGACATAGGATACATCTCAATGCATTTTTTTTAGGATCAGCGTGTTTACTGTTACATAAAACTTTGTTATTTTAATTTCTAATTCTCTTTTCGATACACGTGATTCCCTTAATTTGATTCTTGACAACCATAAGTAACAATGATCTGAACGTAGAGACTTGGTAATTGTAAACCTCAGAAACTACAAAACACCAGAAGGTTATTTGATATTTTTATGGGATTTGGTATATACATATATATGTACTGCCTAAATATCATATATAATGTATCGCATTTAATTTTTTTATGTTTGAAAAAAGATAGAATGCACTACTCATATTTGACTTTGATTATTACTTTGCATGAGGAACTATTTTTTAATCCTTAAGTTATGATTTTTAAAATTGTCGAAATATGACTAACTTTAATAAAGAAATGTCAAGGCGCTATAACTTGAAGGAAAAGAAAAAACACAGAATGAGGCCAGAACAGATGAAACAGCATACTAGGCAATATTGCTCCTAGCAAAAACTGATTATCTAATTCATTTCTCTGTATTGATTGCCTAAATTATTAAGTGACCATGCGAAGATTCGAAATAGCCATAATAATCCAATCGACGTAGAATCAATTTTGCGGCTGTTTTCATTTTTATTTTATCAAATAGAAAACGAGGTATGTTTTCCAGTGAGACAACACTCCATCAGAGTCTGAAATGACGTGGATTTAAGCAGCTATAGGTCACTGTTCTATCTTCAACAAAACCAAAACCCGTATTGTATAGTCAGCCATGGTCTATTTTGCCCAATAAGGAAACTTCCATGAGATAAATGTCTTTTTAAATTATAAAGCATGTATTTTCGTTACTTTTCAGAGTGAAAAGATTCCAGGTCTGCTCTATATGGTTTTTGCTGTCCTTATGTTTTTATCAGCATTTTTCGTAATCTTTTTACCAGAAACAAACAATCAGGCTTTAGAAGACACAATTGACGTCGATTCTAACAACTCTGTATCAAAGAAAATCAAATCTGTATTTATTAAACCAGAGAGGAAGGGCTATGGATCTCTAAATTAGATAAATTCGTTCTCAAAGTTTTACTTATTGCATTATAATAATGAATTTGTTCTCTGTATGGTGCCAATATTTGTTATAAAATGTGGAATTAGATTTGTTACTTACTTTCTGCCATACTTTATACTGCGATAAATAAAATTCACAAAAAAAGGTTAAAAAACGTTTGACAACCAAAGTTTTGATTCGGGTTTTGACTAGAAGGTATTCAAGGTAATAACATTTGTATTTTGAACTATAAAGAAAAAAAGATAACAAGAATGAAACAAAATTCTTACGTAGAACGTCGGATGACACTAGAACGGTTAAATAAAATAATAAGATAAAAAAAAAAAGAACCAAGATTGCACATAAATAGAAAGTGAATAATTGCCTAGATAACAGGAAACCACAATGGAATCTGTGGGTAATTTAATTTTCAAGATGTGAATATACTCATCAAATCAGAATCAGTAATTTTTTATTTATAAAAAAAACGGCCAAAAAACCTCCAGTGAAGACTGAGTATTACGTTGAAGAGACGCCGCGCAACTGGCGTTGATGTACTATTTTATCTTAGGACGTATCTTTGTCCTAAGTGCGTTTATCAAAGATGTCGTAACTTAGGAACAGTCATAGGAATCGTCATAACTTTAAGACACATAAGTAGGTGTCTTAAGATGGTCTTAGGATGGTCACAACTTAATGATATATTTTATGATGTTTAATTTGTAAATAAATACGATTGCCATCTATATATAGATCCCCCTTTTTCTAAATATTTTCTATTTTTACATATCAAATGTGTTCTTGCTCCGATCCAAAAGATATTACAAAAAAAAGTAGTATATATATGACACCCCAGCCCGTTATTCATATTTTCCACGTGGAAAATAATAGTCGGGCATCCATCGTATATATATAAAAGTACATAAGTTCAAATATTAAAGAATATTTTTTTTTTTTTTTAAGTTCAGAAAAAGGTGGTTCATTTCCCAAGCGCATTGTAATGAAATAATTTATGTATTCTTTATTTTTATGAAAGATGCACGAGGTTTGCCTTTGAACTCTGTAAATTATAAAACCGTGACACTTTGAATGAAACTCTCAAAAATATAAATAATGATTGTTTTCGATTGTCTTGTATTAGTTTTCACTGTTAGTGCTGTTTACATCTGAAACAACTTTAATTATTATATAAAACGTTATTACGTTTTTTGAGTTTTTATTTTTGTTTTAGGAAGTTTGAATGTACCATTATTTAGATAAATATTACTTATTTTCTTTATGATAATACTAATAATAATTTTAACTTTAAATCTTGTAATTATTTACTATTTTTCTTTACGCTAACACTTAGGACAGATGTTAGGACATCCTAGCTAAGATAGTCATAAGATAGCTTCGATGTGTATGTTTAGACAAGTCTAAGTCAGTCCTAAAATTATCCTTATTAATTCCTAAGAGAGGTCTTAGGACAAATCCTAGGCCAGCTTCGATAAACAGGCCCCTGGTTAGTTCTTTTGCTGATTTTTTCACGGCTTAATGTCATTTCGGTTCTTGAGGCTTGTAACTATGGCGTTTTATTATGAAATATGAATTATGAAATATGAATAAGAGGATATGGATGCTGCAAATTGTAAGTAAGCATATAGATATTCTAATAGGAGCAGCATGGTATGGCTACAAAACCACACGTGAACCGATATTACGAATTGATTATAAATCATGTATCAAGGTTGCATATAAGCATTTGAAATTTTTTTTTCTCCAAGCGATGATGTAAGATCTATTTACTAAATCAGCTTAATTATTTGCAGTATAATGCAATGGAAAATACTTTTGAATTACAAGTGTTTTCTCGCGAACGTATGATATTGCTTTTTTTGTTTTACATGTACCAACTTGCAAATGCTTTGAATTTTTTGAACATGTCAGGAATAAGTATAATATAAGCACAAGATACAAATGTTAAAATGTCGCGAAATTGTCTTCAAATCTAGATAAGTAATCCTGTTATGAGCTGAAAAATATATTTATATAAGACGCGGGTTAGCTTTAAACATGCATATGCGATCAAGAGACATTAATATCTTTACACAGATAATTTTAAGACGCAAATATCAAAGAGGTGGTTGGAAATGCAAACCTGTAAACTTCTCCAACAGTTAATTTGATAAGTGGTAAAAATTTGCATTAATCGTTTAACAATCTTATCTTAATTTAATATAATTACATTAGATGTATGTTTCATTGTGATACTTTATTCTGATTGGCTAACTGCACATCACGTGTTATTCCGTAAGCAATTGCATTGCTCAATAAAACTTTTCATTCATGATAACACGTGGTCCCACAATAAAGTGCAAAGGTGAATTAAATAAAACAATAATAAAATTCGTGTGTTCACGATAATTGCTTAAAAGTAAACGGTTGATTTACACAACCTCCGTTAACTATCGTTTCATCTCGGCCTCAATAAGTGTATTACTAACAAATAAATAGCTTTATTCTGTACTGAAAAGGTAAATTTGCTTGATATACAGTAACTTACTGAAAGTGTGACGAGATGACTAAAGCTTTAATTCTTTTCCTTCGCATCTATGTACGTTTCGGTAGTACAGTTTGTCGACAGGTTGTAGGTGTTCCTATGGACATCAATTGTGTCTGATTAAAAGTAGACTTTTTAATTACAATTTATGGCCAACTTTACTGAAGATCCATTTGAATTTTATTTAATCGACAAATTTCACCTCTCTTGTAACGTACTGTTACAAGAAAGGTGAAATATATGAAAGGGATATTCAAACTCGAACTGACAATGCCATGGCAAAATACGAAAAACGACGACAAATACCAGTACTCAACATATAACAAAGAAACGACGACAAACACCAGTACTCAACATATAACAAAGAAAACTAAGACAAACACCAGTACTCAACATATAACAAAGAAACGACGACAAACCCCAGTACTCAACATATAACAACAAACACCAGTACTCAACATATAACAAAGAAACGACGACAAACACCAGTACTCAACATATAACAAAGAAACGACGACAAACACCAGTACTCAACATATAACAAAGAAACGACTACAAACACCAGTACTCAACATATAACAAAGAAAACACGACAAACACCAGTACTCAACATATAACAAAAAAACGACGACAAACACCAGAACTTAACATATAACAAAGAAACGACGACAAACACCAGTACCGACGACAAACACCAGTACTCAACATATAACAAAGAAACGACGACAAACACCAGTACTCAACATATAACAAAGAAACCACGACAAACACATGTACTCAACATATAACAAAGAAAACGACGATAAACACCAGTACTCAACATATAACAAAGAAACGACGACAAACACCAGTACTCAACATATAACAAAGAAAACGACGACAAACACCAGTACTCAACATATAACAAAGAAAACGACGACAAATCCCAGTACTCAACATATAACAAAGAAAACGACGACAAACCCCAGTACTCAACATATAACAAAGAAAACGACGACAAACACCAGTACTCAACATATAACAAAGAAACGACGACAAACACCAGTACTCAACATATAACAAAGAAACGACGACAAGCACCAGTACTCAACATATAACAAAGAAACGACGACAAACACCAGTTCTCAACATATAACAAAGAAACGACGACAAACACCAGTACTCAACATATAACAAAGAAAACGACGACAAACACCAGTACTCAACATATAACAAAGAAACGACGACAAACACCAGTACTCAACATATAACAAAGAAACGACGACAAACCCCAGTACTCAACATATAACAACAAACACCAGTACTCAACATATAACAACAAACACCAGTACTCAACATATAACAACAAACACCAGTTCTCAACATATAACAAAGAAAACGACGAAAAACACATGTTTTTCGGTCTGTGCGTCCGTTCGTTCGTTCGTCCGTCCGTCCATTCGTCGGTCTTTAGGTCCTGCTTCAGGTTAAAGTGTTTGATCAAGGTAGTTTTTGATGAACTTGAAGCTTAGTACACATTTTCCGTATGATATGATCTTTCTAATTTTAATGCCAATTTCACGGTCCACTAAACTGATAGTGCGAGTTGAGCATCTGTGTACTACGGACACATTCTTGTTTAAAAAGATTTGTAAAAAGTATCTTGTTTCTTCATTTTGTTTGTTTATACATCAATAACTTTGTTTATGAAATAAAGACATGAGCTTTTTTTATGACCAAAACACAATATCCAGATCAAAAATTTCATTGTTTCTTTCTTCATTTTTTTTAATAAATGGACTTTGTTTTTCACTGTTTACATTAAGATACAGTCTTGAGTTTAAGTGTGTATCACATCAATGTTTTTGACAAACCTTCATGGAATCTGATGAAATTTGAAAAAAAGCTAGCTTATTTAGACCAAAATACAGTATTAAGAGCAAAATATTTAAAATATTTATATTCTTTTTTCAATTCCATAATGATCAATGGACTTAGTATTTTTACTAGCAGCATTCAAATACAGTCTAAGGTTGAGTTTTTCAGTCATCAATAACTTAATGGAATGCTACGTAAGCTTTTTATGATAGAAAGACAGCATCAAGAGCAAATTAAGAAATATGGTTTTTTTTCCTTTTCCTGCATTTTACTGATTAAAGGACTTCAATTACTTTGTCAAACTTTCATAGAATTTAATGCGACTGTGACAGAAGATTTTTTATGATGAAGGGATAATTGTAAATCATATTTCGTTTTTTTTTTGCAATGGCATTGTCAGTTCGTTTTCGACAAATGAGTTTGACTATGACTTTTGGATCTTCCGCCCCTCTTTTACTGATAAATTTTAGTAGTATACATTTACAGACAGTCTGGTATGTTTTTGACATGATACATTTATAAACCTTCATGTATTGTTATAAAACTTGGACATGTTGGACAGATGCTAATTTCCAAAATCACGAAAGTTTTAGCACATAAACCATATTAAAAAATTCTTTTGAAATGCGTTTTATGTCCTTTTTTTTTTATTGTTATGTACCAATTTGATAAACTTTTACATACTTATAAAAATGAGAAGATGTGGTATGATTGCCAATGAGACAACTCTCATACAGAAACCGAGTGAAATAAAACAATTAAAGGTCACCGTATAGCCTTTTACTATAAGCAAACCCTAATACAGCACAGCAAGCCACAAAAGTCCACGGAACAACAAATGCAAAACAACCCAAACCAACGATCTATGTACAAAACAATATTTGAAAAACAAATATGATATACAACAACAAGCGACAACCACTGAATCAATGCTCCAAATCAGAACAAGCTCACATGTTAAGAACGCAGCGGGGTTAAAAATGTTCGCCGGCGCCGAACCCATCTAGTTTTTTCTTATTTATATTTTCTTCTATATAGCTGGATATTATGGTCTTGTTTTTATCCTTGCTTCAGTTAAGCTTTCGTATCGATAACAGTTTTTTTTAATAAATAATACTGCGCAGACAGATGAGAAGGTTGTTTTTTGCATTTATGATATTTACAAAGCCACTTTCCGGACACATCGTTAATGTAAATTAGAAAGGAATCTGCCGAGGAATTAAACTGGTGTATCTGAAGATTCAAAGGACGATTACGAAACTATAAAACTATTTGAAATTGGATTTTGCTGTATTTATTGCAGTATATCATTGTAATAATCTTCATTTTCTGGGGAAAATTCGGTAAAATTTAAGATCAACAGGGAGAGCAGCACGACAAAGACGGAGAGTCAGACAAATTAACGTTGCAGGCCGAGATGGTTACGGAGTGTGGAATACTTACAATGGTGATGGTGGAGGATATGATTATGATGGAGGCTGGGATGATTGTTATGGTGATGATGATGGTGGATAGTGGGTGGAGGTATGGTTGTGATGATGATGGTGGTGGTGGTGGTGGAGGTGAAGGCGGTGGTGGTGGTTATGGTGGACGCGGTGGATGTGGTGGATATGGTGGTGGAGGCGGTGTTGGTGGTGATGGTGGTGGCGGAGGTGGTTAATGAGAATAGGGTTGATGATTTTAGAATATGTATTTTAAGAAATGTAAAAAAAAATGTCTATTTGTAATATATGTATATATATAACATCTTCATGCCTTATATATCATGTACTGTAGTACGTCGCTAGATTAAAACTGACGAGGAAAGGTAACACACGGCCAGCGAAAGCTCTTTTTTTGAGAGCCCAGGTGGTCGTGTGGTCTAGCGGGACGGCTGCAGTGCATGCGATTTGGTGTCACGATATCACAGTAGCATGGGTTCGAATCCCGGCGAGGGAAGAACCAAAAATTTGCAAAAGCAAATTTACAGATCTAACATTGTTGGGTAGATGTTTAGACGAGTTGTATATACATTATGTACACAGCCAGGTATCACCATCATTGATGGCGATCCGATGGATACATCTGTTGTAGAGTTGTCACTGACTCAGACGTACTTATATATATGTATTTTTTTACCGTCGTTTGCAATAAATGAAACCTATCAAGCAAGATAAAGCCACTGCAACAAACCCAACACTAGCGCCTATATACACCAATATTCTATCGGCGTCTACAAATTAAAATATATTTTAAAAGTTAAAAGTAAAACTGTTTGCTCTTTGTATTCACATTTTTTATGTTTTTCATACACTTCTATCAAAACTTTCAATTAGTCTAAATTGGTGTTAATATCACGATAAGATTTTTAGTTTTGACTCCTTTAATGTCAAAGATGCAGGAAGCTGGAATAGTTGCAGCTGCACATGGCTTGAATATTTCGTTACTTCATGCCAATCAATAATTTTAAAACGATACCTACAGGAATAATTGATAAAAACAACATCCCCGAATAGAATAAAATACAGAAGTGATTTAATTTCTGTATAAAAAAAATACAGACCAGATAATCTATAAGTCTGACCAGGCTACTGCAAAACTGGCCGATTGAAAATTGCAAGCAATGATAGCACAGACTTCAGTGTATTATGTTCTTACAAACAAGTGTAGATATGGTATATTTGTTTGCGATTAGCGCAAAGTTACCTATCCAGAAACGGAGTACTATTAAAAGCTAAAGATCGCGAAATCATACAAGTGCATTAAATAACTTTGCCAACGCATTATCAGTTTGTTTTCGACTAATGAGTTTAAATGTCCTTTGGTATCCTTCGCCTTCTTTGACTCGTAAAGGATAATGTATGATCAGGGCTCTTTTATGACCATTTGGTTTCGAATCCAAAATGTGTGTAACATATCTTTTTTATCTATCTTTATAATTCATGTTTGTGCATTATACTTTTAAAGTTTATGAAAAAACGCCAGCAGCAAATGTCCCTTACGCATTGTGATTTTTTTCTTCCAAACTACAGCACACTAGGAATTACAATGTAATTATTTTACGAAAAACGTTTCAAAAACTGGCCGATTGAAAGTGTCAATCGTGAAACTGTAGACTTCTTTGCATTGTTACGATGACATAGTGCACCATTTCGTAGTTTCTCTATTCACATGTACACTTGATAAGGATTGATAATGGCAAAGTTTCTGTAAAATTGTTTAATGAAGAAAAAGATGAAATTTATTATTGCATACCATGTAGTAAGATAGTACCATCAAGTTCTTTATCTTCTTTCAATTGTTGTTGACCTGTTTGAGGAAGATTCATTGAGTTTGGCCTTGTGATATAGAGGACTGTTTTCTTTCAGTTGCCATTTGAAAGGTGTCGTCATCTCCAATAATCTGTTGTGTTCTTCCTGTTTGTAGGGAGCTATCTTGGCTATTATTTACATTTATTAGCTTTCTCACGGTCTCGGCTACAACATTCTCACTTGGAGATGATGTAAGTGTTAATTTCTTGAAAAAATCAAATTTCCCACTTGGCTTCGTTTGCTTGGTTGTATTGGAACTAAGTCGGTTGCTGTTTAATACCCTTGGGTCAACACCTAAAAGTCACAAGGGAGGCGCAGTTTTATTGGATTGAAATGAACCGCTAGGTGAAGTAGAAACTAATATAGCCAATTTTGTAATATAAAGGAACTTATATTAAATATATAAGTATATATACGAATGACATATACTGACATTCAATGTTGTTTAAAATGAATTACACAGGGAGAGCTATTCAAATGGAGTTTGCGAATAATCAAAGTCAAAATCCGAATACATTTACATGAGCCAATCGAAGTGGACACTTTAAATTGATTAAGTTCGTGCAAATGTATTGCCATTTAAACCCTTGTATTATTCGAACACACTAGAATCATCCGTGTGCGCAAACTCCGTACATTCATCAATTCGTTCTAGAACTACATTTTCTCTAAGTATGTAAGATACATTTCCTAAAACTTTTCAATCTAATTGAATATCAATAATGATAATAATAATGATGATCATGCTAATAATGTTAAAAAACATCCAATTGTGCAGTAAACAAAACTAGACTTACGTGAAAGGTTTCACAACATGTCGGATAACTATTTTTTGTATATACTTTGTAATGATTAATTTAAAACAACGTATCGAGTTGAGCAATATAAGGGATCTTTGATGAGTTTTTAGATGGTCTCAGCAATATAAGGGATCTTTGATGAGTTTTTAGATGGTCTCAGCAATATAAGGGATCTTTGATGAGTTTTTAGATGGTCTCAGTGGTTTTGTCAGTTATTGTTGAACTTTACATTTGTTAGTGATACATAAAGTACCGGTACCTTATCCCGGTATCGTTAACGTTAGTATTTATGGTATATCAGTGATAAGGTTAGTACTCGTTAGTTCACAATATATATAATAATTCAACTAATGATAATATGCAACTGAATAAAAAGACGATAATACGATAAGAAGATAAATTAATTTTGTCTGCAATCAAATTATGGAAGTTTTCACATTTGCCTTCTTTATTTATCAATATTTCGTAATGTTGAAGAAATTCCTTTTTGAAATATTTCAAACACATTAACTTGTTTTGTTTTTGCTCGGATATATAATATCCTTTGTATACAGTAAAAAGTATAATTGTTAGTAAATCATTAATACTGTAATAATTTGAATCGTTTATCTTGTATCTATACACAAGTGGTCCAAGTGATATAATATGATGTCCTATTTTAAGTTTATCGAGTAATAGTTTTATTTGATCCCAAAATGATTTCAGAAATTTGCATGTCAAAAAATAATGTTCATAATCTTCAATGATATTACTTTTATTACATAACGGAATTTTACTTATTTGCCAAGAGATAAGTAATTGTTTGGTTGGTAAAATGTAATGTAGAAATGTCCATCTTAACATTTTCAATTTATTATTTTGTATATTATTAGTTAAAGATAAAGAGCAGCATCTGTTCTCTTTTACTTGTGTTGTTTTCTAAATTAAGCATTTTGTCCCATTTTTGCCATCCTATTGGTTTTTCACAATATATATTTAATAAGGAAAGTAAAATGTCTTTGCAGGTATTTTTTTTTTTATTGATACCATTATTCTTTTTCTATCTTTAAATCTAAATTCGGAGTCAGTAGCAACTTTTGTTTTAATTGATTCTTCTTTAGTTAGCTCTTGCTACCACGGTTTTTGTACGTCTTTCATCAATTTAGAATATTCTGAAAACCAATTACCGTGGCAAGATAGTTTATCTAAAATCATATTTTGATTAAATGTTCCTTTCTTATCAATTATGTCATTTACAAATAAAATTTTACTGTTTATCCAGTTTTTGAAATGAGACATTTACCGTTTAATTTGATATATTTATTAATATAAAATGCTGTCTAATCTATTTATCTGATAGTTGAGCTGATTCCTTTTCAGAAACCGAATTTATCCATGATATGATTATTTTCAAGAAAAATTGTGGAATTAATTCTTTTAGTTTATTAATCGAATTAATATTGTTAAAGCTAATTTTAAATATAAGAAATTCTTGTCCAAATTTATCTAAGTAAAATTTTGCTAAGACTTTCCAGTTGGGTGATTGGTCTTCGTTATCAATGATTTTTTTCACCCAATTAATATTATCGCTTCTATATATTTATCTAGGTCTATCATTTTAAGCCCGCCAGCATGGTAATTTTTACACTTTTAACTTTTTCTGGTTTATTGTTTCATATACATGTAAAACTATATATTATTTTTTTTAACTTTTGCTAGGTATTCTTTATCAATTTAGGTTACTGATGCAACATAAGTGATATTTGGCAGGATTAATGACAGAGAAAAAGTTATCTTATCTAACATAGTTAAATTTCTTCTATTCCAGTCTTTAATTATTTTTTCAGATTTTTCGTATTGTCGTTGCAAGTTTAATTTTTTTACATTCATTTTCATTAAGTCCAAAGTATATTCCCAAAACTGATATCGGTTCTTGTGTCCACTTAATGTTTTTAACTTTATCTTTGCAGGACTTTAAATTGCAGAAGATTTAGGCTTGAAAGTGATCCGAAAATTTCGATAATATTCGAAGTTAATGAAACTTCCTGTTTTAAATTTAAAAATTAAGTGGTGTCATCTGCAAGCTGGCTCAACTTTAAAGTATGGGTTATATTATCTAGTTTAATTTGAAAACCTTTAAATTTTTTATATTGTGTTAATTTACATGCTAAAATTTCAACAGCAATAACGAAAATTATAGAACTTGCAGGACACCATTGACGGTGTAAACAACCACTCATGTTTTATTCAAAATTTAAGGAGAAATTTGTGCTAAAATATGTTGAAGCTGTTTTACACTGCAGTCAATACGTACTGTACAAAGTTAGTTATTATCCCCACATTATCAGATGTTCCTGTAAATTCGACAATTATGACAAGAGCATATGTACTTACAATTAAACTGTCTCAAATGATTGCTAGATTCTTATGTAAATCTCTTCTAGACATTTCTTGCAGTGCATGGAATTTCATTTTTAGAGTATACAATATAGTCGATAAAGGTCACCAAAACAGTTCAACTAACATGCATACATTTTCGAAACAACAATTTATAGATAATGTTGGTGAATAATATGTTATAACTCAGTATTAATAAAAGATAGCTAACATTGAATTGTTTAGTTTGTTCCTTTAAACAAGTTGAAACATCTATAAAAACGACCAGACAACTTTCTATTCAACCTTTTGTGTAAACTCCTTTGTCAATGTCGTAAAATGGATACCCATTTTGGCTCGTTTGGAAGCTGATACATTTTTACCTAATTATATGGTTCTAAGCACCGGGTATAATGTGTGATTAAATTTTCTGAAAAAATTGAGGTCTTTTTGAGATACGAAAAAAATCTATATGTTCACACGATGATTTTTTTTGGAAGTTCAGTTCACCCTAAACATTGAATATTTGAATATTTCCGTATTTTTAACATTTTTATTTTGTGGCCGTCTGTTTTTCAAAGCAGCACACTCATAAGTCGAAAAAAGCTGATAATGCCGTTTCAAAAAAAAAAAAAAAAAAAGATAAAAAGACAAACAACAGTATAAAAAACACAACATAGAAAATTAAGCACTGAGCAACACGAACCCCACAAAAACTGGGGCTGATCTCAAAGTAATCATTGAGTCATCGACTTCGTCTTTATGTTATTCCTCGAACAGTTGCGTACTTAGAACAGACATCTATAGTGGGTTCGTCTGAAATTTTGTGACGACTTCTTTTTAACTTTCATATAAATTATTGCCTCCATGATAGCGTCTTCAGTTGTTCATCAGAGCTCTTCAAATTTGCAACTCATCAAAATTTTGGATGAATTGGATAATCAGAAATGAACTCAAATGAATTCGAATTGGGACAAATAAAGTATATTATAGTAATTATTGTTGCCTGGATAATACCATCAGTTTTTTCAGGATCCTCTTCAAATTTAAATGAAGGTTGATAGACACATCAAAACCTCCAAAGAGTTTGATTAGAAAAATTAAAATTAGTGAGCATATTTCGGATTGGGACTAGTAGAAATATTATAAACTTATTATTATGGTCGCAATATAATCATTAAAGTACCCTGTCATATGTGCAGTTACCGCCAGAACATGGTATTATAAGCTTTACGTCACTGGTTTATGTCATCTTCTAACATAACAACTGCCTGACGTATAGGATTATGGTTTCCTACAAGTATTTATTTACTGTCAGTGTACTTTCATGGTCTGCAACACGATATGCATTACTGTTGATTTAAAGGTTCTTTTTTGCCCAGATGCTACTTTTTTACCCCTTATATTCCACATCCCCAGTTTTTAAACCACTATATTCAACATCCCAAAATCGTGTCATCCCCTTCAGGAACTGCACATAGAACAGGATACTTTAACCGTTGATATTATAACCAGAGACGTCACAAGATATTGATTTTACTTCAAAAAAAGTGCTCTACCTATTCTAAATCATGTTTGAGTAGTAGTATGATACATGTGATAAATAACAAAAATAAATTTACATGCATTATGCGGTGCAATGTTAAGGTTATGAGAAATAATAGTACAAAGCTCGTAAATTGCAATTTGTGGCCTGTCCCGCGTTACATTTAGCATGATTCTGTTTGACACTTAAAGAGCGTAGTGGATTCTTTTTACGCAAAATTGCTACATTTTCCTTCGTTCATGAACGTCAATACACCTCATTATCCGTTTTCCCGTCGAAACCGGATGTAGTCGAAGAAAATATAGGAACAAGATGACGCATGAGGTCCCGTATCTATCCATGTTGCTAAATCAAAATCAAATTTTAAAGTAAAAATGCGACACAAAGAACAGTCTCCTTAACACAACATGCACGTTGATGTTGATGTGTATTCTCAGTGCTAGAAAACTCGCATTCATCAAGGTTTAAAATTCAAATTTTCACAAGACTCGAAAAGTATAAATACTCAAGTACACATTGGTACATGTATGTTGATAGTACGCTACAGAATTAAAAAGATAGCTTAAACATTTACTGCTATATCTAATGCCACCCGAGATAATTTTTCTACGTTTGGAATGGCGAGTTTAGCATGTCAGAGTATACAAAACGAACTGTTATAAATACAAATAAATGACTTACAAAACTTCCTAATTTCCGGAAATTACAAAAATTACTTCATGATGTTCTTTTCCTTGTATACCACTTTCTTGTTTACGTGTGATGTTTGTGTGAGCCGAAAAAACTGCGGGGTATTCTTTAATTATATCAGAAGTTGGTATAACTCGTAACCCAGTAGGCAATGATGCTGATCCGGAAGATGGACAATTAGAAGAAGCAGCTCGGCCTTTGAAATCCATAGCGTCCGTCGGTTCTTCGGTTTCCGTGTTTATTAACGATTCTGAATTAAATACAAACTTGTAACAAGAAAAACGGACATTATACCGGGTGCATCGGTTACTTATATCTGTTCCGAAATTAACGTAAATTAAGCCCATTTTGTAACCAGAATCACTACTACATTTAGATATTTAAGAAAGTTTCAATAATTACATGTAGGTCATAACCAAAGTGTTTAAATAAAAACAGCATACTTCAATTGTTATACACTTTCTTTGTTTAAGTAATTGGTCTGCATTAAATCTATTCTTGACGTTACAAAAAAACCGAATGCATTTTCCGTTATATTAATTCCAATGAAAATATCATATTATAATGGTTTTAATTCAATGTTAATTACATGTACATGTAATAAACAGTTGTTAGTATTGAGAAGCATTGATAGACTTTCAAAAATGAGCCTCGGTATAGCTTTTTTTGTTGTTTTTCTTCTACCTTCAGTTTTTGTCCTACGATCTGAATAAAATGAGATACGGGACATACATCAAAGAAACAACAACACAGGCATTTTAATCGCTCCTTGATATGTAATAATTGTCAAAATTCTACTCTTTTTTTCTAAAGTTATAATCTCTTACTTTTGAATTCACGTCGTAATAATTTATGATGCTATTGATTTGTTAAGAGTTTCTGTATATATAAGAAGGTTTTCTTATTCATAATGATTTCAATGAAGTACACATTATGATGACTTGTTCTTTTTATTTTATTCAGTGCAACCTGTAAGATAACAGTAACTTCAAATGGCTTCTATATCAATTTAAAAAAAACCACAGCTAATATTCTACATGTTCTATGTGATAGTGGTTCTGAGTCCATAGTACACTGTGCTACTCTTTGTGTTTTGAAGATACAATGTCGTTTTTTTTCTGGAATCAAAATGGAAAATGTAAGTTGCATTACGTGGTTATATCTAACACAACATCGTGTACAGACATTCCTAGTACTGTCTACTACAGTCTATTACGTACGTAATAGAAGGTGAAATATACTATACTATTATCATTTATCTGTTTCTAAGATGACGTGCTGCTTGGCTGCTTTCGCTTTGTACGCAACAGCGGGCCAGCGTAATACATTTCTCAATTTGTCATGTTTATTTTTAGAGCAAAATCACATTCTTATGTGCATAGGTTTTGCTCTTACGGTTTTCTGCCGCTTTAATAACTGCAACTACTTACCCTCAACTATTGTATTTGTATTTATATTGTAATTGTATTTTCTCTGTAAACTTGTATTTAGTTTTTATTTTATTTTTGGTGCATAATACATATCTATTCAAAAAGATGTTATTTGTGAAGAAACACCAGCAGCAAATATCCCTTAGATGTACGCATTGTAATATTCTTGTTTTTCCTCCAAACTTTTTATTACAGCACACTAGAAATTACAGTGTAAATATTTTTCGAAAAAAAAAACTGTCCGATGAAAAGTGTCAATCGTGAAACTGTACAAACTTCTTTGCATTGTTACGATGGCACAGTGCACAAATTCGTAATTTCTGTTTTTTGCACCTGATAAGGAGTGATAATGGTAAAGTAATCTGTAAAATTCTTTTAAAAAGAAAATGTTGAAATTAAACATTGCATACCATGTAGTAAGATAGCACCACTAAGTTCTTTGTCTTCTTTGAATTGTCTTTAACCTTATTGAGGAAGAGTCCTTGAGCTTGGTTTGATTGATGCTGGGTTTTTTAATTGACCTTGTGATATAGAGGACTGTTTATTTCCAGTTGCCATTTGTAAGGTGTCGTCATCTCTAAGAAACTATTGTGATCTTCCTGTTTGTAGGGAGCTATCTTGGCTATTATTTACATTTATTATCTTTTCTCACGGTCTCGGCTACAACATTCTCACTTGAAGATGATGTTAGCGTTAGTTTCTTGAAAAAAAATCAAATTTCCCATTTGGATTCATCTGCTTGTTTGTATTGGAACTGAGTCGGTTGCTGTTTGATTCCATTGAGTAAACACCCAAAAGTCGCAAGGGAGACGCAGTTTTATTTGGTTGAAATGAATCATTAGGTGAAGTAAAACTAAGATAAACTGTGCAGAGAAAATTTTCTTGGATCCCATGGAAACGGAATAAACGACTGGTTTATGGTTTTGTCGAACTCTACTGGTTGATTAGAACCGCTAGATGCAGATTGTATCCTTTCGTTCTGTAGGAAACCCGATTCATTTGAGATGGATGTGGGATTCAATGTAGTCATTTGATCACCTGTTCTGACTGGTTGACTGTTGGTAAATCTCTCCTGATTATTATAGTTTGTAGAGGCTAATTGTTGGCTGATGGGAAATCTGAACATAACAAATAACTTACAAACTGACTTTCAGACATCTTAGTATTTTGTTTTTTGATTGCAATTACGTATTTTTCACATCTCCTTTTATTCATTTAATGATGTAAATCAGTGCGGATAAAAGGATTCCAAACGTCGTGGACAAAAATTATATCAACTTCAGGAACAAAAACACTAATTGAAAGCCTATTGCTTATTATATTAAAATTTTCAATTTCAGGCTTTAAAGTCCACATTTTTTTCAGTTCAAATAAAGTAGCAGTCATTTCTTAAGAATTCATTTCAAATCTATGCCTTATCTTGACTTTGGCTGAAAGTTTTAATATAACTTTTAATTTCATATAAGAGCGCACTGGATCCCGGAAGTTTGATTGTTACTTCTGGTCAGAACAACTGTTAATGCTTGAATAAATATGGTTCTAGACTGCTTTCGGATATAGAAAAGCTTTTTAATTGGCCCTTTATAAACTACTACTTTGCATTTTCTGAACTTAATTCCGCATAATACATGTAATACCTATCTGTAGTGTTTTGTAGACTTGCTTGCATTCTTATACAAGGTTTTTGATTTTTTTGGTATCATCTTTGTCTTTTATATGTGTATATACAGCATGCAATAACTTCAAATTTACACTTATGTACAGAGATGAGTTTCATTACAAATACTTGTATTTCGAAGTCGATGTTTTTCGGTAATGATACCAACATAAGTAATAAAGAAAGAAACGAAAAAGATACTTATTATGAATAATTACTTTTTACAAATTATTCCTTTCCTTTTTATACTTTTTTATTCATTTCCTTACGTAAAAGTTTAAAAATACCTTACCCACCGAAGCCAGATAGGTCCATACTAAAACTGTCACTAGTGTTAACATTATGTGTAAAGACAGTACTTCATGAAATTATAATCAACTTTAACGAATCTTATGTCCTAACAAGATAAAACGTTAAATGCCTCATTAGTTGTTAGTTTCACGAATCTTTAACATTTTTGTTCACTTTCTATCACGTATTTCGTTGTTTTGATAGATCAAACACATCTTCTAATGTATTTCTAATCACATGATTGTCAAATCTGTTTATATAATATAATAGAGAATCGATCTGTCAATAATTTCTACCGATTTTAAACAACATTGTGCATGTTGATGGTATTTGAAGTCGATGTGTTTGCCAAGAAAGGGATAGAACATTGTATCATATTAAAATAATAGAATCTAGTGCACATTTTTAATAGCGTGAATTAATAAAAAATGTACATTAAAGTCGAAGAATAAATAAACAGAACCAGGATCGAGAAACAAACGCCAAAAAGACAAAAAAGTCACAAAAACCGCTAATCAGACAACAGAAGATGGAGCAACACGAAGCACAATTTTTAATTTGGTAAAAACGAAAATGATTGTTTTACTAGATACGCATGTATATTTTACACACACAAAATTACCCATGAAGTTGCCTTTTCCAGTCATTTTGTAAATACATACATTGAAAATGATAAACATGTGAGTAGAATGTACAGAATGATACAAAAACTGAAACACTTTCGATTTTGCATAAAAATAAATATAACCATTAACAAAAATTTTTGATCCATAGTCTACCAGCCATGACATTCATGACAACCAGCTACAGCAAATAATGATACGATGACAACAATTTCTCGTGTCACTGTCATCATTCTATTGGTGGTCGATTGATTGATTTGTGTTTAACGCAACTTTCAGGATATTCGTGGCAGTCAGTTTTGGCGGAGGAAACCGGAGTGCCTGGATAAAAAAGTCTAGGGATTATGTAGGATAAGTGCTGGAATCGAACTCACCACCTGAGTGTCGATAGGCCAGTGATACAGTACTTTGACTACCGCTCGGCCACCATGACCCGATTTCAAAAGTTTACGCCGGCGTTTACACAAAAAAAAAGACTAACATTATTAGATTAAATCACGTGTATATGTAGCAACTTTACCTGACCATATAGGAAAATAGGTATTTAGTCGGATCTTAACACGTACTTGTGATTTGGTTAAAACCGGTTTTGTTCAAAATATACGAAGAAATGTCGAGATGTTCAGGACTTAATTAAATCCGTATTTCGGTAGGATGGTGCAAGAATACGATTTTTATTGCGTCTTACACTTTGAGAAGCGAATAACCTTTAACTACTTTATTCAAATATTGTGTAAAAACGTTAATTTTGAGCTATGAAAGTCAAGTGGCTCGAGTATTTTTCTGAGGAAGTTTTAAAAAATTGCAAAGAAATATTTTTACATTGGGTTAGCTTTCTTTAGTCTTAACTATCTATAGATTAACAACTTTTGACTATATTTATAATTTAGAATCATCATTGAAGGTGGGGGACGATTTCGCAGATAATTAATTATATTGATGTGCCATTTGTATGCAAGAGTGACATTTCGTTGTATTATGTGACAATTCGAAAAAGTTATGCGAGTATTCTCTCCCCTTAACAGGTTCATTATTTTATAATTAAGTTTAGGTTTCTGATATAATTTTTAATAATTACAAAATGTATCAATTCAATATATTTCAGTTTTTGTTATTGGTGTATTAAAAACATTGATGTACGAATAGAAAATGAACCAGCGTAATATAATGGTAATCACAGAGAGGGACCAGCAAGTAATTTTTATTTGTAGCTTATTCAACGTTAAAACAATTTTCCACTATAAACGAATGTTACTTTATACAAATATAAGGACTTTGTTAGCTAAATCTACAAATCTTATTAGATATTATGATTTTTTATTGCAATAGATTAACATATACTATATGTATTATAAACAAAAAATTAAACTAAAATATTTAGCTATTTTTTTTTATCCTGTATTAATTCAAATGAAGTACTTATTATGTAATTTAATTTTATGTTATTATTTGAATAATGATATTATAATTAAAATGAAATAGTGAACGATAATGCATTACACTTTTTAACCTTTTTCGATAATAAATATATCTATTACACTTATCACTGTCTTGAATATTATTTCCTTTCGTCGTATTCTTTTTTTATGGGGGTGGGACTGCTTAAACTTAATTTGGTAATGTGATGGACCATGATAAAAAATTTAAAAGGAAGTTAATATTTTTATTGTAAATTATAATACGATTTGTTGTTAATACATTAATGCTATTACGTCACTGTTCCGTTGAGGGGAGGGTGCATTGGCCACGAACATATGGTCCCATTATTTATGTCCCAATTCCAAGCAAGGAGCATAATAGCCTGTTGTTGTCGTTTGTTGCTGTCTATCGTAGAATTAAAAGCTATCCAACTATCAAAATAATCTGGTTGTTAGTTATCCCTTTCAAGTTGTAATCACATAGCTTTTTTTTGTTTTATGAGTGCCAGACTTCAACAGAACGTGACACAACCGAATAAGAGTTAAACTATCTCAAAACGTGTACTCAGATGATCACATAACGGTGTCACATTTGGATCAAGCCCTGCTTACCTTTACCTTTCGACAGCACCTGCAATCAAACCCGGTATGTAGTGGGGTTTCGTGGTTATCACCCTATTTTAGATACTGTTCTTCGTCTACGACTTTGAAATTTTTTTTAAATTTCTTCAGTGTAAATTTATCGATGCATCAGTTCGGGGTTTTTTTTTGTCTTTTTGTTTGGGGTCACTTAATTTCCTCAATTAAGGGAAATTTGGAATCATGGAATCATGAAATTCCCTTAAGGGAAATTTGGAGTCATGAAATTTCCTTAAGGGAAATTTGGAATCATGAAATTTCCTCAAGGGAAATTTGGATTCATTAAATTTCCTCAAGGGAAAAATGTTTGTTAAACATTTCCTCAAAGGAAATTGAGCTGAATATCTTTTTGGCTTCTTCTTGTTCATGTTTTTGTACTGTTTTGAGTGTCGCAAATTACACCATTCATTTGTTCGACGATTACGGTTTTAAAAGATAATTGAAGCAATTAAAAAAAACAAGCGTTTTAGTCAATACCAACATCGTCTCAGTTGATATATGCATATTCAATAAACTTTTTAATGACTAAAACCATTTTAATGATACATAGATTAAATCCAACTATCAATAGGTTTTATGCATGTCATACGCATTGCCAACACATATTTGTTCCTCCTGAAAACTTTGTTATGAACATAGCGAAAATGTTTGTTCCTTATGGGAAAATGTTCTGTAGCATATTTTCCATTAGGAACAAGTACTATAAAATTTCTTCCAGCGGAAAAAAATATTCCACATTTTCTCTTCCATTTAAACATTTATGTTATAAAGGAATTCCGTTTCATGACAACCTAACTATTAGACCAAACAAAATAAAAGTTAGCAGAAATATAAAGTGAATTTCTATATTTCTATGGGAAAGTTGGAAATATGAATGATATATTGAGAACGACTTCGAAGAGGTTGGGCGCTTTTATTTGAAAATTTAAATCAACAACATATGACAGAATATCATAGTTACCTTAACCTCGAGATTATACTCAACTTACTGGAAAATAGTAAGATTACCTAACAAAGGCGGGAGCATGTCCTTTATATATCGTTGAAGAATATATATATTATTTTCGTCTTGAATATGATATATGAATGGATATACGATGCAGGACTTTTGATGTCACTTCCCGGTTTGATTGGATATATTGGCAAACATCTTTATTGTAAAATTAAGTGTACGTCTTTCGTTATATGTCCGTAAAATCGCGAACTGCCCAGTAATTTCAATCCTCTTTCATTTGTATTTGGTTTAAGTGGTATCTTTTTTTCTGAGGACGTAACTTAATAAAATTTATTAAACACAGTAAATTATGAATTACATGTAAAATTCAAATAAAAAATAATAATAATAAAATATGAACACATTTTTCTAAGACAAAATAAGTTCTTTCTTGAGGACAAATATCTCTATACAGCAAATGAAAGAATAATAAGTACTAGTATATTGTCTATTTCAGATATTCATAACCTTTTTGTACTGTTGTATTAAAAGAATTTTTTATTTTCCTTGACATAGAGTTGTTTGGATCAAAGTCAATTGTGTCTTCAAGAGCCTTATTGTTTGTTTCTGGTAACAAAATCACAAGGAACGCCGATAAGAACATGAGACCGGCAAATATTAGATAAAGCAATCCAGGAATCTTCTGACTCTGAAAAATAACGAAAATAAATGCCATAAATATTTGAGGAGGTGATAAATGCTCGTATTATTTAATAAACCAATTTCTATACTAAACTAAATGTTAACATGAAACGCATCTAAATTAATAAATAACCAGATATTCGTCGCATGTTTTATGGTAAATATTATTCTAAATAGAACTGTTTCAGGCTGCATGGCGATGTACTACTTATTGGCTTTAATTTTAAAGGAACTTCCCTCTTTTTTAGAAAATGTGTGTTTACGCTATATAATGTTGTAAAACTAAGAACGGAAATGGAGAATGTGTCAAAGAGACTACAACCCGACCAAACAGCGGAAAACAGTCGAAGGCCACCAATGGGTCTTCAAAACTGCGAGAAAATCCTCACCCTAAAAAAGGTGTACTAATTCAGTGACAATGAACGTCATACTAAACTCCGACATATATAAATGTACTAAAATTAAAATTCATACAACACTCACAAAAGCCCTCCTGGCTTGGGACAGGCGCAAACATGCGGCTGTAAGGATGTAGTTTTTTCTTAAATGTGTAGAACTTAAGTAATGTTGCACAGAGTTAAATTGGTGCTGAGTTCAATTGGTTCAAGTTACAGAACGGTTGATAAACTACAAAGGAAAAACCCTCCTTTAAAACATTTTAATTCGGAATCTTTAAATGTGTTTAGCATATTTTTTTTTGATTATGTGCTTTGCATTTTAACAGAGAGTAAACATATCAAGTATAATATTCTCGGTTTTGATCACACAGAAAGTTGGCAGTATGTTTATGAAACATTGAAAACTGAACGTTTCTCATTCTTAACATAAACATACTGCCAACTTTCTATAATATCACAATGAAACATAGATATAGCCTTTGATACACTGTCCATGTACAACATGTGTCAGCGGAAAACAGGATGTAACCTACATATAAGTACTATAACTTCTTTAATATTCATTTAAAATTATAATAAATTGAAAATTTTGCGGAAAATGATTTCTTTAGATTTCTCATACATTTTACATTGGTACCATTTTTTTTTCTCAAAAAGTATGAAAAAATAACAAAGATTTGAAAAGATTTTCAAAATTGGATTTTGAAAGCTGGATGCAATAGAATTATGAAAAGAAAAGGAGGGATTAGCGGGCAACATTTTTATTGGCATTAAATAAAAAAAAAACACACAAAAAACACAAAATAACAAAAATCAAACAGAAACAAAAAACTACTGAATGCTGAATATCTAACAAAAAATCAAAAGCAAGTATAACAAACACCTTAAGTTTACTAAGTTTTGATAATAATGCAAAATATTAAATACTACCCACAGCAAAATTCACAATTGGTGCTACCATTATCCCAAATCCAGATGTTGCATTAAGCAAACCGGAACCAATGTTTCTACAAAAGATGATATTTTGTAAAAAAGGCTAGTGCACTTATATTCCCCAAAATGAGTGATGATATAGAACCAAACATTTTAGCAAGAATGTTGAAACTTCGTCAAATGTGTGTAGATCTGATAAGTCTATAATATTATGTAAAAACACAACAACAAAAAAACACAAACAATTGTATCATTTTAATTGGTTGTTCTGCGAGTTGCGGTTGAAGGAGGTTGAAAATTTGAAAAATCTTTTTCTTCCTAAGTTTACTGTCACTAATTCTGTAGGTTACTATACGTAGTTTACTGTTCAGTAAACATGGTTAAAGATGGAACATCTTTAATGCTATGTTTAAGGAGGCTCCTGGGTATAAATCTTTCTTTTTCTAATATAGGATTTCTCTATATTTTTTTTAAAATGAACTTTATCAAATACTTAAAAGAAAAATGAAATAAAAAAATGGGGTGACCGTTCATTTAGGTCACAATCTGCCTCCGGAAGAAGCATACATTTTTGTTAAAGTCCTTTTTTTTCTGTTGAAATAATAGGAGAAATAGAGGTAATATCAAAATAAAAAATAACCTAATTACAGAAATCGCTTAAATTTTACAATTATTAAGTTTATGTACAGCTTATTTGAAAACAATAATAAAAAATATAGGTCACCGATGAGTTTAAAAAGAAATTTCAAATTTAATGCAAAAACATGGCATTTTGCATCAAAGGGAGATCATTTGGAGCTTTTTCAATGACATAAACATTTTAAAAGTCATCTGGGGCCAAATCGAATCGGGTTTTTTTGGGTTGATTTTTGTACCATGTCATAAAGTAATAACTAATAGTTTAATAAATTAAATTTGTAATGAAAAAATAAAGGTTTAATTTTTTGCTGAAATTTTTGTATCCACGAGCCACCTTAAAGATGTAAAAATATTTCGAAATTTACATCTTATCAGGAACAATTGTATATTGTTGACTGTCATTTAAGTCTTTGCTTTTGATTTGTGTGACTAATTTTATCTAAAGTTCATTGGGATATAAATAGTCACCAAACTTGTCTTATTCTGTTGAAATGCATCGTCTTTATAGCGCAACATGAAGTTAAGAATTAACGCAAGCTGTTATTTATATTTCTTGAGAAGGTCCTGTATGAGGTCACTTTCGTTAGAAAAAAAGAACAGGTCGGCAATCAGAGAACAACTGTCAGTTTTAATAGAAGTGTGGATTATCTTTCGAACAAGTCCTCCAAACGATACACGTAACATAATTCTGATTTAAGAAAGAAAGCATTCCGTCTGTTTTTCAATTTAGAATGAGGACTATTTCTGTAGAAAATAGATAATTCAAATATGCTTTTACTATTGCAAGAAACATCATAACTTACATTGTATGAACTCAAATAGAGGCTTTGAAAGATCATTATTCACATCATATTCTCATCAACTTACTGAAGGTATTTTCACGGTAAATTTGAAGTCCAGTTCTGATTGGTGATAAAAAAAAAGATGATTTTAGTTCAAAATATATCAGACACTTGGCTAACAAAATTCGTAGTGAAGTGTTTTGACAATGCTAAGGTCTTCAGCTATAACATGGCCGGTCTGTCGGATTATAAATGAATTATAAACATGTACAGGTGTAAAGAGGTGCTTTTACTCTTTGTTTTTGTTTCTGTATATTGGTTATTACCAATTCTAATGTTTATCACATTTAACGTTATAACAGTTATACCTTACTACAGTGGGATATATTTCAGCCGTTATAAGCATGACAGATACCCAGCCAGCAGTCACAAATGCTTTTGAGGGAAGTGCAAAAACCGTTACAAATGTTTCCTTATTTTCAATATCTGAAACATAAAGACATTTGAATAAACTCATCATCAGATCATTATTATAGATACAAGGATGGACATATTATACATCAAACGTTTCGTCTACAAAGACTCACCAAACCCCAAATAAAAAAGTTAAAAAGGCAAATAAAGTACGAAGTTGTAGAGCATTGAATTACATTTCAGTTATTCAATATAACTTTTTACATACGCATTTATGTTCGGGAAGAAACATAAATTAATATACTTGAATAGCAATTCAATTTCTACTTGACGTTCAATTTTTCATCATTTCTATTTCCTAGTTCATGGTTAGGGTTATTTTGTTGGTACGTGCACTGTAAACTGATGTTAATCTTGTGTTTTACATTTACATACAAAGGTTTGTATTTGTAAACAACGATTCGATGGCGTAAAGCTGGTGTTACCATAACCTATACTAATGCAATCTATATCTTATGTTTGACTTTATGTGAACTCCCATTTTTCGAAGGAATCGAATGCTGGTCTGTTGTAATGTCCACAATTCAGGGTTATCATTTAATCCTTTTTCTGTATTGTTCACCTGTTTTTCTCTTTCAGGAAACCTCAAATGATTTTACATTACCTAAGGCTTGTAATATGCCTACGATAATCCCAGAGCATCCACCAATAATATAAAACATTGATGTCGTCCATCTTCTTCCAATGCTGAGCATATAAAAAAAACATAATACAACATGATAATAATTATTTCTAATGAAATGATATTACTACATTCAATGTAAATCATATCTATCAGCTGAACGTCGAGTGGGAAAGCATTGTGGGTAAATTGCAAAGGAAAAATATTTACCAAAGCTACCATTTTCTGTCTTATTTGTTATTTATAGTATTTGTTGCTATGATTTGTCTTTGTAAATAGTAGTTTAGTGAAGAACACTGTTGAAAAAAATTCTATCAATCAGTGGAAGGTTACACAGAATGCAGAAAATGATGTAATAAATTATACGCCAATATTGACGGCTCCTTTTGGTCCTATTGCTCGTTACATATTTCTGTTCATATACATCCTTTGCTTTCAAATATTTGGTTTTCGGGTGTTCATATTGGAGGTAAAACAGAATAGCGCTTCGGCCGAATATTTTTTTTCATTTGCATTTTTATAGCTGTATATGTGCTAAAAAGCCAATAGTGGACTGGGGGGGGGGGGGGGGCAAGGGGTTTAACTGTTATGCTGTTATGGGGCAATTTAATTCTTTGTTATCTGTTATTTTGAAAATATGTTTGCTGTTAGCTGTTATTGTCTTATTCTTTGTTAGCTGTTATTGGGCTATTAGTTTTTTTGTTATCTGTTATTGTGATAATGTATTTGCTGTTAACTGTTATTGAAAATTGGAATGTTAGCATTTTTTTTTACAGTCAATATTCGGTATAAATTGAAGATCATTGGACATTGGGGTCTACCACTACTAATATGTTTGTCCCGTCTTCAGAGAAGGATTCCATTAACATTGACCCATCACAGAAGTGAGGACCAAGACAATTCAAGTATATCTTATGATTATCCTTTGTAATAAATTCCATTTTTTTTATGAATGTGTATTTAGAACTATCTTAATTTTTTGTATGAGAATAATGTTCCTTGTTTCCCATACGAACATATCAAATAAACAATTCTTAATATGACAAAAAGGAAAACCTATGGCCAGGAATATCTGACAAGGATCTCAATTAAGGACTAGGTCCTAACAACCAGTTAACCTTTTATATAATATGGTACATAGACTCAGCTCTGTGATTCTTTTCAAAGCAGAACCAAATGCATTGTACAATGAAATAGACCGACCGTGTAAGGGCTAATAGCCAGTCAAGGTCGTTAAAAACTTCCATTTGTACAATGAAAGTTCCAACCATGTACTTGGGTCCGCAGCTGCAAATAACTCATCACAAACAAAGATTTTTTTCGTCTCAAGCTATTGTGTCCCTACTGTATTCTACTTACTAGTACACTTGGTACAACCAAAAACCTCAGCTGATAAAAAAATGTTCAAATAAGGCCTTTGAAAATAGAAGATTAATTGCTTTTGGAGTGTCAAAATTCGTTCGAAGTACTTGATAAATTGCATGCTTATAATTTTGCTACCCTATATACCACTTTGCCTCATAGTCTTATTAAGAAAAATTCACACACCTCATTAAATGGTCATTTAGAAAAAGTCAGAATATTCAAACTCTTTTAGGTCATTTTTTTTTATTAGCAACAAAGAAGGGAGCTTCAGTCAATATATATAAACAATACACCAACGTTTCATGAGAACTGCTGAAAGCATTTTTGAGTTATTTTTGAAAACTAGAAAATACCACCTTTTTCTTATGAATAAAATCCCTTAACTCAATAACATAAAATCTAAAATTAATAAAAATCGAAAGGGAGTTTACAACAATAGATATAAACATTTCAGCAAAGTTTCATGAGAACTGCTGAAAACATTTTTGTGTTAATGTCTGAAAACTGGAAAATCCCCCCTTTTTAATTAATAAAACCCGTTAACTCGGATACGTAAAATCTAAAATTTATAAAAATTGAAAGTGACCTCATGTTAATAGATATAAACAATTCATCAAAATTCCTTGCTTTGTGAAAGCATTTTTGAGATATTATCAGAAAACTGAAAAAAAACACCAATTTTATTGAATAAAAACCCATTACCCAGAAACTTAAAATCTAAAATGTATTAAAAAAAAACCCAAAAGGAAGCTCACGTCAATAGATAATAACAATTTCCCAAAGTTTAATGCAAATTGGTTTAAAGAGTTTTTGAGTTAATGTCCGACATGTTGATAACAGACGGACAACAGTATGTATACCATAATACGTTCCGTAAACGAGCGTATAAAAAATATTATAATATATTGAGTAGTAATTTAAACACATTCTAGATACATAAATTAAATTAAAATACTAAAAACATAGTCATAGAAAATGGAATGCTTTACAAAGGATTATATCCGTAATAAGAAATACTGATTTGTCAAAGACCGAATTATTTTAATATTTCATTTACTGTTATCTGTTTTTGTCCATTTTAATTCCTTGTTATCTGTTATGAGCCAAATCAATTTGCTGTTTTGCTGTTATTGGGACCCCCCTTGCCCCCCTCCTGGACTGTTCGCGCAGTATGTTTGACGACCGAATACAATGGGTTGTATTCGGAAATTGATTGGTTGTCACTGAGAGCATATCTTTTCGAACCATTCTGGATGAACATTCGATGATTTCTTACCAGTTAGCAAAATACCATCCCGTCACTTGAAATAAACCTATGGCGTTCAGAAGAATCAAATTTAAGTAAATATTCCCTCCAAGCTGTTGAACTCCAAAAAAGATACCATATGTTCCGTATCCACCGCTAAACCTACGAGAAATATTTTAGCTAATGTGACAAATATTAAAACAATATGACTTGTGATAAATAAACGGCATCTATTTTACTGTCCTAGATGTGTGTTTCGACAATAAATGTCACTTTAGAAAACTGATAAAAATGAGATGAACAGTAAAAATTTAATTAAATCTTTTTACAAACCATAATCTAGAAATCGATTAGTAAATAGATGATAATAGCAAACAATTTCTTTTCTACAAACTTAGGAATAAAAGAAATTTTCAAGATTTTTTTTAACGATTTGTGTGAAATAAGACATGAATAGCTGCATTTTCTTTTCTTTTTGTATATTGCATGACATTGTCTATAAATTTATAAACTAATGGTATATTTTATTTTCGAATTCAAGCTCTTTCCCTTTTTCTGTTGGTTTGTTAGTTTGGGGAGGAGAATTTTCTACAAAATAATTATTTTTCAGCATAATAATGACGGCAGATATTTTTGTTTTTAAATATTCTACAGTTGATGATATTTCTGAGATGCAAACAAAGGATAGATGACGGCGGAAGTTTTAACACGATTTCAGATATTATCAAATATACATAGACAATTTCTTTCTGTAAACTTAAATGAACTTTTAATATTCAAGTCAATCATACTAATAAACGTATGTATACTTACCACGCAACCATCAGCAAAAGTGTTATCTTTAGAAGTCTAGGATTATCTAATAAGTCTAGAACACTGTATTTCTTCTCTTCAGACACCAAATCTTTTATTTGTATCACTTCTTCATGAAATTTGTCATACTCTGGTGGCTTTTTATTATTCATGCTTGCTATTGTTTTAATCACATCGTATGCTCTCCTTATTTTCCAATGTGTCACCAACCATCTAAAGCTTTCAGGTACAAACCTTAAAAATATAATTCATGTATGAGTAAGACAGAGAAAAAATATGAAAAATGGCTTAAATGATAGGCTATAGATATTTACATTGCAAAACAATAATTATTCTTAAACAGTAAAACAAGTTAGATAAAAAATTAATCTTCACTCCACAATATATGTGATTGTTTTGAACGAAACTCGTGATTAATAAATTCTTTCTTATATAGTTCATAGTGCTTGGTAATTTTCTTTCCATTTTGTCAGTATTTGTTTAACCAAATTGTATTGCATTGAAGACCTGTTAAAATATGATTATTTAAAATGCACCTCTACTTTTTTATGACCACAAAATGGTTGTAAAAGATTTTTTTTCTTTAACTTTGAGCTTCAGTTCTTGCATGTGCTAACTATGAAAGACGAATTAAAATTTTGTATTTCAATTAAAACACAATATGACAATTTTAAAGTAAAACAGATTGGTCAGAATTATTAACTTGGCAAGACAACAGAAGACCTAATGTAAATTTTACCATATATATATATATATATATTTTCTTGAAATTGACAGACGAGCGTAATGATAAATAAATTATACTATATGATTTTAAGATTGAGAGGACTCAGATGTAGTTAATTAATATACAACGTCAATATATGAGCAATCATCATGACAAGTCTTACAGATAAATTTTGTGTTGCTTTCACAATATCTGTACCATCTTTTATAAATGTATAATTCATTAACAATTCCAGTAAATTTTGTTTACTACCTAAATTAGATTTGAAAGATGTAAACTGAAAACTGAAGTTGGGAATGATTGAACTTTTTGTAACGCCACAGGAAGATTTTGCATAAAATCACATGTGTTGCTAAATCTATAACAATTTCAGCTTAAATTAATCTTCAGTTCAAATTGGCATTTGCATTCTTTTTTCAATTCCATAATTGTAGATGCAATTCATTTCACATTTGAAGACTACACATTTTAATAGATTCAACGAAAACATATGTATTTCGATGTTTTTATAGTAATAAAAGGTGTACTTTGTTAGAATTATGACTATTCATGATAATCGTAAATTCCTATGAGATGATTCCTTCATAAATTGATTAAGATAAATAATTGGACGAGACTTATGTATGCCAGTGCATAACAATTTTTCTAAGTATATCGAATAAACGTGTCATGAAATGAGCAGACTTTACTAATAAAAGTCATAATTGAAATAGTGTAAATTAAGGAAATTGTTCATTTGAAAACAATGAAACATATTATAGCAAAAATTATATATAAAACGTGTACAAAAATTATCGCAAACCAAATATTTATATTTTTTGTCAAATAATGAGGTTTTTTTCGACGTGAAGACTTACCGAATATATACATATATATACATATTTTGTAATAATTCCATTTAGATATTACCATATGCAATAAAACATGGAATACATCGGGAAATTCTCGATTTTGCACTGCATTGGAGAAAAGAGATATTTTTTTCCTATGCAGGGGTTGATACTGATATCAAAATATGATTTTCGTGAACATTTCAGATGGAGACAGATTTTGTCAACGGTATTATTAAAAGAGGGACGAAAGATACCAAAAGGGACAGTCAAACTCATAAATCTAAAACAAATTGACAACGCCATGGCTAAAAATGAAAAAGACAAACAGAAAAACAATAGTACACATGACACAACATAGAAAACTAAAGAATAAACATCACGAACCCCACCAAAAACTAGGGGTGATCTCAGGTGCTCCGGAAGGGTAAGCAGATCCTGCTCCACATGTGGCACTCGTCGTGTTGCTTATGTGATTACAAATCCGGTAAATAGTCTAATTCGGTAGGTCACATTCATGAAAGGAAAGGGGATTGTAGTTACGACGTAAGAAACATATCCGATATCATTTGTGAAACGGTTATTCCATAACGGTCAACCAACTCGTGATGGCGTCCGTAAAATTTACGAAGGGATGATTTCAACTTCACCATTTGGAACTCTTGGTTTAATAGCTTCCTTGTGAGCAGTAACCCTCTATCAAGAAAATCATGATAGGAAATGCAAGCACGGGAATATCGTATCAATTGGGAGATATATACCCCGTATGCAGGTGCCGCTGGAACGTTGCTACTTAGAAATGGAAAGTTCACAATTGGGAAGCCGAAATCATCTCTTTTGTCGTAAAGTTTTGTTTTCAACCGACCCTCATTGTCAATTTCTAGAGGTAAGTCGAGATATGAAGCCGACTTAACTGTATCTGTAGTATCCTTTATCTCCAATTCGATGGGATAGATGCGTTCCACATAGTCACCAAATTTTGAATTGTTTAGTGAAAGAACGTCAACAAGATTAGAGGACAAAAAACAGTATACAATACACAATATTGAAATGTGAATCTTTTCAAAGACCATGCGATAAAAAATTATGCAAGAGGAACCCTTAACATATTTTTAACGTCAATTACTTATTTTGTACATTTTGAGGAACAATTATATTTTTTCATTGCTACAATTTTCTACTTCCATAAGTACTTTCTATTGAATGCATACGGTTAACTCACCAAATAATTCCTAGAAAATATGGAAATACCAAAAGTGCACTGCCTATCTGGATGTATCGCCAATCATGCAGCCACCAACAAAGACATGCATAAAGCATTCCAAACAGTTCTCTACAAGGTAAAAATCTGAGCATTGATCTTGATTGTCGTGGTGTGAACTCAATAACAAATGTAAAATTTAAAGATGTAGTAAATCCACTCCCTAAACCAATAAAAAATCTGAATACTGCAAACATTTCCCACGTGGATGAGAAAGCAGCCGCAACGTTCAATGATATAATTGTGAACAATGCACAAACGTATGTACTTTTACGCCCAAAAGCGTCTGCAACATGACCAGAAACAAATCCACCAGTGATTAAACCTCCCATTTGTAACGTTGTTATGGTGGATGGAACCCAACTTTTATCGCAGACCAAGTCCCACTGAAATAGATGAAAAGCACCCTGACATGATTTATAACGTATATTTCTGAAAATTTTCGTTAATAATCTTTGAAATAATGAAGCAACTATATCAGAGAAAAAAATCGTTAAAGATATCATGTTTATAATCAGCTTGAATAATTAATCAAGATTCTGAGAGCATTTCTTCTAGGAAGGAACCTTTACTATTTAGAACATGATGAGTTCATATTTTGTCCTGAATAGATGTTGTTTCTGACTTACTTAATTCTTTTGAATATGATTTCAACTCCTGTATTTTTATTTGAAATGCAGTGTAAACGTTATTAAAGTTAAAACTACTAAATACCTTTATCTTTGAATTAAATATTAATAATCGGGCTGACTTTATGAAATTAAAATTTTTGATTACCAGTAACTTTGAATTAAAAAGGATAATTTTTCATACCTAGTTTAAATAACATACCTCTGAGACAACAGTGGACATACCGGGATCATAAAGCCGGCTTTTACACATTATTGAAATAGAATTGTCTTTAAATTCACATATTTTCAAGTCTGAAATATTATTTGCTTTAGTAAAATTCAGGCCTTCTAATGAAGTCAGGTCACATCGCCAATTTGGAACAGCCGCACCATATGCCATCATTAAATTACTCCAATTATCTGATATGTTGCTTCCAAATAAAAGAACTATAATTATCCATTGAAAGCGTCCAAGTCCTCCAATATTATCTATAGTCTCTTCTAAATATTCATTAAGGTCTGTCATTTGTGTCCTAAACTACAACAAAGAAGAGTCATATACTCAGTTAATGTATATAAGGTTTAACCAGCAATTCAATCTTTAAGAAAAAATATAAGTTGAAAAGATTTTTTTAATTGATAATGGGACAACTTTTCACATAATATCAAATACTTTCCATCAATCTGGATGGTTCAACGAAGTCCCCCGCCAGATTGCAAATGCAGTAGAAATGTACGTCACATATTAACCAAAGTACAAATATCTTTTAGTCAAAGGTATCGTCCAGGGAACTATCATCTCTATGATATTATGTACTTTAAAAATTTTAACGGGCTCTGATGAACAATTGAAAAGGCGATCATGGCGTCAATAATTCATATAATTTTTTCCGAAAGTCCCGAAAAACAAATGGCACCCAATTTCAAACGAACTCATCCGAGGTTTGTAGAAGTGGAAGCCTGCATCCGAATCGGAAGAGGATCAGAAAAAATAGTAACACAAAAGTGATGACGAAGAGACGGACGGACCTCAGATTGCCACACAGAGTGACTCACCGATGATTCATAAACAATATATCCCAGAAAATTTGTTTCTTTGTCAATATTAACGTTTTACGAATTTACAACATAATGATGATAATCTTAATTCGTTTTTTTGTTGGATATGCTAACCAAGTACAGATCTGACTGATGAACAACACAAAAAATTTGATGAACCAATGATTACTTTGAAATCACCTCCGGTTTTTGTTGGGTTCATGCTCAGTCTTTAGTTTTTTATGTGTTTTGTTTTCTATTGTTTGGCTTTTGATCGTTTTATTTTTGTTTTTTTTTTTGCCATTGCCTTGTTAGTTTGTTTTCGATTTATGAGTGGATATCACTCTGGTATCTTTCGCCTTTCTTTTACACATTTAAATTTTATTTTAACCTTATTTTATCTGACACCCCCATATACATGATATAGACAGTCAGCGAAAAACAATAAATTACAATTTCAGAGAATCAATGTGATTTTGGTTAATTCAACATTTCCAGTCAATAATCAAACAGTATTTGAGTGGAAATACAAACCTGTTAGAAACCGGGAAATGTTGTCTGCTATAGGAATTTGTTTACAAAATAAGTTCATATATCATTTACTTATAGTGGCCGTTACTGATTGTGGGGGGGGGGAGGGGCTAATAGCTTTACTTACGATTTTGATAATGGTTCAACTTTATTCTATTAAGGCATACGTTTAACCTCTAGCCAACGCTCTAGCTGATTAAAGTGTCGCTCTAAAATTGTTATCATTTGCTTAAGATTGATCCACTTTGCATCTCGTCGTGAATATGTATGACATATTTGCCACTGGACATTAATGGAGGAATTAATTAATCAGCTTCATTTAGTGATGTATAATTTTAATCTTCAGTTGATAATTATCTCGGGCAGTTTTCCAATAGTTATATGTTTGATTTTTATTGATATTTGATTTTTAAGAGTAAATTTTAGCATTTATTTCGTCATTTTTTCTTTGCATTTACTTTTTTTTTTTAACATTGAATAACGAAGTCCCCATCAGGGGTTACATTGTATCCTATTAGCCAAAGTAGAAGGAGGGTAGTAGAATAGAAGTAAATCTTCATTGAGTGGCAATAACACCTGTATATTGAATCGTACAACGATGGCAATCTCGTATAGGTGACAAAATTTGCTGTTTATGGTTTTTTTTTTTATATCTGGTATAATATATAGTTGTTATAAAAGCAAAAATAGATAAAAAAAAAAAAACAACTGTTTATATAAAAGGATTCAACTTATTTTGACCGTTTCATTTATATTTTAGATATTGTCATACTGATCGGTTTTGTTATTTAATTTTTTTTTAATCTACGATTGTCCTAGCAAAAGTCGCAAAAAAATGTGTTAAAATCAGCCCTGCGAATTTATTTGAAAATTTAGCTGACCTTGATTGTTCGTTACAGATTTCAATCATTTAACTTGTGCGTAGGTCGTATTTCCCCCTCAAAGAATTTTTCAAATGGTTCTTTAACGTATAGATAGCGTGAAATTCTCACTACGCCAGGCATCGGATATACAACATTTCTTTTTCGACCAGACGAAGCTGAGTATTTATACATCCGAACAGCCAAACGGACGCACCCCTTTAGCAAGGGTAAACTATCTGACGGGAGAGGACCAGAGATGTCAATATTTCTTTAGCCAAGTCAATCTTTTGGTTTTGAATAAAAGGAGATAAAGGTTTACATTAATCCGCCAGCAACCCAACGACACAGACAAATCCAAATATTAAGAGTCAGTATAGTCTTTCGTTAAGGAAATATGCGTATACAGAATAATAAGCTCAAACCGTCCCAAACCATCCCATGACTAAAAGATACGGAGTTAATTTAATAATATTTACCGCCAAATATATCCCAACAGGCACATTGATTTGATATTAATTACCGTTAAAGATGTCCCAACAAGCACAAGTGTTTGGTTGAAAAATATGACCTGCCCTTTTTTAATTTTGATCAGTGGAAATTAAAGAAGGTGTAATATGAACCAGTATGAGAAAAACACTTCACTGTATAGTATAATGGTAAAATAAATGATGATAATGAATGACGTCCAGCGGCAAACTAAATGAATATTCAGGACGATAACATGTAAATATAATATGAGTATTAACCCTGATTGGTACTAGACCGACACGCTGAGCCTGTTTTTTAACGCTTAAGTTCAAGAAATATCAGTTCGCAGGAAGAAAAATCACCCTACTCGAAAACATTTCTGACTCCGAGCCGACAATTCTGTGCCCTTACTCTGAAATGCCGCTAGTAATAAATACAGTTTCACAGAATTTTCACAGTTACTAAAGCGAGCTAAAAGTATCTAACCTAAAGCAGATGCGTTCAATGATATTGGAAACTACACGTAAATATTGATGGCCGACTTCAGAATAGATTCATGGATCAACAAATTATAAACTCTTGCACCAATTATTTAAAGGGTGCGGATGTAGCCGGATGTTGCCAGCTGTTGCAAGGCCAAGTTTCACGTCCAACCTCACCGTCGACCTCCTATTGCAAGACATATTGTATTTTAAATTTATATGTTATCGTCATGGAAATGCATGAAATATTTGCCGCTGGACGTAAAGCAAACAACAATCAATCAACTTCATAAATTATTCCATATACATAGTACACGAAGACAAGATCTTGTATAATGCTATGATGGAAAATTTTCTTTTAAATCACTCAATAATAATGCAATTTATTTTTTATGGTTTTGCAATTCACTACGTATACATAACTGATCACTTATAAAAAAAATATTTTTTTACTATGGTTCTTATCTTCTGTTTTATTACGATTTATGATATATTGTATTTTCAGGCAATTTTAAAACTAAGAAAGGAAAAAAGTTTTTTCTAGGTGTTTGTTTATGCTACATTTAGACGTGAAAAGGGAATGACGAACGACTAAAATAAAAGTTGTTTTCATATAGTTTATGCTACATTTAGACGTGAAAAAGGAATGACGAACGACTAAAATAAAAGTGTTTGTTTTCATATAATATTTAAGAATGAGGATCAACCTTGAAAAATTATATTATCTATACGTTTAATGTTGATCGAGCCACTCATATCTACATAACTTGATACTAAAGATGTTACATTTAGGCTGTGTATTACGATTTTATTCATTGGAGTTTACATGCATAGTTTTTATTTTAAAAAAACACGACAAAACACGATTTATTATTTAATTGGACTGAACAGACAACACTAAATATTTTGTATTCGTATGTAACGTAGTGTAGGAAAATTACAGAATCAAAACTAAAATGAATATTTACCTGAATATTGTGAAGGACCTTATGCATATAGGTCTGTTCGATTAGAAGTTGTGAAACAAGCTGTTTAAATAGCTTATTGTTGGACGAGTTTACTTACTGTTTTCACTTGGTCTGGTCTTTACGAATCTATTTCATGATAACTGACTGATAAAAACATCTAACATATATATAACAAGAAGTTTTAGTGCAGAACGTTCATTGGTCAGTTGTAAATGAGGTCTGTACAGGGATTTAATTTCCTCATTTATAAAATAGAAAATCGTTATATTGAAAAGTTTGAATTCAAAAATATAAATTTACCCCCTTAATTTTATAAAACTATCCTATGGAGTTATTGTATTCTTAAAAAAAATATAATAGATAAATAATTAAATTATGCACTGCCATTTAATCGGTCCGTTTTCAATGCAATTAGTTAACTGTTATTGTCTATATCAGTCTGAATAATGTTTAACTGTCATTTGAGTTGAATATAATAAGACTCCAACAATTCAGGGGAATAAGGCTTCTGCAAGTGTTTTTTTTGTGTGTTTTTCTTATGTTTTTGACGGTTTGTAAGTCAGTAAAAGTTCAATGATTAAGTTAATATTGACATTAAAAGACCTCCTCACAAAAAGGGCTGTTCAAATCGCCTCGTCCTTTGGGCTCGGGGATCTCAACATCCCTTTCAGTTCGAAGATCTTTTAATGTCAATATTTATAACTTATCATTCAGCTTTTACAATTACTTATTTTGAAACGGTTGTTTAAAATCTCATGTTATAGTCGAAAAATGCGGTTAATGCACAATCGTTTAAAGCTACACTTGTAGCAAATATTATAATATAAAGGAACTTACATTACATGTATAAGTATATATGTTACAGTGAATTTGTATAATCAGGGATTATGTAGAATAACTGATTTTTCAGGGAATATGTAGAATCACTGAAATCATTAGTAATTATATATAATCCCTGAAAATGACCAGTGATTTTACATAATCACTGAACATTTTAATAATTATTCTACATATTCCCTAATATGATTTCAGGGGATATGAATAATGTAAGGATGCTTTGTTTGTTAAAAATAAATAATATAGACAAATTTTCATTTTTTTCTCTTTCATATTCCTTGCCAGATGAAATAATTTTGCTTTTAAACACAGAGGAAGACTTCAAAATAAATAATAATAAACATTCCCTTTATAGCGATAACTTTACATGTATTGTTTGTTGCTTATTAAACAAAGCCAGCGTCAAATGGATATTCGTGTTCTATTTGTAAATCCACAGAACTTAATTGTTATTTGTGGCAAAGAAGATGATGGAACATCTGTTTTGTGGTTTAGGTTGTTTTTGGTTTTGGTATTTTTTTGTCAAATGAACCTGAGAGAACTCAAATGTCATGATGTTAAAACAGGCAGAACTGAAGGATTGATAAATAGAACAAAATTTTAGAGGAAGCTGGCATTTGGCGTAATATTCTCATAGCAATTCTGCAGGGAAAAAAGAAAAGGGAAACCCAAAAAAACATAATCATTGGCAATTGTTCACAAAAAATCTGAAAAAGAATATTGCCTGGCCACTAAACGCGGCATTTTGCTCCATCAGTTTCGAGGTTGCTCATTCCCCTTTTTTTTTTCGGGATACCTGAGATGGTTTTACAGACATTTATTTTTCTTATGTGTGTCGAAACTTTTGATTCGATATGTGAAGGAAAAGTTTTCTTTAAATGTGGATATTGTGATAGAAACAGATGTGAAGCATATTGTTTTAATATATTATGTTTAAGATTTTAATATATTGTGCCTAACATTTTAAAAAAATGGGGTTATCATTTTATATATTTTTCTTAACATTTTACAATTTATGTTTATATTGATGTTTTATATGATTTTATAGAATAAATTATTTGACTTTTATTCATTTCCTTTATAGTTAAAACTATTTCTTCATTTCAGTTATTATGTATAATCCCTGACGTTTTTTCTAGTGATTATACATAATCCCTGAAAATTTTAGTGATTATATATATTCCCTAAACTAGCCAGTGATTCTACATAAAATTTCAGGGATTCTACATAATCATTGATTATACAAATTCACTGTAACATATATACTAATGAAAGATACTAACATTCAATGTTCTTTGATTTGAATTTCGCATGGAGAACTATTTTAATGGAGTATGAGCGAACTACATTTTCTCTACTAATGTCAAATATTAGTCTAAAACATCTCCTAAAACTATTCCATCTAATCGAATATTATTAATAATAATAATAATAATAATGTTAAAATACCAATTGTACGGTAAATTAAACATGACTTACGTGAAAAGTTTCAAAACATGTCTGATAACTATTTGTTGTATATACTACGTAAGATAAAGGTAAAACAACGTATCGAGCAATGTCAGGAATCTATGATGAGTTTTTAGATGGTCTCAGTAGTTTTGATTTTGTCAGTTATTGTGGACTTCCCCTTTTTGAATTTGCCTCAGAGTTCGTTGCTTATGTTATACTTTTTTATCAGAGTAATTTGAATAACGTTATGTAAAGCAGTGTATGTAAAGTGCGGATCCTAAAATACCATTTTCACTGTATATGCCATGCATTTCTGATGTAGAATGGTAAATAAACAGACGAAAAAATTATGATTTTTGAAGAAAATGAATAAAATTGTTCACATGTACTATATTTAGTAATAAATAATACAAGTTATACAAAATCAGAGATGGGAACGGGTTTTTAACGCGCCAAGAGCCATCCATACTTGAAATATATACCGAAATAGGTGAATATTTAGGACGTTTTACGAACAAATCGTGCAGGTGATTAAAAACTAGCAGGGAAGATGTAGTTGCAAAAAAATATTCATTACAACACATTTATTAATGTTGTATAACGTAGAATAGCTTTTGTTATTCAGTTTGCCCATATTGTATTGAATTCCATTATGATGCTATCTTTATGCGAGTCATGTTTACTGTTGAATAATGATACTTTACTTTCATTTTCACTGTAGAGCGATTCATTAGTGTTGTATATGCGGTACATTTTCACTGTATGAATTTTATTAATTTTTATGGATTAAATTCCAAATTCAGCCGACTTGCACAAACAATAATTAAAGTAAGAAAAGGATTTGATAGTGTTGACTTTGAGATGAAAAGTTTGATTGAACACTCCAATAAATTCAATAGAATTAATATGTATTTCAAATAAAACACATCGCTGTCATAATATAACACTATGTGGATCATTTCAGAGTTGAAAGTGTTTCTTAGATTAATGCAAAATATTTTCAAATGCATGCCAATTTGATAAAATTCATGTTTTTGCAGTAGTCATTATACGCATGTGCAAACAAATTTCATCATTGGATTTCGAGTATGGGTCTATTTACCAATCAGAAGAAGCATGTCATAGATTTTTTTATAATTCATCAGAATCTTTATTTAAAGTGTAGTTATATTTATCCAATGCATTGAAACTTCATCCCTGAATACGTACATCTAGCATGTCTATCGAAATAGAATGGGATAAAAACAACAATACTTTCTAATATTTTTTTATAAATCATTTCTTGACCAATTTAAATGAGGTTTTGAAGTAATATTTTTGATTTTGGGTCCGGTTTTAAATTGGCCCACAGGGTCCAAAATAAAATTTGAGGTTCTTTGGTAGGCTGAATCCATACATGATTGTGTTTATTACTATTTTTTTAATTTTTGGTCCATTTAACAAGTTTGTGGGGTCCAAACTGTCAAGAAATAAATTCTTTTCGATTTCAACAACAGTTGAATATTTGGGGTACTTTGGAATGCTGAATCTTACCTTGTTTTTAAATTTGGGATTTTGGTATTTTGGGCCAAGTTATCGAAATGGTCCACATTGAGGCCCAAAGGGTCCGAAATTCAACATTTTCTTGATTTCTTCAAAAATGAAGTCTAGCTTGAATGTTGTGTACATACTTACCCCAAACTGTTCAGGGTTCGACCTCTGCTGTAGTTTTAAGGGTGCTGTACAACACGTACATCATGTTCCAATGCAACTTTATCAGTATACGTTTTTGACAGATAAAGTTTGCCCTACACAACTTGACTTGCATTTCAAGCTTTGATGACTTTGGATAATTATATGTCATATTGTCGTTTCATTTTATACAGTAAAGAACATGCAAGCAACAATCGAGCTAAAAAATATCTTTCCTTCAGAATATGGATGTTGAGGCATTTGGGGGCTCAACAATAGGGGAGGAAAGTGAAGATGAATCACAGAAAAAAGAAAGAAAGTTAAGGAGGGGTCTTCACACCAATGCACGTATTGTCATTTCAAGACAAAATGGATAGCTAGTTTTCCCAGGCATAAGAAGATCCACACTAATGGGTTAAACAAATGTGACCAGTGTGAATTAAAATTTTAAGACTTCTCAATAAACATAACAACTGATAGCATGGAGAAAGCCTGATTTGTAGTCATTGTTCCAAACACTTCAAAAGCAGAACTGGGCAGTGGCGGATCCAGAACTTTTTGTAAGGCGGGCCCGATGGCTGACCTAAAAAGGGGGGACGGGGCTCAAGTCATGCTTCAGTGATTCCCAATATAACCAACCAAATTTTTCCAATGCCCCCCGGGATACTTCTATGCTGGCATAGCTTACCATATGAAGAAAGCAACAGGAACTTTTAATCACATCTGCTCGTTTTATAGTAAAACATTAAAAATGCTTCGCTGACCGCAGAGATCGAACCCTGAACAGTTGGGGCAAATTTGGACATAATATTAAAGCTTGATAATATCTGAATTTGGATTGTGATCAAATTTATGACGTTATACAGGTTTCTGACACAAGGTAAATGTGGTCGAAGATCTTGAATCGTATGCGCAATACTGTGCTGTCAACGTATATTTGTTCCACCTAACAGAAGTTCCAATAGAAACTTTGTTATAAACATTGTCATAATATCTATTCCTGTTGGAACAAATATTCTATAACATTTATTCCGTTAGGAACATATACTGTAACATTTCTTCCCGCTCATAACATTTGTTTTCCTTCTAGGATAAATAACCAACAAACCAAATCCCAGTCTTTCCTTTCTGGTAATGAACCTTGTAGTACAATTTTAGAGAGGTCCATACACTTGAACACAAGATATTGTCTGGAAACTAGAAACATGTTTGTTTTGCCATTTCTTTTGCCCCTAATTTCTGCATGTTTGGGGCAATTATCCCCGAACAAAATCCCAGTCTTCCATTTGTGATAATGCGAAAAAGATCCAAAAACGTCAAACAAGTAATTATCCGGAAACTACAAACATGATTGTTTTTTGTCCCTTTTTGTTCCTTCGTTCCTAAACTGTTAGTACCATAACCCCAAAATGAAACCTAACATTCTACTTGTGGTATTGAACACTGTGGTACAATTTCAGAACAATCAAAGTTCTTATACACAAGTAATTATCCTAAAACTAAAAACATGCTTCTTTTACGTAAACGGTTGGAACCATCATCCCCAACATTATCCCAACCTTCCTTTTGTGGTATTGAACCTTCTTTAAAATTTATCTAGATCCATTTACTTAAATTAAAGTTGATCGGAAACCAAATGAGTCTTCGGACGACGCAGACGATACCGACATCATAGCAATATACGAACCGGAAGAAAAAAAACATTGCGGGGAAACATTTCAGTTTACAGTTCACACATGTCAATACTGTGGGAAAACGTATAAATGGCCAGCCAGTTTCTATAGACATATACAAGTTATAAATAGATATAAATATTAATGTAATCAAATAAGTTTTTCATTTGTTGCAAGTTTAATTATTACATTAATCTACAATAAAAATTCATCGCATTTTCGAAAATTCTACATCAGAAATGAATGCCATACAGTGATAATTCATCGCATCTATAGTGAAAATGGATCGCTTTTAATAACTGATATCGTCAAATCAATTATTTTGGTATTTTCAAAACGTAAACAAATAAAGTTTTCCCATGATCCTTTATTCTACGATTCGCACTTTATATACACTGTAAAGTTTTATCTCAATTAAAAGTAAAATAAATCCGTCATAAGCAAGATACACAATGTGGTTTTTTTTTCCTTTTCAAGCGTGTCGTACTTTCTTTAAAACTAGAGACTTTTACCTCGTGAATATCCATAAAATTTGCTAACCATGCTTGTCGTACACTTGTACTTGACTATAAAATAAATGTCATTGTAAAAGATAACTTAATTGCTATGATGACATAAAACATTACGGTTGCTTTAATATCTATGTCAAGGCAAGGCATCAATGAATGATTTAAAACTGTTAAATATCTAAAAATATTAATGATTTTCGTAAAACAAATACCAGTTAACGATTCAGATTTGCTTGATTTTATCAGCTGAATATAAAAGAGCAAGAAAGACGAAGTCTAATAATACATTTCCAATTGATGAATTCTTTAAACTGTAAATACTACATGTGAAATCTAATAATCATGTTTGGGGACTAAAAATAACTTCAAAGGTAAAATAGAAGATGACAAATACGAAAATTATTATGTAAATTATTATGTAAATTTAAACATTTAAAAACACCCACGTCCAATAAAGTTTTTTTTTCTTTTATGTTAAATATTGAAAGGTACAACATTAAAAGTAAAAATGAACCCATGTAAACTCATAAAAATATTTACTGTGCAAATGATTAGGTGTCTGACAACCTCCACGATAACGTTTGTATGGGTATATTAAACAAGAAGGAACAAATCAATACAGCCCTTGGATATTGTAAACTTCTAAAAAAAACCGTGTATGATAGAAGGTGTATGGGGTAAAACATATGTATGGTGTAAGGAGAATGGTGTAATGGTGTAACGTGCGATCGGGAATGGTGTGAATGAATGGTGTACGACATTTAAAACTATGCAAAATATTGATAAGAACTGATTTTTAAGATTATACATTAATTTACAATATTGTGTTCAAAATTCGTTTTTTAAAATAAATAAATAATTTTGTAGTCGCACGCTTTCTTTGAAATTAAATTTCATTATGGTGTAATGTGTAAGGTGTATGGTGCAAAGGTGTAAAGTGTATGGTGTAATGGCACTGGGTGTATGGTGTAATGGTGTATGGTGAATGGTGTAATGGTGTATGGTGTTAGTGGGAAGTTTACACCATCCAAGGACTGTAATTATAAAAAAAAAAGTTTCACGCGAGGTAAACAGTCACTAAGCCATTAATATATGTCACACTAATTATAGATACAGTAAAGCATTACGAAGAAGTTACAAAGATGGGTTAGATGTGAATAGAATGCTATTTAAGCCTCAAATTTTAACTGTAGAACATCGGTTCTGTTGAAAAAAAACTTTACTGACAGTTTTAGTTGTACTGTTTAACACATACGTTACTGCTTTGAACGCATTTTGATTTAATTGTTTTACTTTAAAGTCCTTTTCTGTTAGTCAATTAACAACCGGTATAAATTGACCGTTGATAATTAATTTCTCAATTAACGTTCGAAACATGTTTGCACATTTTCGCCACGTGTGTAAAAAAACTATGACAAATATTAAAGTCACCAACCATCTTGAAAATATACAATTTATTAACTATTCCTTTAAAAACACATTTTACTGCTGAATGTTTGAGATTTATTAAAAACAGTCATGAATAAAACAGTTATATAATTATTTTACATTCGGTCAGTTTTCTGCATTTAAAATCCTACAAAATGTTTGTTTTGACACATTAATTGGAAAAACCTTAATTTATCTTACACTTTAATTCGCTGACTTCATATGTATGTTTTAATGATTAGAATTAACTTATGTATTTATTGTTCTGTAAATTGCGTATTCCTTTAATTAACAAGTTTTGTAAATTAAAGGGTATGAATTATAATATATCATTTTATACCAGTCCGATTTTGAAATCTTTACCACTTTAACAAGAAGCACGTTAAAATATTGAGGTTTTTGTACAGCGATACCATAATGGAATAACCAATAAGATTGGTACGGTGGGATAACAAACAAAGACATTTAGTTCACTTTACATAAAGTTTACACTTAATGCAATTAATTCTAAATTGGATGAAACAGAATACTTACTTAGTTCTGTTTTTGATGCTGATACCCAGATTGCTGTAACGTACAGTTAAATGACAGACGGTTGTGGTTCTCCATGCATACTGATGGATAGGATTTTCGTACAAGTTATAAAACGAAAGGCGTTGTAATGAATATCTTTTCATGATGACATAAAAAAAAACATAGTTGCTTTATAATGCGTATCAAACGGGTACACTAGTCACAAATGAATGCTTCAGAAATGAAAAATATCTGAATTTCAATGATTTTCGAAATGTTTTTTTCACACGATAAACGATAGAGGTTACAATGACTTTATCAACTTAACAAAAGAGATAAAGACAATCATACAATACAAAATCTATACTATCTTAACTAATGTATCATAATAAAAAATATAAACACAGTAATAAATTTTAGATGCAGTACTATTATAAATTTCGAAATAGTATTGTAATGCTTAAACAAGATCACCTGATTTGAAAACAAAACGCGTTTTAAATGTGACAAAACCAACACAATAAAAAAACTAATAAAAATGGAATAGTTTCCTAAATCATATAAAACTTAATAATTTCCATTTTTAATCTGGTAAAATAGTAATACGTATTTTATAAGTTTCCATAGAAGCAATTAAATAAAAAGAAGTGTCCTTTTACATAATTTTTAATTTAAATAACAGGTGTTTTTCGATGTTTCAATTTCTACAGTATATCAGTGAGAAACGCACAATCATTTTCAAATTCGACTTGATGACATCACATGTATTCTGAGGTCTTTAAATTACTGCTTCAAAAACATGCTATGGCGTACAAAATTTTAATACTTGTATCTATGATGAGTTAATTATTATGCACAGTTTTCAATGTTGGATAATATATCAGAGTGTGAATCTATGGGCTCCTAACCCCCGTTTTAGTAATGTAAGATGTAAAGGGGTAAAAAGTAGGATCACAGCAAAAGACGGGTAAAATCAACTTTTTGCTTTTTCCATATTTCCCACCTTTTTCCCTTCTTTTGCCCAGATCCCATTTTCACCCTCTATACTCACATCCACTTTTTTAAACATCTATCTTCAACATTTTAATAGCGTGTCATCTCATTAAGGAATAGCTGCCTTAATTTCAAAACACCTTGCCAAAAAGATCAGTTACTACAGTGTACATGTACTAAGCATTTTATATAATTGTTAGTCCATATCAACGGGTTTTCTAATGACATTTTGTTTCATTCCCAAAATAATGCCAACTTCACTATACAATATCATTCATATTTAATTTTGGGTTTGTGTGATAAAAATAATACTAACTATCAACTAAGAACTATTTTGATCTTCTTATTTATCATGTGTTTAAAAATGAAAAACAATCATGCCTCAAACTTAAGTAATTCGAAAAATTGAACGTGTGTATTGTTGATACAACCCACTATTTCCTTCAGATCAATAGTTTTATGATCTGTGTTTAGAATCGTTTGACCCTTCGTTTTGTCTTGTGATTTGTTGTTGTACTTAAAATACAAAAATCAATGCTTTTCTTGAACATTAATGTTTTATTCAAAATTTAAGGAGACATTTGTGTTAAAATCTTTGAAGCTGGTTTACACTGCAGTAAATTCATACTGTACAAAGTTAGTTATTATCCCCACATTATCAGATGTTTCTGTAAATTCGATTATTATGACAAGAGCATATGTAATTACAATTAAACTGTCTCAAATAATTGGCATATTGTATACTTTAAAAATGAAATTTCATGCACTGCAAGGAATGTCTAGAAGAGATTTACATTAATACCTAGCAATTATTTGAGACAGTTTAATTGTAATTACATATGCTCTTGTCATAATAATCGAATTTACAGAAACATTTGATAATGTAGGGATAAGAACTAAATTTGTACAGTATGTATTTACTGCAGTGTAAACCAGCTTCAAAGATTTTAGCACAAATGTCTCCTTAAATTTTGAATAAAACATTAATGTTTAAGAAAAGCATTGATTTTTGTATTTAAAGGCCAACAACAAATCACAAGACAAAACGAAGGGTCAAACGATTCTAAACACAGATCATAAAACTATTGATCTGAAGGAAATAGTGGGTTGTATCAACAATACACACGTTCAAATAAATGTTTGCAAGAATAAAAGTGGTAACATCACCTTTTTGTGGTACTTCTTTCAAGAGTTTTGGAAACTGTCACAGATTGTATTTAAATGAAATTTGAACACACCTGAATCAATTTCTCGAATTACTTAAGTTTGACGCATGATTCTTTTTCATTTTTACACACATGATAAATAAGAAGATCAAAATAGTTCTTAGTTGATAGTTAGTATTATTTTTATCACACAAACTCAAAATTAAATATGAATGATATTGTATAGTGAAGTTGGCACCATATTGGGAATGAAACAAAATGTCATTAGAAAACCCGTTGATATGGACTAACAATTATATAAAATGCTAAGTACATGTACACTGTAGTAACTGATCTTTTTGGCAAGGTGTTTTGAAATTAAGGAAGCTATTCCTTAATGAGATGACACGCTATTAAAATGTTGAAGATAGATGTTTAAAAAAGTGGATGTGAGTATAGAGGGTGAAAATGGGATCTGGGCAAAAGAAGGAAAAAAGGTGGGAAATATGGAAACAGCAAAAAGTTGATTTTACCCGTCTTTTGCTGTGATCCTACTTTTTACCCCTTTACATCTTACATTACTAAAACGGGGGTTAGGAGCCCATAGATTCACACTCTGATATCTTATCCAACATTGAAAACTGTGCATAATAATTAACTCATCATAGATACAAGTATTAAAATTTTGTACGCCATAGCATGTTTTTGAAGCAGTAATGTAAAGACCTCAGAATACATGTGATGTCATCAAGTTGAATTTGAAAATGATTGTGCGTTTCTCACTGATATACTGTAGAAATTGAAACATCGAAAAACACCTGTTATTTAAATTAAAAATTATGTAAAAGTAAACTTGTTTTTATTTAATTGCTTGTATGGAAACTTGTAAAATTCTTATTACTATTTTACCAGATTAAAAATGGAAATTATTAAGTTTTATATGATTTTGGAAACTATTCCATTTTTCTTAATGACGTAATTAATTTCCAAAACACGATTAATGACATGAATATCCCGATAACAGCAGAAAATTTAACAGCGTAGTCTCTTGGAATAAGCACAGACTATGCACTAAGAGAATTTAACCTTACAGATAAGGATATACAAAATGCTATTGAAAATGCTACAGATATGTTTCTGATGATTTGTCTCTCTCGCAAATGGTAAATGCTTCCAGCTTTGCAGCGGAGCTTCTGGAAACACAGATGGCATATGCAGATTCCAAATCTGTAATTGATCACTGGATTTATGGCATGACAAATACTTCAAGAGACTAATTGACGAAACAGAATGCTACGAGTTTAAGGACTGCGTGTTATACTCGTTTTCTCATCTACATGATCTATTCGATGATGATACAATTCCTGACTTAGAAAACAGCAAAATTCCAAAGCTATCCTTGAGGATAAGTTTTCAGAGCTGCTATTTAACAGCAGTAGATCAATCAAAGATACAAACAGACTTCTAATCGAAGTTTCCGAATGGTTAACCATACTAAACTATTCTAACATATTTTGCGCAGTTCCTCCGAATGTTTCAATTGAAGATCCGAGTCAAATAGCTCTTCTCGGATCATCCATCAACATAATTTGTAATGTAACAGGGGAACCAAGACCTAAAATTATCTGGTATCACGATGGAACTCTCCATCTAGGTGCCAATGAAGATGTACTGCTCCTTAGCAATATTCAACAAATTCAAGCAGAGATATACAATTGTATAGCAGAAAAGGTTGTTGCTAATATCTCCTCAAATGACGCCGAGATATTTGTTAAAGGCAAATTTACTTATTTTTAACTAACACCTTTTCTGCTTAAACTCGTTATAGGCCTTTTGCTCAAAGATTAAAGAAAAATAAATAAGTAACTTAAGAATAAAAGAATCTTAAATCAATAACACAGTGAACAATTAGTTCGCAACAGATGGTAATTCTGTTTAATTCAGATAATAAGGTTACGGCTACAACCATATTAAAAAGATATTTGAAGTAACTTTAAGAGGTAAGACATATACTCTAATGTAATGTGATATTTTTTTATTGCAGAATGTCCACCTGGTACGTTTTTTGGCAGTGGAATTTGTTCGTTATGCGATATTGGGATGTATCAGCCCGAAAAGAATCAGCAAAAATGTATTGCTTGTGGGTCAGGACTTAAAACATCTGCAACGGGATCAAAAGAAGTTTCTGGTTGTTCTGGTAATGTATCATTTGTATTTACAAAAGTTTGATAAAGGCGCAAATATTTAAGGAATTATCTTTTGGATATTTATATAAATAAAGCTTGGAATTGGTAAAAAAAAACCCATGCAAATGCTAATTAAAATGCATATTTCATTAAAATCAATTTAAGTTTTTAGTTACATTACTTATCAGTCTAATAGTCAGCATAATGGTGCTGACATGATGAATAACAAACCATTGTCCGTTTTTAAATTTTAATTATAAAGAAAGTAAGGTTTCAACTCCCTCAGGCAAAGTTGACCTTAGAAGGATATGGCTATTATTTTAGTAATTTTTTATCATATAGCTTTTCAACTGTTTTCGGTTGTATACATTTTTGGCTTTCACATTTTCGGCTTTGTGCGTTCCCGATGAAGGTTAATCCAGAAAAGCACTTCGAACGCATGAATTTCTAACGTGTTCTTTTCATTTTTACCGCCTTCGTTTTGTATTTTACAAATATATGGACATTTGAAGCTTTGTTGTCGAAACAGTTTCAAGATATGAAATTAACTAAGTTAACATTTTCTAGTTTACATTATTTTTTCTTCTGATTTAAAACATATACATATAAAAAGTGCAAGCATTAGGTAGATTTAACCCCGGGAACATATTTCAAGCATAAATCTATTTAAAAATGAATCATGAATGAGATGACAATTTAGCAAACACACATTAAACGTTTGTAAGCATTATAAAGTAAACAAGAACCACATTTACAGTAAAATACCAAGCAAGGTAGCATTATTATTGAAATGAAATGCTTTGCTGATAATAATGCAAATTTTCGTAAAAAGAAAAACCCGTTGATAAAACCTACGTTCGTTATGTACGAATCAAATGGACCTCACATTCCAGATAAATTAAAAAACAAAACATGACTACCTACACTTTAATGAAATTTAAAACACTAAAAATAGGAACATAATATTTTAACCATCTTTTAGTTCTTTAAAATATGTCTGAAATCTTGAAAAAAAAATGATATGAAATAGTTCAAACTATATTTGAAACAACAGCAATTATGTATGCAATTACCAATCAAAATAGCTTCATCTGACTGCTTTTGATTTAAACAATTAACCTACTTTTTTTATTTCTAATTTGAGATTTTATTTTTTGGCATGTGTTGATTATGCATGTCTCTATGTATGTATTAAATATATATTATTAAATGACTGAATAATAGCCAACGATAAATCTTACGGGGCGATGGATCATATAATTATGATACAGTACACTACAAAATATAATATATAACAGTCTAAAAGGGTACAAGATCACCATAAACATGATAAAATAACAATAAAATGAACAAATGTTAAATATTTCGGATGACAGATATCCTTCATCAGTATGAGAACAAAGTAAAATGAATCAGATCAATCTATTTTGATTATATAATAGTTATAGAAAAAGCGAAAAATTGCATACACATTTGAATAAACTTTTCAGATATCGATCAATGTTCTGCTGGAATGTTCAAATGCGAACACGGGTGTACCAATACAAATAGCAGTTTTGTTTGTAGTTGCCGCCATGGATATATACTTCAAAGTGATGGAAAATCATGTTTAGGTATTATTTTTGAACTGTCAATTTATATACTACACTTGTGATTGGTTAAACGAGTTTTTCTTAGAATCTTTTATAGCTTGCCTTTTTATTCTCCCGTATTGGACTACCAAAATGTAAATAGCAAAACATAGTACATAAAAATGAGTACATTTATCAAAATAAACTGAATACCAACACTACATTGTTTGTATTTTGTATGGAGGAAACAAATTCCAAACAAGACAATAAAGAAAAACCTTGCAGGCACAAAATGGAAACTACTTGACATACTGATATAAAACATGCCTCTCATAACTTTAATATCTTGAGGTGGCTTCACAAATAGATTTCTTATAGAAAAACACGACATTTTGAAATGCTCAGAACAGCTGTTTTATGTGGCGAGCCAAATCATAGACAACCATGTCATAAGTTTCTGCTAAACAGCTAAGAATGTTTTAAAATGTTTTCTCAAGTTTAAATATGATGGGGTCAAATCTTTTTATTGTCAAAACATACTACGTTTTGCCTTAAAAAGGTCACATGTGGTAGAAGTAAACCAGAAGACACAATTTTATCAGAATAAGACAGATAAAGTATGTTTTAAAATTCCGCTTGTTTCTAGTTGCAAGGCAATACACATCTCAACGTGGTACATTGACAAAGACTATACATGAACATAACATATAAAAGTTTGAATTTTGTACACAGCATGATCGAATACATTTTTAAATGTATTTTTATCAGATCGTGTAAAGATCACAGATAAAGCAAAATTAGCTGCCGGCGTCATCGTAGGAATTGCTGCTGTCATGGTCGTCCTTTTTAGTATCTTCAAATTAATGCAACCAAAGAAGATGAAAGTCAAGTAAGTTCAACCTTATAGAATATTTATTTCAAATTTTATAAAACTTTTAAATTAATAGTTCTGGTAAACATCGCTGTATTTATTTGTTTTAATAGGTTTTTGCTATAAACCTGATAAAATCTTATATGACGAATGTTATTGAGAAGGCATATAAAATGTGGACTTTTATCAATATGATTATTATGTTTATATATGTAAATTGTATCTTAAAAATCTGAGAATAAATACGTAGATGATTTATTTCAACACAATTTTATTTTTAGGCCATATCCAGATGCAGTTAAAAGACCGGATTCCGTGCAGAAACCCGTGTTAAGGCATGCGTTTGTTGACCCGGTTCCTAAAGGCAAACACTAATAATCTATTTAATCAAACCCTAACTTTACTATCATTTTTTAGAATAGCATATAAATAATCAGAGTTTGAAGGTTTATGTTTAGTTCCTGACTGCATCTTGCTTTTCAAAACTATTTTGATGAATAAACAATGTATGTGAAGGAACATGATAACCGTTCAATGGAATACTGTTAAAGAGATTTATCTTGAAGGTTTTTATTTCATTTTCTTTTATCCTTTATGCATGTCATACTTTTCTTTGATAACATCTATTTGTTCTGTCGGTTAAAAAAGTTTGAGAAGCATGTGAAAGAATGAATCATAATATTTTATTTACATTACACCATATGTAGTATGTAAAATGTGTATGAATGTAAAAATAAATATCAATACATGTTCTTTGTAATTTCTGCAATTGGGAAGTTTGTAAATGAAAGCAATAAAAAAAACCGAAAACTTTCTGATTTGTTTTATTAGAACAATGTATATGTATGGATCTAATAAAAGTTTTAAGAAGCGGTAGTGTCTTGAAGACAAACTTCTTACCATGTTACACATCTAAAAATCTATCTAAAAATATACATAAAAAGACATCCTTAACAAAAATAAAAGAAACGTACAGAAGAATAATATTTCAGTAAGAGTACGCAATTTATTTTGATTTTTTGACGAGTTTTCAATAGTGTTTTTTTTATAGATAAAACATTCAGACGTCGGTGATCCTTTTGTGCTTTAGTATGGCTTGTGTTGCTCAGTCTCAAGTTTTTTATGCAGTATGTGGACTTATTTGTCTTTTAGTCTTTTTGTCGTTTTCCGTTTGTTTTTTTGATAATTTTGTTTTAAGATTTTCTGCGACTTATGCATATGAATGTTCCCTTGGTATCTTTTTTGTGGGTCTATAAATAGGGAACATGTCCAGATGTACAAAATCACGCTGAAAGAATCTCAGGGTAATCAAATAGAATAAGCTGTGATACTGTGATATACAGTATATATTAAATAACTTTTTTGAAAATGTTCAATTCAAAATTAACCCAGAATGAAATAAAAGCAGGAACAATTGTTCTTATTTGAAAGAATTGCTTTAAACTACAATATAAATAGTTGCGTATAACAAAGTGATGTGGTTATTTGAATTTAATGTTTTTATAATAATTCTCATTTGTTAGATTATATATTATAAATATACAAATATATATATATATAGAAAAAATATTATTTCATCCAAAGAATTATGCAGGGTTGTATAACACATGTCTTAAATCTTTTAAGCAGAAAGTTCTCTCTTATATGCTCATTGATGTAATGGTTTCTTTTTATATTCCGTCCACTGTTTTAATACATGTTTTTACTTGAAGTATAGTTTTAGTTTGTAATGTTTAAATAAAATTTCAATTTGCTTTTACTTGCGTTTATATTTACTTTGAAGATGACTTTCAAAGAATAATGTGTGACATGTTTTTAACCGAGACAACTTGGAATCGTACATTTCTGCAAAACTATAGCTGTATTTTAAGATGACCTATAGAAATAAGAAGATGCGGTATGAGTGCCAATGAGACAACTCACCATCCAAGTCTCAATGTGTAAAAAGTAAACCATTATAGGTCAACGTACGGCCTTCAACACGGAGCATTTGCTCACACCGAACAGCAAGCAATAAAGGGCCCAAAAATTACTAGTGAAAAACCATTCAAACAGGAAAACCTACAACTTAATCTATAAAAAAAAGAAAAACGAGAAACACTTATGAACATAATCAACAAACGACAACCACTGAACAACAGGTTCTTGACTTAGAATCCTTATGCATGCATTACTTCTTTGTTATGGAGATCTATAATTGCATTTTTTATGCTAGAAAAAATTCTTTTATAGTGAAATTAACCATCCGTGTTGTGGTATTCACACGTATAAAGGATTAAGTGATACATGCACGCATTTATTTTGTTCTAAAAGAAAGAAATGCATTATATATTTGGAATTTTAATGGATTAAACTTCATCAGAAAAGATCCAACTTAAAAGATAGAAGATAGAAACAGAAGGAGCTTATTGATCCCAAAAAATGATCTCAAATGAATAGCCAGTTTCATATATGATCAACTTTGCCCGAGGAAGGTATCAATGTAGAAATTCAAGATATTACACAACGATTAATCTGTATAGAAACACATTTTCATCAATATGTTATGTGTGTCCGTATGTTTCAAAAATAAGTTGGACTTTTTCTTAAATTTGACAATAAGACTTTTTTGTTGAATAAACCAAACGTGACTTTTTTCCTTTGTAATACTGGGAATTCCAAGCATTACTGTCAAGTTTTGTCATAATCAGTTCAATAGTTTGATAAAAAAAAAATCGTATTATATAAGACGACATCTACAGCGAGTAGAGCAAAATTTCTTTATAAAATCTAGTCAAGCCACAGCATGATAGAATATAGTGTGTACCAATAAATGATCAAATAATTATCTCAACTGCCTAAAAACAGTTGAATATGATACTAAAGACGACTTGAAGCTTTGGTTGTTTTTTGCTCTGTGGTCGGGTTGTCTCATTTGCACATCTCCTTATTTTATATCAAATGTATCTATGGTATCCTTTATGGAAATATATTTGGGTATACGTTAATGGCAGTAACCAAATTGCGCATTATGCCAAACACATATACATTTTGTAAGTATGACAGCAGTGGTGTAGCTAACAGTGTTAATTACTCAGTTAATTAACTGTTAATTTTGAACTTGGCATATTGAATAATGGCAGCACACTGCAGATGAAAATAATTCCTTATACAGCAATGTTTAAAATTTCCAGATAAACTAATGAAGTTGAGAGTATATTATTTTTGACACAATATCTCGTGTTGCCTCTCAATGTTCGGTTGAAGGAGGATTAGTGCCAATAAGGATTGAAAGTGTGTTCTTTTCTTTCTTTTCAGCTGTGTATCGTCCATATCATGATTTAGGTGACCGTGACAGATCATTGTTGTTACAGATGTCAAGATCCTCATCTACTTTGTGTGTTCTTGTTCAAACCTTATTGTGAAGGAAAACGAAACAGATCTCTGTTCTTTTTTCCATAAAATTCTGACACAAAGTCAATTTTGATATGCGCTATTGACACATGCAAAGAAAAATATACCATCATTTCAAGATTTTCCAGTTTAAAATTTGCATCTTTCATATTCAGGGGCCGCTCCTTCAGTTTTTGTTTGATACATTGATGTGTATTCTAAATCGATTTATGAGATTTTATCATCGGTAAACTAGGGCAACAGTAGCCTTGTTATCCTGATTTTGATTTTTGCAGTTCATTTATGAAATTTGAACATCGCGGTAAACTATTGTTGGCTTAATGTGCTTTTTTTTTAAATTATAATGCGAAGTAATTACTTCTATCAAGTGTGAGCATTTTTAATGTCAATCAGTAACTCAAATTTAATATTTATACAGTTGAATGTTTATGCTGCAATAAAGAAAATATTATAGTGAGGAGTTATTTTATGACAAAAACCAACAGTTCATCAAATTAGAGAAAAACTACAGTACGAAAGATTATAAAATAATAGTAAATATACAAAAATGAACATAATCAAACTAAAATATTTTCAAAAAATATAAAAAGAATTTAAAAAACCCAACTAAGCACTGAGCTTAAATTAGAATGATAAGACCACAAGTAGAATCGATACATATCAAACATGTAGTGATATTTATGCTCTTATAGCTTGGGAAATGTCAATTATAACAACATTGTATTGCTATTACAGTTTTCATTAAGAAAGTTTAGCATAATATCGTGTAAAGGAGAAGAGAAAATAATCTTTGAAAGTACATTTCAACCCCCTCTCAATTGATATAATTTGGAAACTCCTTCAAATCTGAGTGATTAATAAAAGCAATAATTTTAATGCGGAATTAAGAAAAAAACATTGAACATATTTAAAGTAAATGAACGGTCAAAATTAGAATGGATAAAATTTTAAATAATTTGCCAAAACGTTGTTCATATTATGCTTTTTTTAAATGGCTCACATGCCTTTCTAAAGCTACGGATTGTTCAAAATTGTCAGATTGAAAAAATCTGATAATTTCACTAATCTGACGTCATACAATAATAAGTGTTTTCAAAACGGTGTCGTTGCATCAAAACAGTAGAGAATGGGTAGAAAAGTTACAGTTCCTTTTATTTTTTGCTTTATATTCATTCTTAAATAGTTCATGGTAAATCTAATAAAAAACATATCTATAGTTTAAGGATAAAAATATTCAACTCGTAATCGAACAACACTAATAATTAACTCATGAGCTATTGTATTTAAATTCTTTGCTTAGCTATTCTATTATTATTTTGTTAAATTGTACTGTATTGACGTTTCATTAAGAAATGTCGAATGTTAAAAGTAATATTCCATGGGTTAACAAAACCACCGCAATAAATAAAATACTCAAAAATGAAAACAATATAAAAAAAAGTTATCCATTATACTTATTGGATAATTTGAAAAAAGATGATACATTGTGATAGTTAATGAGCCAACTCAATAAACTGTGGATATGTATTGACAAGATTTAATTAAATAAAGCGTTTTAAGACTAGAAATTATACGAAATCATATATCAGTAATCGTAGTCGAGTTGTAATATGCAAAGGCACAGGACTATTGTGTTTATTGAATTATATAGGACGTGTTGTTTCCTATGAAGACATTTTTGTTTTATGTTTTCCTAGGAAAATTATTCATGGATAACTGTAGTTTTTACAAGGAACTGTTTTATTGTCCGTTATTGTATCATTATCAAAAAATAATATTAGTGTTTGTAATTTTTAACTGTTACACATATATGGCGTAGGAAAGTGAAGAGATTATATGCATAAATAATGCACGGAAAACCCATTTAGTGCGATAAAAAGATGACTACACTATAGAATATTAAGATAGAAAATGAGAAGATAGCTCTAATAATATACTTCAAGATAAGAAAAAATAAAAAAAATGGGATCACCGGACTCGAGTTCTTGCTACATTATGTGGCAAAGCTGAAAAGCTTAATCATACAAAAATATTCTATTTGTGGTAAAATACAGCCGTAAAATATGATAAAGCACATAATTTTCTATATCAACATGAAAAGTCTTACACAAAAATTACATACTACTCTAGAAATTTGCGAATTTCTTTAAAGAACTAGACCGATTGATATCTGCTATCTAAAAATCAAAGATGGAGGAAGACACACCTGCTACCTTTATTTTCCTTTGGAAACAATGGAAATGCCACTTTCCTCCATTTACGTACAATGTATGGATAATGCATATATTCCTAAAAATTAATTTAAACCTGTTACTATTATCACTCATCTTAATTCTATAAGTTCAATTTCAGAGGATTTCACAAATAATTAATAATATTTGGAAGTGATACAGAAAGAAAGAAATATTTCTAATGGCGTTAGCGTTATTTATATAAGATAAACAAAATAACAAATAAACGTATTTCTTGTTTCACCTATATAAAATGACTTATTTCCATAAGGAACAGACCACAAAACGTGTCTTCATTTGAAATAATACATATTCAATTGTTATGCGTGAATAATTTCACGGGAAGCAAACAACAATGCATATGTTCCCCAGGGAAATATTCTTTTGGTTGTTTTTCTTTTCTTCGGGAAAAATACTCGTGGAATGAAAATTTAGCGGGAGCACGTGCTTATATATGACCAAAGTCCACGAGGCGCTTCAAAGCATATTCTTTCGTAGGTTTAAATATATGGTTGTAATTATGTAAATGGCAAAACGTAAATAATGGACTGACGTACGTTTGAAACACAATAAACAACTAAGTGTAATTTTAATGCAATAAATCAATTCAATTATTAGATCATTAAATTTTAATATTATTTAAACAATAGATGATGGTGCCAAAAGAACGTACGTTGCCATCTAAAAATGAATAAGAAATGAAAAATCATCAACTATTTGTTTGTAAATATCCTCTTACAAACTGTTTTTTTCTCTGACTGTTTATGGCGTCTTTACATCAAATCCATTGGATGTTGGATGTGTACTGATTGATGTTTAGTCTTAGATACATGATTTTTATTATGACTTGTTATTTGCTTTGAACTAGCTGCCAGTAACTGTGAGTACTCTAAGATCTGTACTTTATGTAATTTTTCTTGTAAGGGATTAGAGATTGATACATGCCCTGACACGTCCTGTCTGTGTTTTTGTTTGATTATGTTTTTATCGATCTGATCCATATATTAGAAGCCGGGGTAGATACGAAGATGTACCAATATTACTTATCTTAACTTTACAAGTTTAATTTCAGAGGGTGATTACACGAACAACCAATAAGATATGGAAGTGATACAAAAAAATTGTCACCCACTCAGCCATGTGATAGAGTAAATTAACACCCTCGTATCAGCATCAAAATATGGCGTTTTAACGTGAAGTATAATAAAGTAATCTATTGCATAAGTAGATGTTACCTCCCACATCTATAAGAGTACAAAAATAAAGAAGACAAAATGTGGGAAAGTAATTTATTTACTAATTGATAACTATCAAAATATTACTAATAAATCACATTAGTCCATTAATATAAACTATGCATCTATGAATTTGAAATAAGCATAGAGAAAGGTGACAGTGACAGAAAATATTTTTCAAAACCATTAATTTTTTGTAGTTGCATTTAATCCCATATCAAGGGAGATAATTCATACCAAACTAAAACATTTCAGTTTTGAAATAATTCAATTTTACAAATAGAAAATGGAGTAAATATTAGCATATGTAAAATTCAGGTAAAGTATTTCATGTTACAAAAATTTATCTTGAGAATGTTAAATTTCCACCATGAATTTATCATTAATTCAGAGTAAAATAAATTTTTCAAATGAACTTTTATTCATGTTTAATTCAAAGTGAAAATGTTCACGAATTTAATGTGAAATTTTTCACGTGAATTTCACGTGAAAATATAATTTTTAAATTAGATTAAGATTTTCAATGGAATATATGATACTTGTAATACAAAGTATCAGTGGTTAACAAAAGTTTTAAGTTTGGGCTATTTTTTTTTCAACTTGGACACCATTAATATTTCACGTAAAATTTAACGTGAATTCACATGAAGTTCATGTGAAATGAGATTCACGTGAATGTTACGTGAGCAAAATTTGGCTGTATATATATAATATTTAATATTTCTGATAATCATATAAATTATCCTCATTTATCCCATATGAGTTTTTTTTCACAAAATATCTTTTAAAATTTTTTTATTGAAATGTTCATGACTTGCGAGTATATTTTTCGTACTAGATATTTTGTGAAATAGGTCGACGTTATACATGAACGTAAATCTACAATGTACAAGTCGTTTAACCCTTCTGTTTGTACTGGTCAAGCTATATTTTTCATGCGCTGTTGTTTGTGTATGTTTGTATGTACGAATAAAAGGAGATATGACTTGTAAGTCATTGAGACAGAAGACAAACGACAAAAATAATCAAGACATCTAAAGGTGACATAAAGTTTACATCAATGGAATTTTTCGGAGGCGCCGGGTTTTGGTTGTTGGCTGCACTGTACAAAATTGAGGGGTTTATTGCTGTTATCCCTTTAACATTTTGAACTGAAAATTTTCTTTTCAATGGTGTATTCCTTTTTTTTACCGGAACTATTGACTTAAGTGAAGGTAGGTTGCTACAATATTTGTTCCTTTAACTTGAATGATCACATCTTTTTGAAATTAGCAAACATAAGATGAAGAAAACCAATATTAAAATTTTGTAGAATGGCATTTACAATTCATAGGGGTTGACCAATTCTATGGGTATTTGTTTTTGTTGTATCTGTATCAAATTCTTTTGTTTGTCTATGGGCCGGTTACCTTTTGTTGGCACGTCTCTGTCTTCACCAATCAAATGGGCGACAGGTTTTACATCTCCTATGTAACCTCCATGCACTTTAACTGAAAATATACACACTTTTGAATTCAGTTAAAAGAGATAGTATCAATTTTCGGCTGCGTTTTATTGACGCTACATTTGCGAGAAGAAAAATACGAGTACATAAACAAAAGTAAGAAAATTGCTAAAATAAATTTCCGCGAAGTCGCATGAAAATAACTAAACACAAATAAAGTACTTATCCGTGAAAATAAGTTAGCGTACAGTACTTCTAAGTAATCGCGTGAAATTATGAAAAAAACATTGAAATTATTTGTCAAAGTAAAAAATTAAAAGTCTAATTTTTAATTTTAGCTTATGGTTTTCTTCTAACCTTAACTTCGTCGTTTTTTTCACATTGTGCGTTACAATTATGAATAATATGAACGTTTAAAATAAACTAAGGCTACTTAAATATGCCGGGAAGGTGGTTACTAAGTATTTGGTTCGTCCGTTAATCAGTACGTCCGGTCATTGTACCAACTTGTCCTCCATCAACGACTGGGTCGGCAATGGCACTTCCAGAGACTCTTGCAGTATGTGGGTCATTTAAAAAAAATGTCGAATTTCCAGTACACCTATGTTAAAAAAATGTATTTCTGAAGCAAACTGCAGTTGTACGTGTTTAAATGCAAGTTTATAGAATTTATGAGTCAGAACATTAATATTTTCTGATTGCCGTTATATCCGCAAAACGGACTTTTTTATAATGTTAATAATAACTCTAACGAAAAATCGCAGCTTTTTTATTATTCTATGTAACATTTTTCTACAAGCTAAATTCAATCAGCGTACATCAAGTTCGTGTCCATCATGTTACCACTCCTATGAATATTGAAACAGTAATCAATGTTGATGTCAAAAGCGCAAAGCAACCTAAAAAAACACAGTCCGTTTCTTGCATAACAGTGTAGAGAACAAAAAATTTCAAGACATTTAATGACAAAAATTAGTGGGTAAACTTTTGTCATGTCTATGCTGTTACCAAAATATTTATTAATTACACCAATATTTTTCTTGTAAAAAGTGCTGGATACAAACATCACACAAGTTTTAGCTTTCTAAAAAGCTATGGACTACTTCGCTCTACCCTCATTTAAGGTAATGTGTGTGCTTGTATTGCATATACCGACTCCAAATAAAGCTTTAGGTCTTATATGTCTTATTATGCATGTGGTTGTTAATTAGTATTGGAAATGTGGTATTTTTATATATTGATTGATAAAAAATGGATGTACTTTAAAAGTGTCTGTTTGCGTTATATACCCATGCTTTAAAAAAAAAACGAAATTTCTTGTTGAAAATTAAAACAATTATAAATAGACACGACTCTGGAGGTGTGCCTAGATTGCCAGAAGTTATAAACTACAGATAATGCATTTTTGTAAACATTGTATATGAACATTGTTTAGCAAAGCAAATCGTGCAAATTGCGGAGTAACAAAGCAAATAAACACGTATTAATAATAATTATTGATATTTCAATATTGAATTTATATTTGAAATGTGTGCATAATAAAACAGACTGTGACATGAATTAGTAACAGTTGATCGGAACTGAAATACACATAGTCTAATTTGGTGTCTTATCCTGGACGAGAAAAGTCTGTAATTCTTTATCTCATTTAAGCCAATAGCTGTTGCTGTATCTCAGCTGCATCCAATCAGAATCTATACGTGATAAGTAATTTATTCAAAATGGCGTGTATTTCGATTGAAACTTATAGCTCCTAACCGTGATGCGAAGCAAAAAGAAAAAAAATATTATCACTTCATCAAAGGGAGTAGTTATTTCACAACAGCATTCATAAATGAAGAAATTTGTCTATCCTGTTATGACTATCCTAGTGACAGGGTAGGCAATATTTGACAGAAACGTCTTTGAAAATATTAAATTTACATATAGTTGTACACATAATGAAAATTAATGTTTCGTTGTTTGAACTCATCTAAAGTTTATAACGTCTTAATCTTCACAATTTAGAATTTGCAGATGCAATACTGTTATCGGTAACAGGATAGATAATCAAAGTGCTGGATAGCACCTCTGGAAAGTTTGCAACTGTAGCTGTGTATTATTCCAAAAAGGTTATAGACGTGCATTATTTCAAAAATGTATTTCATCACAGCTTGGATGTTTTAAACTAAACCATTGTCTTGTCAGTAATTATCAAAAATCACTTTTTTCATGTTTGTCATAAAAAGTTTTGATATTTTCTATTGCAACCTAAAACTGTAGATCTAAAATATTGAAATATACAGAAAGCTCTGATAATTTCTTTTTAAGTACCCATGCCATGTCAACATCAAGGGCCTGTGAATTAGTATTTTTCTATTGGTTTAGATCCTTCATATTTGTTTTTAGTAAATTAACACGTAAGTTTTTTTGTTTGAATTGCTCCACATGTTTCCTATCGGGGCCTTTTATAGCTTTCTGCATGTATATGGTACAGATATTTCTCATTATTGACGACCATATGGTGTCCTATAGTTATTAATACATTTTTCTCCTTTGAACTCTTTTGGATAGCATTGGTTCTTTGCAAAAAATACCACATCCTTTTTTATAAATAAGACAGTTACAGTAACTTAAATCAATACAAATGTAATGAAAGTGAATTTATATTAAAGGCTTTTATCTAAAATAGGGAACGTGTCCATGGGACACAAATGATGCCCCCGCTAGCATTAATGTTATAAAGGGTCACAACTCAAGAACTGTAAATGTGCATGACGCTACCAAAATGTGTACTTGATCTGAGTTATGGGGTAATAAGCATTGTGTATACATTCTAATTACACAGTATTGCACAATAGATTTGTTAGATCTTGACATTTGTTTTGTGTCAGAAACCTATATATTATGTCAAATATTTGATCGCAATCCAAATTCAGAGCTATATCAAGCTTGAATGTTGTGTCCTTTCTTGCCCCAACTGTTCAGGGTTTCGACCTCTGTGGTCGTATAAAGATGTGCCCAGCGGAGGATCTGGTTCCATTTGTAACGAGGCACAACCCTAGAACAGTAAAAATTTCTCCACCAAAATTCAAGATTGATCTTTGTTTTATTGTTAAAAGTATTAACACTGTATTAATTTCATAACATTTGGTTAAGCGAACTGAAGTTAGATAACTGAAACGAAAATAGTCAGCAATTTTTTACATATGTAAAGGGGCATAACTCTAAAATGGTATAACTATCGCCACCAAAATTCAAACTTGATCAGTGTTTGTGGTAATGAGCATTGTGTATAAGATTCATAGCATTTGGTTAAGACAAACTAAAGTTAGAGAACAGAAACTAAAATTTCAAGCAACTTTCCTTTTTGTAAAGTAGCATAAAATGCTAGAATGGTAAAAGTGACGCAACTAAAATTCAAACTTGACTTGTGAATTGTGGTTATAAGCATTGCGTATAAGTTTCATACAATTTGGTTCGGGCAAACTAAAGTAAGAGAACAGAAACGAATTTTGGGATGTACGGAGGTACATGTACGTACAAGTAAGGGAAGGACATACATACTTACAGCAGAACAAGGATAAAACTCAATACGGTGGGAGCATAACAACAGCAGTATGACCACAGGAATAAAAAGTTTATATACACTAGATTCATAGAGGTGCTTATAACCTGTAACACATTTAGTTGCTGTTGTGAAATTAAGCATTGTCTTATGAGTTAAGAACATTTGAGAATTTTTGTTTTAAGCCATTCATTTGATATATTACGGTAATCATTGCCTCTGTGTTTGGGTGACAAAGCAATTGAAATCTATTAATATAGGGCATGGTACGCCTTAAAACTTTTCCAGATGCACAGGCCGCTGTTTGTCTGTAATCTATCTAAATTTTGAGGTGAAAATGCAGCCATTTTAGCCAAAGGGTACACATCAAGAACCTTATAATCATTTTTATCTTTACTCGTCCTTGGCGTGAGACGTTAGACATATAATATAATTATCGAGTATTTTATATTCTTTCACCTGTGTTTTGTTTAAACAAACCGTTATCACTTTTCAATTATCCGACGGCTTGGTCAAAATGTCAACTTGTTCTCGCATTTTAATCAGTCATTCCCGATTCTTTCGATACACTCGAGATTTTACCACGTTTACGTACGTACATATAGTAAACAGGTAAAAGTAGAGCGGGGAAAATTAATGTTCATTCATGAAATATTCATGAATGAATGAAAACGCAATCTCGCGTAGATTTCTTGTGATTTTCTCTACAGCGCATGGCAGATCCGCGAAGTAGTGTTTCTAATACTCATTTTTAAAATGAAGTTAAATTCATCTGAATCGTCGGTGAATATTCATTTCTTTTTATTCAAGCTGTAATCTTTTCAGTCAAAACAGTAGTTACTCAAAATTTTAAAAGAATCTTCCAAGAATCAGAACTTTTACACTAGTACTACACTATCTCGGAGCAGAATATATTGCGATAATCTGTCAACCGGAAGTTTGAGGCCAACGCCTAAGGAAAGTAGAATAGCAAGCTATAGCAAACTTTCCAAAAACGGTAACAGGATAGAACTTAATATGGTGATATATCCTTAACGTACGTTCCTGTTACCAATAAAGTAAAGACAAAAGTAAACCAACATGCGAGGGAATTACTTGATGTTAGGTTTATTAGAAACAGAAAAAAATGATGAACATTATGAATTGCTATCTTAGACTTGCATAACTGGTGGTTTTTTTTTTATAACCTTTGAAAAACATGTTTTAAAGGCATTTGTTTAGTACAACATGGAAAATTGACAACTAATATATCATGTCACAGAATAAAAATATATAGAAGTTTTTATTTTATCGAAACCTTTTCTACATAACCCAAAATTTCTTTTGAACAAGGTAACAGGAGAGATAAAATATTGCACCACTTTTAATATAAAATGCTCCGTAGGGCACAGCTTGATTCGACGGCAGAGGGTGAACCCTGAACAGTTGGGGCAAGTATAGACACAACATTCAAGTTTGATATAGCTCTGAATTTGGATTGTGATTAAATATTTGACACAGCATAGGTTTCTGACACAGAATTAATGTGGTTTAAGAACTTAAAAATATTTAATCGGAGATTTACCTATTATGGTCCAATATCCAAAATCTAAATACATGGTTAGATTTAGCATATAGGTTTCTGACACAGAATTAATGTGGTTTAAGAACTTAAAAATATTTAATCGGAGATTTACCTATTATGGTCCAATATCCAAAATCTAAATACATGGTTAGATTTAGCATAGCAAAGAACCCCATATATTCATTTTTTGTTGAAATCAAACAAAGTTTATATTTTGACCCCGATTTGGACAAACTTGAAAACTGGGCCCATAATCAAAAATCTAAATACATGTTTAGATTCAGCATATCTAAGAACCTCAATAATTAAATATTTGTTAAAATCAAACTAAGTTTAATTTTGGACCCTTTGGACCTTAATGCAGACCAATTTGAAAACGGGACCAAAAATTAAAAATCTAAATACACGGTTAGATTCGGCATATCAAAGAACCAACTGAGTTTTATATGAAATCAAACAAAGTTTAATTTTGGACCCTTAGAACCTCAATGTGAACCAATTTAAAAACGGGGCCCAAAATCCAAAAACTTAATACACGGTTAGATTCAGCAAATTAAAGAACCCCAAAAATTAAATTCTTGTTAAAATCGAACTAAGTTTAGTTTTGGACCCTTTGGACCTTAATGTAGACCAATTTGAAAACGGGACCAAAAATTTAAAATCTAAATACATAGTTAGACTCGGCATATCAAAGAACCCCAATAATTCAATTTTTGATGAAATCAAACAAAGTTTAATTTTGGACCCTTTGGACCTCAATATGCACCAATTTAAAAACGGGGCCCAAAATCCAAAAACTTAATACACGGTAGACTCTGCATTTTAAAGAACCCAGAGAATTTAAGAAAAAAAAATCATTGAAATTGGTCAAGAAATAAGCAATGTATACAAAGTATTAGAAAAGTATTGTGTTTGGCCCCTAATTCCTAAACAGTTAGGGCCATATCCCACAAAATCAATCCCAACCTACCTTTTTTGGTATAAAACCTTATGGTATAATTTCAAAAAGATCCATACACTTACACACAAGTTATTGTCTGGAAACTAGAAAAATGATTATTGGGACCCCTTTTTAGGCCAAAAACTCCTTAACTGTTGGGAACTTAACCCCCAAAATCAATCCCTACCTTCCATTTGTGGTTTCAAACCTTGTGTTTAAATTTCATAGAGATCCATAAAACTTTGTTGCGGTCTTATAAAAATGTTTCAATATATTCTTGTATGACATTTAGATTAACAAGATTGCATCTGTTTATGTGTTGTTCCATAATTGTACTGTCTGTTTTGATTTGCTTATGACAAGGATTGTTTGAATTAGTAACTTTAAATCAATTTTGCAACTTCAAAATTCGACATTTTTTTTAAATGACCCATATAATGGTATTGGTATTGCACATTTTTTGTCAAAATGTTTTTTTCTTGTCATCGGATTTTGTTGCATTTATACATTTCTTTAACTTCAGGGGATGATTTCTATATTCAACGACATACGAACTACTCAGTGCGCCCCCCCCCCCCCCTCTAGTTGTACTCAAACTTACAAAATGAATGTTTTAGTGAGGGGAATCAACACATTATCCCTTTCATGCATTTGTGACAAGAACGTACTTAACAATTCTATATATGTTGCTATTATACGGTTATTACCCGAAGAACTCTTGAACATATCTCTGTATTCTTTTGATATAGTCATCAATTTCTCATCGAAAGTCTGTATGAAATAAAATTAACTAGTACATAAATTTAGAAAAAAAATGATACAAACATAAACAACGAGATCACGGAGCCTTGTTTGTCACATACAGATAAAGACTTGTTTATGTTATGAAAGTCCAGCGCTATAAATATTTAAAAAGTTTGCGCTGAAATTGAAGTCATGAGCTGTAGATTTGAAGTAAACTGCTGGAGATTTAAAAGTTAGCGCTGTAGATGCAAAGTCTAGCGCTGCCAATGTATTGTCAAGCATTGTAAATATAAAGTCCAGCACTAAAGATGTACACTCCAGCGCTGCCAATGTGAAGTATAGCAAGTGCTGGAGCCGTTTTACCTTAAATGCTGGAATTTAAATCTCAAGCGCTGAAATTAGCATACCCAGCCCTTTAATTTATATGTACAGTGCCATACTATAGATCTCAAGCGCTGGACTTTGCATCTCCAGCGCTGGACTTTGCATTTACAGCAAAGGAATTTAAATATCCCTCCCTTGACTTTAAATGTAAAGCGCTTTGCTTTATATTTACAGCGTTTGACTGTATATCTACAGCCGCTCGACTTTACCATGTTTACATCTCTAGCGAAATACTTTTACATAAATTTGCAGCGCTGAAGTTCATACCTACAGTGCTGGACTTAACATCTCCAGTGCCTGACTTTAGATCTACCGCCTTGGCTTTACAAAATATTGAAACTTTAAAAAACCACAAATATTTGTCTGTTAAAGATCAACATGGATCCGTAATTTTACACAGTGACTCTATATCGTATAATTAATCTAAAGATTTTCATAGTTGTTCAATTGTTCTTGCGAATTTAAAGTATGAACGGTATGCTTATGACATACTTGATAAAAAGATCTGAACTGTTCTTCAGAAATTTAATATGCTTAAATTATTTAGAATCATATTCAAAACAGTGTAGCTGTGGCCATTGATTGACAACCTTAAATTATCCCATTGACTGGGGCAGATTATGTGAACGTTCGCTGTAACAACCGCTGCTCACTATGTACTTGTTAAAGGCACTTAAACTGTGGGGTCACAAAAGGTTATCAACACCTAAATAAAGAAATTATAAAAACTAATCAGGAATAACACGATGTTTTGATTTATATCATTAATATAAATCAAAACATAAAGTTATTCCTAATTAATTTTTCGAACTATTTTAATATTAAAGGCGTTAAGAACCTTTGGTGACCCCACAGTTTAAATTCTATAATAAGTAAGTAGTGAGCAGTTGTCGTTACAGACACACGTTCACCTAATCTGCCCCAGTCAATGGGATAATTTAAGGTTGTCAATCAATGGCCACAGCTACACTGTTTTGAATATGATTCTAAATTATTTAAAAAAAAATATTTCCACTCCTTTTGGTTTATATGTTAATATGATATATATGTCAAATAAATTATCTGCCGGGTATGTACATGTATATAATTTAAAAATAGGTCAAACACTATAAAGTTTAACACTTCCCGGTTAACAAACCAAAGATAAATATAAAAAAAATATTTACCTTTTCTGTGTATTCTTGTAATATTTCAGCTCTACAACCACATTTCATATAATCTGAATCCGTTTCCATTTCAAGGCACATGTATCCACAGTTCTCTACAGGGGTAGATGATTCTGACATTCCCCATAAAATCCCCAAAACAATTATCAGAGTAAATACGTTAATAAGAAATACAGCAAGGGTGATAATTTTTACATGACTTTCAAAATACTTTCGAATATCTTGATACGGCATTTTTCATATTTCACAATCAAATTCTTCTACTTTCGCTTTCCAATTTTTATACACAGCAATGCTAACAAGTTGTGTAATTTAAAAGATAAACGCCTAAATCCAATTATACACTATATATAGTGATTGGTGTTAATTAAATCCGTTTAAATGATTTATTTTAACACGATGCAGTCAAAATTCATTTTTAGAAACTGGATTTTCTATTTCATGTATATATAACTTTAAGATTTAAAAAAAAACATGTAAAATTGACAAAGGGTGTCGGTTGAGAACAAAACTATTCGACGAAAGAGATGTTTTCAGCTTCCCAATTGTGAACTGTAATTTAGTGGTTGTCGTTTCTTTAATATGTGTTACAAATTTGTTTTTCGATCATTTTTTTTTTACATAAATAAGGCCCTTAGTTTTCTCGTTTGAATTGTTTTACATTGTCTTATCGGGGCCTTGTATAGCTGACTATACGGTATGGGCTTTGCTCATTGTTGAAGGCCGTACGGTGACCCATAGTTGTTAATGTCGGTGTCATTTTGGTCTTTTGTGGATAGTTGTCTCATTAGCAATCATACCACATCTTCTTTTTTATATTTCCATTTCTATGTAGCAACATTCCAGCAGCGCCTGCATATGGAGTATTTATCTCCCAGTTGATACACTAGTCTAGAGCTTGCATTTCCTATCATGATTTCTATGATAGAGAGTTGCTGCTCACAAAGAAGCTTTTAAACCAGGAGTCCAAAGCGATGAAGTTGAAATAATTCCTTCGAAAATAAAAGTTTACATCATCTTATTCCTGTATATTGTAATTTCATAGCAAGGTATCACAAGTGAGCAATTTGTTCTTCATCGATAGTGTGTAATGAAGTTTTCAGAGTATACCGGTATATTTCTTTTTAATTTTCAATTTCACTTTAAATCTTAATCAGTTCAACCAGCAATTATGAAGTTTGGTGGCCATATTTATCGGAACCAAATAGAAAATATTAATCGAAGACTTTTCATACACCATCCTTGCCAAGTGTTGTAAAAGTTTGACATGTAGTTAGCAAATATAATTTGTTATAAAGTGTCAATGGGAACTATAGGCCACCAATGCCATAGTGTCTGTCCACTTTCAACATTAAATGAGGTTCGTTTGTAGAAGGTTTAAGTGCAAAAAAGTTTATTTCCATTGAAAGTTAGTTAGAAATACAAAATAAATCGTAGAGATATTTCATAGTTAATCAACTATTGAACCATTACTGTGAAAAATCTCAACCAAGAGTAGTTTTACCTGAATCCCTTCATATTGTACTAAAACCAGGTGCTCCGCAGGGCGCAGCTTTATACGACCGCAGAGGTCGATCCCTGAACAGTTGGGGCAGGTATGGACAAAACATTTAAGCGTGATACAGCTCCGAATTTGGATTGTGATCAAATTTTTGACATTATATGTTTTTTTTTTACACAAAACAAATGTCAAGTCACTCCATCATCATCATCATCTCAATTCAAATTTTAAATGGACTTTGCAACCATAAACACTCATTTAAATACATCAGAAAATTATAAAAATAGAAAATGACATGATAGTCATGTCTGGCAAATTTCCAACATACATTATCTAAAAACATTTTAAAAAAGATAAGGAAAAAAAGCTTCATCAGCAACATTTTATATTGGCAAATTTCCAATGAAGTTATTTACATAAAGTTATTGGCAAATAAAAATAGAAAATGACATCATAGTCATGTCTGGCAAATTTCCAACATATATTATCTAAAAATATTTTAGATAAGATAAGGAAAAAAAAACTTCATCAGCAACATTTTATATTGGCAAATTTCCAATGAAGTTATTTACATAAAGTTATTGGCAAATAAAAATAGAAAATGACATCATAGTCATGTCTGGCAAATGTCCAACATACATTATCTAAAAATATTTTAGATAAGATAAGGAAAAAAAGCTTCATCAGCAACATTTTATATTGTCAAATTTCCAATGAAGTTATTTACATAAAGTTATTGGCAAATAAAAATAGAAAATGACATCATAGTCATGTCTGGCAAATTTCCAACATATATTATCAACTACTATTCTATACAAAGAAAGATAACTCGAATTGATAATTAATTGCTATTGCACAATATTGTGCAATTAGATATTTCTTGCTATTGTGCAATACTGTGCAATTGAAAATTTATTGCTATTGCACAATACTTGATATGGAATCCTGATTTGGACCAACTTGAAAACTGGACCCATAATCAAAAATCAAAGTACAGGTTTAGATAAAGCATATCAAATAATCTCAAGAATTTAATTTTTGTTAAAATCAAACTTAGTTTCATTTTGGACCCTTTGGACCTTAATGTAGACCAATTTGAAAACTTGACCAAAAATTTAAGAATCTACATACACAGTTAGATTTGGCATATCAAAGAACCCATTTATTCAATTTTTGATGAAATCAAACAAAGTTTAATTTTGGACCCCCATTTGGACCAACTTGAAAACTAGGCCAATAATTAAAAATCTAAGTAAATTTTTTAATTCAGCATATCAAAGAACCCCAAGGATTCAATTTTTGTTAAAATCAAACTAAGTTTAATTTTGGACCCTTTGGACCTTAATGTAGACCAATTTGAAAACGGGACCAAAAATTAAGAATCTACATACATAGTTAGATTCTGCATATCAAAGAACCACAATTATTCAATTTTTGATGAAATCACACACAGTTCAATTTTGGACCCTTTGGGCCCCTTATTCCTAAACTGTTGGGACAAAACTCCTAAAATCAAACCCAACCTTCCTTTTATGGTCATAAACCTTGTGTTTAAATTTCATAGATTTCTATTTACTTATACTAAAGTTATGGTGCGAAAACCAAAAATACTGCTTATTTGGGCCCCTTTTTGGCCCCTAATTCATAAACTGTTGTGACCTCAACTCCAAAAATCTATCACAACCTTCCTTTTCTGGTCATAAACCTTGTGTTTAAATCTCATAGATTTCTATTTACTTGTACTAAAGTTATTGTGCGAAAACCAAGAATAATGCTTATTTGGGCCCTTTTTTGGCCCTTAATTCCTAAACTGTTGGAACCAAAACTCCCAAAGACAATCCCAACCGTCCTTTTGTGGTCATAAACCTTGTGTCAAATTTTCATAAATTTCTATTCACTTAAACTAAAGTTATAGTTCGAAAACCAAGAAAATGCTTATTTGGGCCCTTTTTGGCCCCTAATTCCTAAAATGTTGGGACCAAAACTCCCAAAATCAATCCCAACCTTCCTTTTGTGGTCATAAACCTTGTGTTAAAATTTCATTGATTTCTATTCACTTTTACTAAAGTTAGAGTGCGAAAACTAAAAGTATTCGGACGACAACGACGACGCAAGACGACGCCAACGTGATAGCAATATACGACCAAAAAATTAAAATTTTTGCGGTCGTATAATAATGTTCGAGTTTGATTTGGTGTTTCATTAAAGTCATGTTGCATGGATGAAGCCATACACATAATACACAAGCCCTGAGACCAGATAAGTTTGAACAATTTTTTTATTTTCTCTAAATGTTAAACATTGGGTCAATATAAGAAATGTATACAAGTAATAAATAAAATAATTAACAAATTAACAAACAATGTTATTAAAAAATTGGAATAAAACAATAACAAAAATATGAAAAACAAAGTCAAATGTCTAATGTCTTTGGCTACATAATTATTTTAAAATTCCAAGCTGTTTGCCTTTATAGGAATGATATCTGAACAACTGAATATTATATTAATATCAATATATCATAAATATATATAGCTTATGCAAAGATAAAATATGTTACAACACATCAATAAATAAAGAAGTCTTCCTATTAGCATACACATATTAAAATACCAAATGTGAAAATGATGATTTTGACAGATAATTTAAAACACAGATACTATTTTTTCAATAACATCATATCTGATCACAATATATATGATATTTACATATCATTGCATGTATACAATTTTACTGCTCATCACAACATGCACAAAAAAATTTAGAACAGAAAACTGTCATTCTTAATTACTTCATCTTTATTTTCATCTGTTCTTATTTATCCTTTATGCTTAACATGCTTAACTTTAGTCAACTTTGTAAATAAATTTCTAATTAAATATATTTGAAATTTAAAATTTCTTAACCTTGGGTTTGCTGAACACATAATGACTGGTACCTATTGTGTGTAGGAAGATCAGTTTACAATTAATGTACTTCTTGAATGGACTTAAAGTCACCCAATTTTAAAGTCAGTATCATTGCCATGTGATTTTTCCTGGAAAGATTTTTTTTACGCTATTGGACTTTCTCCTCAGAAATTTTATTTACGTGTGGAGTTAAAATAATCTTTATTATGGGTGTGCATGTGACATTGTAAAGCTTGTTTATTTCTGAACATTATACCACACGTTTCACATTCTTCTCCAGGGTCTTTGACCCTTGTGTGGGTCAGGGAATGTTTTCTTAAACCATGTTTAGTCCTAAATAATTTATCACATATTTCACAAGAAAACTTTTTCTCTCCTGTGTGTATTTTCAAATGGAGGTTCAAGCTACTTGTCTGTGTGAAGTGCTTGTTGCATATTTCACATTTATAAGGCTTTATACCTAAATGGGATCTCATATGTTGTTCCAACTGTTTCTCTTGTCTATAAACTTCAAGGCATTGAGTACAGTCAAATTTATATTCATCTGCATGGTCTTTTCTAAAGTGGATTAGTTTGTCATCTTTAGTACTGAAAATACCTCCACAAATTGTACACTTGTATGCACTTGAAGTTAAATGTTTCATTTCATGAGAGTCTAACTTACTTTTTGACACAAATCCTTGATCACATTTACTACATCTATAAGGGTAATCATTGGTATGAGTTCGTTCATGTTCCGTCAAGTGACCTTTCTGACTGTACCTACCACCACAAATGTGACAAATGAATGGCTTTTGACCAGTATGTGTTAACATATGTCGTGTAACTTTTGACGAGGTGGAAAATGACTTGCCACATTCCTGGCACCTATGACGTTTTTCTTTGGTATGAACAGTAAGATGTTCATTAAGGTGGCAACTATTGGCAAATCTTTTAAAGCAGACGACACAACTGTAAGGTTTTTCGCCGCTATGAATTCTTTCATGTACTTTCAAATTAAAACTAGTTATGAAACCTTTTCCACATATTCTACACTTATATTGTCGATCATCATTGTGTATTCTGAGATGTTTTGTTAGTGTACTTTTAATCCCAAAACTTTTCCCGCAGAAGTTACAACAGAACTTTTTGACCCCAGTGTGTGTAATCATGTGCTCCGTCATGTGGTGTCGCTGTGTAAAACCCTGGTCACACACGCTACATTTAAATGGCTTCTCACCAGAATGTATTATTAGATGTCTTTTTAATCTACTTTTTAATGTGAAGCATTTCCCACACACATCACATTTATGTGGTGAGTAACCCGAATGTTGAATCATGTGTGTCTTGAGAAGGTCCGACCGTCTGTACGTTTTACCACATTGATCACATTTGTGAGGATTATCACCAGTGTGTATTTTTACATGACAGTTTAAACTGCCCTTTATCTTAAACCCCTTTCCGCAATAGGTACATATATACGTGTCATCTTTGTGTATTTTCCGATGAATGTAGATATATTTTGCACTGAATAATTTGTGGCAAACTCCACATTCCACGTTCTTCTTGCCATTTTTCTGTGAACATTTTTTCTTCAAGGGACTATTATCTGAAAAAAAAAGAGTACTGGTTAAACCTTTAAAATGTATACAACCTGAAAAGTCTATTCATTGAATTGATATTCATATGACCATGATGACAGAATAAAATAAAAGTGTTGATATCTATAGTCAAGCTAACTTAAACATTTTAAGTTGGTAAACAAAATAAGAAAATATTGTCCAGTACACTATGGTCATGAAAACCTTTAAAAACTATAGATCATACTAGACATGATAGATGGAAAAAACAAAGCACGATGAAAACATATTTTTAAACAGCAAATAATAAGCATTATTATATGATTGGTACTGATTTTTGTAAGTTTTGAATTTTTAAGTTTCTAGTTCCCCAGGTAACAGTCACAGGAAGACATGTCACCCTACCTAGCCACATTAAACTGACTCAGTTTTGCTCTTACTCCCAGATGACTCATCCATGTATGATGGGTAGTTTAGAAGTAGACATGGTAGAGGGGAAAATAGACAAGAACTTTACCCACTGGAGTTAAAAGAAAAGTTGAAATTAATAATTGACCAATTAAACACATCAACAGAAATATCTCTATTGAAAAAGTTATGAATATCACATTCATTATATGTTTATAAATCATGTAAATATCTAATAATTCACAATAAACACATGCATATCTAATGTGCTGAGAGTTGTACACCCTGACCATGTACATTAAAGAGCAAAGTAACATCAAAGCATCTACATTATCAAGGAAAGAAAACTTTAAAACAAAAACATGGAGACAGAAATGAGAAAACCGTGAAATGCATGAAGGCTCCTAGTATGCAGTATGGCTTTTGCTCATTGTTTAAGGCTGTACAGTGACCTATAGGTATTAACTTCTATATCATTTGGTCTCTGGTGGAGAGTTGTCTCATTCCCTACCACATCTTCTAACTTTTATAGACATGGTGAAATGCAACTAAAAAGAAGGTGAAAATATGTTTGTTTAAATTATAGTTATTTGCATCCCAATATCCCTACAAAAGCATGAATATTTTTAAACATGATAATTTATCATGTTTATACCTTGAATGTACATATGGATTTGTCCTTCATCCCCATCATCAGCTACAGCATCATCTCCTGTCTGCCCATCCTTAAAGAAGGGTGTCTGCTCATTAAAACTCCTTATCACATCATGAACCTCCTGCTTGATTTCATGTATACTTATTGTCTTTTCTACTGTATACCTGTCTACTTGTTCCCCTTCTGAAGTTGTTCCATCATCACTGACTTCCTGTTTAACTTTGTTTAAGTTGATGGCAATGGCCTTTTCAAATGGATTTTGTAGGATATCATTATTTGTGATGTTCTCTACACTGTCTGTTTTATTATTGCTATCATCATGGGCATTTATGGTCCAATCATTACACTCTATTTTTATCGCGAGTTCAGCTCTTGCACTGCAATTGTCAGAGTTGTTTTCAGAACTGCAATCAGATAAGTTAGATTGATGTTCTTCATCTTTCTCAACTTTCACTTTTATGTCATATAGATGATCTAATTTACTTCCTGTTTCCATTGAGTTCCTTATTTTAACATTGTCTTTAGTGTTTTTGAATTTATCATTTAAATTGTTTTGATGAAAGGTAACCATGGTAACATTTGTTTCAATATTTGTGTCACAAAATTGTCTTTCATTTATCTTTGCAATCAGATTTTCAGCAACAGAACTACAGTCTGATGTCTGTTTTTCATTACTAGTGTCATTGGCTGAAAGTTTATTTAATCCATTTTTCTTCTCGCAAGTTAAAATCGGAATCAATTTGCCTGCAAAAAGATAACTCATCAAAAATGACAATGTTAAACAACATCAGAATGTAAAAATATTTTATCAAAACAAAATGGTTTGACAAAATTAAAAAACATGTGTGTTTAGGTGTGAATAAACATGCTAAATCATAAATGTGCTTTTTTCGTATATGTGTGAAAAAAAAACTGTTCATCATAGGATTTATCAATTAAATTGTATAGAAAGACATTTTTAAGAACTGCAATAAAATATATTCCTGTTCTAGGTATTTCCATCACTAGTTGCCATGATTACATTTGTACTTTGAGAATCTGGGGTTAATAGCAAACCTTTTAATTATTTCTATTAAGGCCACACCAATTTGATTCCTTGTTCGACGGACCCGCCCGCACTTATTTTTTTCAAAACAGAATTTTTTTAATTTTTTTATATTCCCGCTTCCCGCATCCGGAAATGTAATCATGTCCATTTCCCGCACCGTTTTTTTTGTAAATATTATAAAAAGATATCAACATTTGTTTTTAAAATCACTGTCTAACCTGTATATTACGATTTTAAACACAAAAGCACCCCACCACACTTTGTAAATATCTGTGAGAATATTTGTTTCAGCATGAAACCTATTTTTCCAAAGCGGGAGTGCTCCGATATAAATTTATTACAGCGGAAATACCTGTAAAGAACAAAAAATTGGTTACTTCCCCCCTTACTTATATTCCCTATAAAAAAATGTTCGTTGTTAGAATAAAGTACATAGAACTTCTGAAGGATTTGCATTCAACTGCAATTTTATTGTATGCTTGCGAAACAAAACTTTCCATAGCCGCTGCATGTTTATGCACCTGTCCTAATTGATTTAGGGCCTGTCGTTCATCAGTTATCGTTTGTTGATGTTGTTCATTGGTATTTTCCCGTTTGGATATACATGATATATAAATTAGATCGTTGGTTTTCCTGTTCGAATTGTGTACGCTAATAATTTTTGGGTTCTTTACATCCTGCTGTTTGGTCTGTATCAAAGCCCTGTGTAAAAGGCCGTAATTTGACCTGTGTTTGTTATTATCAGGTTGAGAACAACCCTCCCTCAGACAAGGGGTCATTTTACTGATGTAGAAAAGAAAATAGAAATACCAAGGATTTGTATAGTTCTTCTATACAAAACCTTTGAAAACTTAGAATTTTGTACTAAAAAAGAGGAGAGTTACATCATATTTTAAACAACTTTTTCTAAAAGAGGGGTCCACTAATTTTGAATAATATTAAACTGTTACATGTGTTAAAGTAAATGTGTTAACAGGGTTAAAGTCCAGAAATATTACAAAATTCTTGGACCTGTTTTGACCATTTTATACCAGATAGATATATAGTTCTTTGAGAAAATATGAGCCCTTTTGTACAAAACTTATATTGTTCCCTCATAAAACATGTAAAAGGGATATTTATAACATTAAGGGGTTGTCCCCAAATTATGACTTGGATGGAGAATATTGTCTCATTGTCAGTCACACATACATAGACCAGATTTAATTATTTCTTGGTGAACAGGGAAAAAATACTTCAGAAATTAAAGAAATGTCAAAGTACAAGTGATAAATCAAGCTTTAATATTGTCAAAACCTACTATTTTATGTTTACACAAAAAAAATATAATCGCTCGCCTTTACTTTTCAAGCTTCGCCTCAAAAATTTGCAAATTAAATATTTATTTATTAAAATTTTCAAATCGCTCCCTCGCCCCAAATTTTGGAGTCCAAAAATCCGTAGAACAAGAAATTAAATTAGTGTGGCCTAATAAACATAATAAAGTGGAAAAACTGCAAAAAGAAAAATAGAGATGTTCATGAATTAACCAGTTCTGTTCACCTTTATTATATTACACATATTTGGATGTTTCTTCATCTGATATATGAAAAAGAAGATGTGGTATGAGACAACTCTCCACAAAAGATCAAATGAAACAGAAATTAACAACTATAGGTCACTTTATGCTCTTCAACAATGAGCAAAGCCCATAACGCATAGTCAGCTATAGAAAGGTCCAAAAAAGACAAATGTAAAACTATTCAAATGAGAAAAACAACAGCCTAATTTACATGATTTATGTACAAAAAATGAACGAAAAACAAATATGTAACAAATCAATAAACGTCAACCACTAAATTAAAGGCTCCTGACTTGGGACAGGCACATGCATGTTCATGTATACAGAATGTGGCTGTCTGTAATACAATTTTTTCTTAAACATCAATAAACATCGTTAAATTCCTTTGACACACACATGCTTAACATTTGCTAAATTCTTACCTGGATTATCTTTATCACATGATGAATCCAGTTCATACTGGGTTGTTTTTGTGGGATTACTGCTATTCAAATCACAGCCTTCCTGGATACATAATGAATCAAGTTCATACTGGTCTGATAATGGAGTTCCCCTTCTGTCCATGTTACAGAATCTGGATGATGATTTTCAAACATACATGTAAGCTGATTTTCAAATATTTTCTCTGTTACAATGTTTATGTACCAGTATATAAAGAATTTCATCCATTCTATTTATGGTTGTTATAAATGATCTGAAAATACAAATACTTCATGTACTTTCATGACTTTATATACAATGTAATAATTAAATATAAATTAGAGTCATATGAAACAAGTGACTGGTGAAAAATAAATTTAATCCAATTCTTGAACCAATATAAAAATGAAGATGAGGTATGATTGCCAATGAGACAACTGTCCTCAAAAGACCAAAATGATGCATATATATACTATAAACTTATATAATTAGTCTTCTGTGCACATGGTGCATAATTGATTTCATCATTTTTTACTCATCCATATCCTATAATCGTCAAAAAAATATTTCACTCGCTCAGTGTTGATGTGATAATATGGCAGCTAATTAATGGTCGTGTTTTGAAGCCTGAGATTACTTTTATGAGAAAGGTCACGTTAAGATAATAAAATTAACAGTACCAATTTTCTTGCACCAGATGTGCATTTCGACAATACATGTCTCTTCAGTGATGCTCGTGGCCAAAATATTTGAAATCCAAAGCTTATATAAAAGATGAAGAGCTATAATCCAAAAGGTCCAAAAAGTATAGCCAAATCCGTGAAAGGAATCAGAGATACTGTATACAGAAAACATGTCGGCGAATTATTGTCTGGAAGCCAGCAATTAAAAACAAAATTCTTCTAAATCTCGACAAAGTAAACAGTCAGGGGACTTACTTAAACAAGTGATTTTCTAAATCACTGATTCAAGTGTAGTCTTGTTTCGTGGCAAATGATTACACCAAGACAATATAAAGTTATGGATTCTTTATTTCGTTATATATTGTAATCCAAAATAAATACCCTGTAATAACAATACATTATATTAATGGATGTAATATAATTAAGTAACTATATAAAAGGTTTAAAACATTATGTTAACAATTATGAACAAGGAAACTGTTTACTTTTCCAAGCATTTAAATAATAAAAGAATACTATATAATTTCATTAAGTCGGAAATAGTGATCTCCAATTCTATTGTCTCATGAATACATCTAAATACCAAATCTAATCATAATGCATATGTCGATGCATTAGTAATACATTATAACAGTAATGCAATGAACTGTTAAATACCAAATTTAAATAAGCATATTTAAAAATAACATATACATGCAAAGCAAGAACATACGTGCAAACAAAGCATAAAGCACTTTCTAAAGCAGACAATACAATAAGCAAAACGCACATAGATTCAACATAACAAAACCTACCTCACAGGTATTTGTGAAGGCTTGAATACAATTAAAGTATGATCACATCAGGTTGATGCCGACATGGTGGGTCATCAATATGGAATATACCTTATAAATAGGAAAACCAAACTCCAAATAGAATATAATATTACAATTTACTAGACAATGAAAATGGTGTCCATTACACAAAGTGACCATGTAGAAATGTAAAGTTCCCGCCAAAGAATTGACCACTAATCAATACCAATAAAACACAATTGAAACACCTGATAAAAGTCACACCTGAGCGAACCTAAAATATACACTCCGTATAGTTTAACCATGCACTAATATAATACTACAGTATTACTTATATATAAAATACATATATCCTAAAATAACACTTTACCATACACTCCCCCCAGCTGTAAAATGACGTCCCGTCATTTCCAACTAGTGGTGGTTGACAATGTCCAATATGGTCCTTGCTGCATCTCTCTCTAATCCAGTTGCTTTAAATAACGGCGTCTGGGCCAAAGACGAGATGTAATCAGCTTTCTGTCGCCACTCTGGAATACTAGTTCGTCCAGCAACAGCCATACTTGTCTCGAACTGTCCAGATCGAAACCAAGCAGGTGGTCTTCGTTCCCTTCCAGAACGTCTGCTTTCTACCGGTGGTAATTCGTCAGTATCCTGATGTACATCATCATCATCAATAGTAGTATCTTCTGATGAAATACTCTCAGCATCTTCGGAAGCGCTTCCAGTAGGTTCAGTCTCTTCAATCTGGGCGTCCCCAGAAAGACTTGTTACCTCATCACTAATATCTGCGTTAGCATCGGAGTCTTCAGCAAGAGATGATTCGCTGTCCGCTGTTAACACAAATCCAACCTCGGAGTCCTCTGAAATAGTTGATGCTGTGTCATCAGCTGAATCCTCCTTGGTTGCATGAACCACTGGTAGTTTCTGTTGCTTACTAGCACGTGGGCGTGGAGTTGGTCTCTGTTTAGTAGTCTGTAACTCTACTGGTTCCTGGTCTCTGATGTAGCCGACTGGAAGAAGTAGGTTTCTATGTAGTTTCTTTGTTTTCCCTTCTCCATCTTCCCGGATAACGGTAAATACAGGAATTTCTTGATTTGGTTGATCCAAAACAACATATGGTATATCTTCCCATTTATCAGCCAACTTGTGTCTGCCATCGAAGTATACAATCTTTACTAATACTCGATCTCCCTTCTGTATAGAAGCTCCTCTGACTCGAAGATCGTATGCTTCCTTCTGTGTTGCTTGAGCTTTCTTTGATGCTTCTGATGCCAGTTGATATGCGGAAGAAAGTCTATCACGAAGACCTTTGATGTATTTTGTAGCTGGCATCTTGGTGTCTTTGTGAAGTCCAAAAGCTAAGTCAATTGGCAAACGTGGCTGTCGTCCAAACATGAGGAAGTACGGTGCAACTCCTGTTGACTCGTGACGAGTGCAGTTATAGGCGTGAACCATGGGTGCAACGTAAGCTTTCCAATTAGTCTTCTGTTGTCGATCTAATGTACCAAGCATCCCCATCAAAGTACGATTAAACCTCTCTGGCATACCATTTCCCATGGGATGGTATGGTGTTGTTCTGGATTTCTTCATTCCAGTCAAAGTACACAACTCTTTGATCACTTTACTTTCAAAATTCGCTCCTCTGTCAGAGTGTATGCGTAGCGGAATTCCGTAGTGGACGATGTAATTATCAAAGAGTGCTTGGGCAGTAGTTCTAGCTGTTTGATTCCGTGTTGGTATAGCCTGGGCGTATCTGGTAAAGTGGTCCATGATGATAAGTACATCTTCATATCCTCCTTTAGAACGCTCAAGTTTCAGGAAATCAATGCAAACTAGCTCTAGTGGAAATCTGGTGGTAATGCTGACCAAGGGTGCAACTTGACTGTTAGCTGGTGTTTTCCTTTTCAAACATCTACTGCACTGTCCTATCCAATCATCAACTGCCTTGTCCATTCCTGGCCAGTAGAATCTGTCACGCAGCAGTGATAGTGTTCTATCCTTGCCTGGATGGCCCATATCATCATGCAGTGCCTCAAGGACGATCTTTATATGTGCAGATGGTAATACCAGCTGTGATTTCCTGTCATCACTAATCATCACGTCTCTGTATAGTACGCCATCTTTGAGAATAAGGTGTTGAAACTGTCGCAAGAGTAATGATGATCCAACCTCTGCTGTTGTAGGTTTCTTTCCTTCTTTAACATATCTCACAAACGGCGCTATCTGTGAGTCCATGGCTTGTGCTTGTTTCCAATTGATGATATCTTCATCTTTGTATTCATCTTCATCATCATCAGATTGCACTACATCTGGGTTAACAGCTAAACTCTCGATGAATGTGTTCGGAAGCTGTGAATTACAGATAGCCTGTACGGATTCTATCGATATGACTTCTCCACTATCTATACTTTGTGCATCTGGAATTCGGCTGAGTCCATCTGCGTCTCCATTTTTCTTTCCAGGTCGATACAAGATGTTGAAGTTGAAGTCTGCAAGGCTGCTCAACCATCTGTGACCGGTTGCATCGAGTTTAGCCGTGGTCAACACATATGTCATGGGGTTGTTGTCTGTCATGACTGTAAAGTTGCTGCCTAAGAGGTAATCCCTGAACTTCTCACAAACAGCCCACTTCAAAGCGAGGAATTCCAACTTGTGTGGTGGATATCTCTTCTCTGACTTTGATAAACTTCTGCTGGCATAGCTGACAACCCTCAAATGTTCTCCCTGCTTCTGGTACAATACAGCTCCAAGTGCAAATCCTGATGCATCTGTATGTAGTTCGTATGGAAGATTGCTAATGGCATATCCAAGTATAGGTGCTGACACAAGTCGTTCCTTTAGTGTTTCAAACGCTTTGTCTTGTTCGGGACCCCAGTGCCATGGTTTCTGCTCATGTTTCTTTACTTTCTTTTTCATCGGATTCGGCATCAATTCTGTGAGTGGTTTACTGATGTTGCTGAAATGTCGAATGAAGCGACGATAATATCCGACGAATCCGAGAAATCGTCTAACATCTTCAGGACTGGTGGGCTTTGGCCAATTCACTACTTTATCTGTTTTGGCTGGGTCAACCTCCACACCTTCCGCTGAAACAACATGGCCGACGTACTTCACCTTGGTCTTGAAAAATGAGCACTTGTCTGGTGCAAGCTTCATGTTGTGTTTCCGGATCCTGTCAAATACAAGGCGGAGATTGTCCAGATGCTCTTCATAGGTTCTGCCAAAGATAATCACGTCGTCTATGAAAATGCAACAAATCTTGAGGTGTAAATCTGACAAACATTCCTCCATCATTCTTTGGTAGGTTGCTGGTGAATTGGTCAAACCAAACGGCATTCTGTTGTATTCGTAGAACCCGAGTGGACCCACTGTGAAGGCGGTTCTTTCCTTATGCTGTTCTAGAATCTCCACTTGGTGATACCCGCTCTTCATATCAACACATGTGAAGTATGAGCTGCCTGCAAGAGCATCGAAAAGGTCTTCAATCCTAGGCAACGCATAACTGTCTTTTTTCGTAATTCTGTTCAGCTGTCTATAATCCGTACATAGGCGTAGCTTTCCATTCTTCTTTCTTACCAGAACTACGTTTGAAGCATAAGGACTATGTGATGGTCTAATAGTTCCATTTCCTAACAACTGTTTGAGATGTGCCTTCACTTCATCATACATGGCTGGTGGTATACGCCTGTATCGTTGTTTAAACGGGTGTTCCTCTAACAAATCTATTCGATGTTTCACTGTAGTGTTGCCAATATCCTGATCATTCTTAGCAAAGATGTCTTCGTATGACTTAATAAAATCTTTCCCTATCTTCAACTGCTCTTCTGTTAAGTCAATGGTGTTGATTTCCACTTGATCAATAATGGGTATCTTTGCTTCAATATCTTCTGTTTGATGTTCAATACAGACTGGTTGTATTTCGCATAATACTGCTCTTGGTTGAATGGTAATGGTGCGTGATGTTACATTGGCAAGTTGTACGTCTATCTTTCCGTTACTTCTGTACTTGAATTCTATAAGTGATGGTTCTACTTCAAGATCATTGCAGTTGGGTTGTAAAGTTGATGGAAGAAGCATAGCTGGTGTTGTACTATATGGTAGTTCTTTGTCGATATAACCTGGTATCTGAACCGTTGAATTTGGCTTGATGGTAACTGGCTTGCCAATAGCATTCTTGATAACAGCCAATGTATTGTTGTGACGTTGAAGTTCCTTTTCTCTGAGTGTGATAGTTCTAAAGGTAAGGTACCATGAAGTGCTGAGTTTTGATGTTTGTAAATACCTGTTGCCATGTTGCAGTTGCAATAACTTCATGATGTGTTGTAGGATATTGGTTCCAATGAGTAGTGGTACTTGGGTGTTGTATGTACTGTCTGGAATCACCAATATAATGCATGGGTATCTTTCAGTCTGGAGTGGTATCTGAAGTTCTGTTTCTATGTATCCTTCATATGGCAGTTGCTGTCCATCTGCACACTCTATATCTAATAAGGTGTTAAGTTGTTGAAGTGGCAAATCAATTAAGTTGTTGTTGTAATGTGTGGCTGACTGTTGAAACTGTTGATCCAGTGTCAAGAAGACTCTTAACTGTTCTACCATGTAGTATTACCTCAGTTTCTGTTGGGCTTCCAAATAATCCTGGTGGTACTTGTGTAGAAGGACCTGTCGTAGTTGACTCGCATAAGCCTAAGGGTGGTCCTGACCCATAGACTTCTTGTAGTTTAAATTCTTCTTTCCATCTAATATTGCTGTACAACCAATCTTATAGTGTCCTGGTAATCCACATCGAAAGCATTTCTTTTCTTCCTGGTGTTGGTAATTTGAAGTTAAAGTAGCTTGTGGTGTAGATGACTCATGATATCCTTGCTGTTGTACATGTCCTCCTCCTCTGTTGTACTGTCCTTGATTTCTGTTGAAATATCCTCTATTGTTCCTATAACCTCGACCTCTAATTGATCCTCTTCCTCTAAAATCAGTTTCCCATCTATCCATCCTGGTAGTAAGTTGATTAATCAATCCTTCAAATTTATTCATCTGTGATTCCTGTATTGAAGTATCAGAAATTGCAGTTGCTTTGGCTGGTTGTGGCTTATGAGATGATAACTTCCTCTCCTCATGATCTGTTTCTATCTGTCTAAGTACAACTCTGAGCTCATCAAAATCCTTTATGGTGTCAAACTTATGGCCTGATATATCCTTTAATTCTGTCTTCAAACCAGTCCATAGCATAGAATGTAGCATGCCATTTCTTTCTTTTTGTTGTACTAATCCTCTATCTACTGCTCGACCAATGATGTTTTCCAATCTACAACTCCATTTAGTAACTGTCTCAGTATCATCTTGTCTGGCTCGGTAGAACTGAGCAAGTAAATCCTCCTTTTTCTCCACAGCTCCATATATACTGTCAAGCTTGTGCAAGATATCTGGTATACTGGCTTTTGCTCCAAGGTGCATGGCAACCATTCCTGCATCTCCTTTCAGTGATCGTCTAACAGCATAATTGATGTTCTCTTGGTCGTACAATTTATCAGCCATCAATCCAGTTACTTCATACCTCCAAAGTTCGTAGCTGGTTTCCCCTTTGGTGTTGTTTCCAGAAAAGTTTGATATCCTGGGTGGATCTCTGTACTTGGTATGTTTGGATGGTTCATCTTTCACTTTCGGTTTAGACTCCTCTCCTTTATAAGCCAAACATTTCTTCATGAATTCTGCAATATCTACTGGGTGTTCTCCCACCTCTTTCTTCAATAATTTCAACAGAGCGATATCTTCAGGTGTAATTTCTTCTGGATTCGCCATATTGATATATATTTGTTTCACTTATAAGTGATTTGTAAATAAAGATTCACAAAAAAGTGAATAAAGAAAACAAAATTCAACTCAATATGAATAATGAGAAAAAAATGAAATAAAGTTTTCACTCAAGTTGATAATAATAAACTAAATATTCTGAAAAAAAAATGATAAGTAAATAATGAAAAATAAACTAAAATAATTTTCACTAAGAAGTGACTAAATAAGTTTCACTAAGAAGTGACTAAATAAGTTTCACTGATAAGTGCTTAAGTAAATACACTAATAAGTACTTTAAAAGTAAAGAATGTAAAAAAAAAATCAAATTCAAATTGTCTGAAAAGAAAATGTATAAATTAATCCAAAGTCAAATGTAAATAGCAATAGACAATAAATACAAGTAAATAAATATATGTGTCTGAAACTAAATAAAGTATAAGTTAATCAAAATCACACAGTATAGACTCTAAACCAAAATAGTATATCTGAAAATCAAAAAGAAAATAAAGATATTAATAACTACAAAGAAAATCAATGTATTAATAAATGAAAAGCAATTCAAGATACTCACTATATATAAACAATACTAAAGAGAATAACACAAATCAGTATAAGAAATATATATATAACCACAATGACTTACCAACTATATGCAAAACCTGAACTTGTATATGAGTTGTAAAGCTTGTACGTCTACAAACCCATGTCAAACAAGTATGATATCAAATCAAAGAATAAAAAAAATATGTAAATAAATATGCAAGTTAAATATATACAAATGAATATACAGACAACTATATATACAACTAGGACAATATAATCACAAGATAACTATACTGTATCACTGTTCCAATCTACTCAAGTCAAAGTACAACTAAACTAACAACAAACTATACCAAGCTAACCTAAACCAACCTAAATAACTCTCTCCACTAAAGACTAAGTCCAAGAAATAGTAATAGAAAGTTAAATATAGTATAAGTGCCTTTCCTAGGTATGGTGTAATATGGTGGATAAGTAAGGATGGTAAGTATGATGGTTAAATAATCAAGTGTTAATTGTACTACACAAGCTCACTGATCTCAATTAAACTTTTAAAGTTTAAACTTTTAATTCAAAATTTAGTTTCTAGAAAAGTTTAACTATTTCATCAAATGTTAAATGTAACAAATATCAATGACAATTGTACACAAACAAATCAATTTCACAATACACATGTACACAATACACATACATATATGACAATGTAAACAACAATGAACAATGTCAAATGCAATACACATAAACAATAAACATGACAATGTACAAATATAAACAATGTAAAGTACAATGTGAAATGCTAAGTCAAGGTGGAATGGACTGTGTGTTTATGTGTAACTATCAATCAATCAGTGTATGTTGATATCTCACTGGTAAATTTACTAAGTCCAAATAAAACAAATAAATTTGTAAAATATTTTCAATGTACAACTAAGTGTATGTGTGTATGCACAAAAATCAAAAGTAAATTTTAAATCAGTGTATCTAACTGCTAACTACTGATATGTAGTTGCTAATGTAAACAAAAATGTCAATATCTAGTACTTCCGGTTGACCTCTATGACCTTTCCCGGGGGTAGGGATACAAGTGTATGGGGTCTCAACAAACACAAAATGTTCAAGTCTAATTACAAAACTATGTATGAATAATGTCTATATCACACTTAATTTACATGTAAACTGTATGCTCAATACCAAATAACGATTGTCTATCTATTCAATATAAAATATCAAGTGTTTTTTTTTTTCAATGTAAACTAAAACATGAATGAAAATTTTGACAAAGTTTTTTTTCAAACTCAATTAAAGTTTCTAATGGCAATTTCCAAATGAACAAATAATTATGATCGGTTTATACAATACATATGACAAACAATACAACATATATAAACATACAATGCACAGTACTGACCCATTAATGAATTCACAATCCAAGTTGATATCCACATGAATCCAATTTCTGAACGTGCTGAATGTTGACACCGGAAGCTAAATAAATGTTACTGGTCAGTCAATATACGTAGGTAGATCTGTGACGTAGAATTATCGATGACGCGCACACAGGTAGAACACAGGTGACATCAACTGATTTGATCTGTGACGAAATATTACGTTGGGCGCCAAACATGTAGTCTTGTTTCGTGGCAAATGATTACACCAAGACAATATAAAGTTATGGATTCTTTATTTCGTTATATATTGTAATCCAAAATAAATACCCTGTAATAACAATACATTATATTAATGGATGTAATATAATTAAGTAACTATATAAAAGGTTTAAAACATTATGTTAACAATTATGAACAAGGAAACTGTTTACTTTTCCAAGCATTTAAATAATAAAAGAATACTATATAATTTCATTAAGTCGGAAATAGTGATCTCCAATTCTATTGTCTCATGAATACATCTAAATACCAAATCTAATCATAATGCATATGTCGATGCATTAGTAATACATTATAACAGTAATGCAATGAACTGTTAAATACCAAATTTAAATAAGCATATTTAAAAATAACATATACATGCAAAGCAAGAACATACGTGCAAACAAAGCATAAAGCACTTTCTAAAGCAGACAATACAATAAGCAAAACGCACATAGATTCAACATAACAAAACCTACCTCACAGGTATTTGTGAAGGCTTGAATACAATTAAAGTATGATCACATCAGGTTGATGCCGACATGGTGGGTCATCAATATGGAATATACCTTATAAATAGGAAAACCAAACTCCAAATAGAATATAATATTACAATTTACTAGACAATGAAAATGGTGTCCATTACACAAAGTGACCATGTAGAAATGTAAAGTTCCCGCCAAAGAATTGACCACTAATCAATACCAATAAAACACAATTGAAACACCTGATAAAAGTCACACCTGAGCGAACCTAAAATATACACTCCGTATAGTTTAACCATGCACTAATATAATACTACAGTATTACTTATATATAAAATACATATATCCTAAAATAACACTTTACCACACAAGTAACATTATTTCCATAAAGGTTGGAAGTTAGAGTTGTCTTTCTTTAATAATCACCTATTTAAGTAGTACAAACTAATCACTAGAAGAAGTGATTTAATATTAGTGTACATTGTAGCTTTAAATATAGAATACTAATGATCCAGGGACTAATTATGTTTCTAAACTTAGAACCAACATCTGTGTTGTCTAGGATGACCAGGTAATTTCAGGTGATGACCTTGTACTGAATCTAGGATAATGACATAAAAATCACTTGTTCAAGTATCAGACCTCAATTTCCTTCCCAAAAATCACTTCTTTAAGTATCATTCTTTTAATAACCTCCACTAATTTCAACACCCCCGAACAGTGAAATTTTTATCGCGAACAGTAGAATTTTATTACATAATCTGAAAGATGAAACCTTGAACTTCACAGGAAAAATACTCCCACTGCTGTGAAAAATCTTTTAAGAAAGTATCAGTTCATTATGTAAAGCCATTATTATAGCATTTTTTCAACTAAAATAGAATTTTCAGGTAAATGATAGCATCAAATGCATAAACCTTGCTACTTAAAAGAAGCAAAAAGTTCATATTTTTTAATTTTACTAATTAAAAGATGTTATTTAAAACTATGTGTTTAAAATTTTGAAAAAACTACAAAATCCCAATTTGTGACAAAACCTTGAATTTGCTACTCAAATAAGTGATTTAAAAATCACTTATTTCAGTAAGTCCCCTGACTGGTAAAGAATTTTCTGCAGAAAATCATGAAAATAGTATATATGTACATAAGTTTTATAATAAATCCATATTAAAAGCCATTCAATTAATAATATTTAATGGTCTTTTAAAAAGTTTATAACTTTGAAAGAGAGGAGTATACCCTTAATTTGTTGTTTGTCTACAACATGTATAATGAATAAACAACCAGAGTTCATGTGCGTTTGTAGCTCATAAAGCAATTGAGCTGTGCAAACTACCACCCTTTCATACATTTTTAAATGAAATTTCAATTTCTGATTACCAACTTGTAACATTGTATAAGGACAATATCGAATAAACCTTCATAATTCTGAGGTATGACCATGATGACCCTGGTTAAGTTGACACATTTGTTTATTCACCATGTTCATGATGTTCAAATGTATCACATGTATTAAATTTACATGTACAAATATGACAAATGTAGGTTTTGTCACAAGTTCTTTTGTTGAGCTTTTTTTAATACATTGTATAATTTTAAAGTAGTTATATAAATTTAACTTATTCTATTTGGCAAAAGACAGCATGGACAGATACAGAAATTAATGTGCTTGACATAAATAAATATGTAGTACATGTAGGTTATAAATGTAAAACATTAGTCTTAAACATGTTAAAAGAATTCTATTAAATGGGTAACTAAACAAAAAAAATCAAATCAAATATTTCATCGATAGATAACATACATGTACACGACATATATACATGCATATGATATACATCACAGTCGCCTGAAGATTTCATATAGCGAAAAAATGGGGGAAATAAAATATTTTTAGTAGTATTATATAGAATAAAAGAGCAACTGTGTATACATGTACCTACATGTAACAAATCATTGACATGAGTCCTTAATGCGAAAGTGCAAGAGCATGAAGACTCAGGAGACCAAACATTACCAAAGGCAAAGGAACATTCAAACTCATAAGTGGAGAATAAACTGACAATGCCATGGCTAAAATAGAAACAAACACAACAGCATAGAAGTATAACATAGAAAACTAGAGACTGAGCATCACAAAGTGAAACCCCACACAAATCACGTGATTTTAGTCCAAATAATTATAAAATGAATTATGACGTCTTGATAAACTATTCAAATTTTATTCTGTAGTTTTATGCAGAACTTCAAATCTTTGAGACCCAATTTTAGAATGAAATCTTTATTGACAGTGTTTTTTATTTGACGCCACCGTCCCTTTACTCCATAAATTATGACGCCTTTTGACGCCTGTGTAGTACCTCAGTTGAAATGCTTCGCCTACAAAGTGTCTGCAGTAGACTTAATAAAATTTGTATCCAATGTGAAAAGGAATATCATAGGATATCCGACTTAAATTTATTTTTGTTTTTTGCAATGCATTAATACTTGAAACTGAAAGCATATTTTCAGAATATTTTTCCTATGTGAATCAAGTATCATGCAGAAAAAAAACAATGGAGGAAAGGGTTAAGTGAGCTTAATACTGCAAAATATATCCAAAAGAAATGATTCCAGGACCCATTTCTCTTGGTGTTTTTTAAATTGGGTAGTTTTCAGGCTCAAAGACAACATTTTCTAAAAAAAGATTAAAAAAAACCCCACTTATAATCAAGAGAGATCAGGGAAATGCCAAGGTTTTATTTCAGGTGGGCAGGGCCAATACTTCACTATTAAAGGTTTTGTAAACATCGGACTGTTTGAGCTTTCTCCAAGGTACAAAGGTAGTAGTCGCATCAAAGGTCTTTGGATAGACCGGAACTGTGGATTCGAGACAGAGGACAGCAGCATACAAGTTCTGGTCAGAATAAGCCCATGTTGTAAGTAAAAAAAGTACAGCTAATACCAATCAACGAATTCAACCATAAAGAAACAACGATGTACATAAAATACATTCGAATTATGCTTGTCCAAATAATGACGACGGACGTCTTGCAAGGCTATTTTAATTTTTCATGGGACGCCTTCCAGAAAAAACATTAAAATAGCCTTGCAAGACGCAGTGGCGGATCCAGAAGGGGGGTGTTCCGGGGGTTGGAAGCCCCCTTTTTTTGGCCGATCAATGCATTTGAATGGGGACATATAGTTGCAACCCCCTTTATCCTGGGTTGGGACCCCCCCCCCTTTTTAGAATGGCTGGATCCGTCCCTGCAAGACGTCATAATTATTTGGACTAGGATTATGCCAATCATGCCGCAAAGCACAACTAATTGACATATTAGACCGAAACAGAAAATTTAGTCAGGTATGACTTAATCTCAACTTGAAGATCAGTTAAAAAAAACTAAATAAAGACTTTTTTGTCAGTTGCTCCTATAACTTAAGTTGACAAAGATACAAAAACTACTAGGCTACTGCAGTCAATGTAACAAGTATTTAAGGGATGAGAAAGATTACCGTGGATTTCTAGTATTTTAATTTGGTCCTCAATACTTATAGCCCTTATATTCAACTTGATTTTATCAAATTGTGAGAATTCTTAAAATGTGTTCGAAATTCAGTGAAAACTAACTAACTACTATAACATAAAGCCTTTAATTGGTCTTTCAATGTCATCGACTTATCAGTTTATTTTCGATTTTTGAGTTTGAATGTCCATTTGCAGGGTATCTTCCGCCACTCTTTTATCAGAACAATTTCGAAAAAAAGATAGTAATATGAAACTATGGGTTTTTTTTCTGTGCAAACATTTTTTTTCGCCTTCGGCGAAGAACAATCTATTTTTTTTGCGACAAACCGAAGACAATTTTTTTCTTTCAATTTTAGCATTACATATAGTGGCAGCTGAGGGTGAAACAAACAATTTTTTTTACTTCAAAAAAATCTGGAGGCCTGCAAGACGACTTTATTTGTTTAGAATTGGTATGGACGAATACTGTTATATATAATGCAGGGCAAGCTCATGTTGATTTTTCATAAAATGTATTGATTTTCGAGTTTCAGTTAATTTCATGTATCTAAGTGAACGAAAATCGAAACTACAATACAGAAATTGGACAAATATGCCATTAAAACATATGTATGTGACAAATCAACATGAGCTTGCCCTGCATTACATGTAACAGTATTCGTCCATACCAATTTTAAGCAAATTAATTCGTCTCGCAAGCCTCCGGATTTTTTTGAAAATTTGATGTTCACCCCAAGAACCGGTTTGGCCACAACATAACAATTTCAAGTTTATTTACAATTTAAAAAGTGTGGATATGTAAAGTATGTTTAAATGAACATATGTTCTCATAGTTTATGACATTATTCATTATAGGTTGACAAATACAGGCAAAGTTTAGATGTTTCTGAAGTGTCCTATATTTCGACTTTAGTGGAACCTTAAGAACCGTCATGTTAAAAACCGGCATATTAAGAGCGAGACTATCATGTATCATAATTTGTTGCATTATATTTGTTTACCAATTATAGTATGACTAATAATTGTTTGATTTTATATACATTTCTTGTAAAAATACATGGATGATATCAGCAGGATTTAAACACTCACTATGCGAACCTAAAGACAGCGATCTATATAAGATAAATATTTTAGGTCTTCTCTAACTCAACCAGTTAGACTATCTTTATATCTGCATTTAAACTACACTTTCGCTGAGACATGTATACTAAATGTATTTATATGTCTCTGACTTTCGTTATTGCATCGAGTGGAAAGTAGAGTGCATGCTACAAGATAGTTTAACCCTGACACATGTTCACTGTTCACGTGCTTGTCCAAAGTATTCGATATCGTCAGTGGTTGTCAATGGCTACAATATCTTTATGTCTATTTAGTTATTATTGATATTAGCTATATTGACAGCTTTTTTGGTATTTTCTTAAATTTATTATTAACTTGCCTATTAAACATATGTGGCTTAGACCAAAAAGAGTTTGCTTATTGTTCAGAAACTTTACTGTTATAAATTTTAATGTACTGCTTGAAATTGAAACAATAATAAAGATGAATCGAGGACAAAAGAGCTGTACACTCCTTTTTATTTTGTGGATGGTTGTGCTTGTCTCAAATCAAGAACCTCGTCAATGTTTGTATATTGGCATTCTTAAAGTTTTCTGTCATTTTTTGGACATTTGATGACGATGGCTGATTTGTAATGGTTTAAAAATTCTGATCAATTTACTTTCTATATTTATATTCAAGGCGATTTGGTCTTTAACATATATATGGTGTATTTTACTAATCTACATGCTATAGATACATGTTTATTAAGTGTAAGATTTAAAAACCATAATTATGTTAACCTCTAGATCTCTTAAATATGACTTTTTGCCGTTTTGTTGCAATCGAATTGACGTAAATGGAAATCATATTGTGTGTAAAAGAGACCAAAGGGACGGTCAAACTCATAAATCTAAAACAAACTGACAACGCCATGGCTAAAAATAAAAAAGACAAACAGAAAAACAATAGTACACACGACACAACATAGAAAACTAAAGAATAAACAACACGAACCCCACCAAAAACTTGGGGTGATCTCAGGTGCTCCGGAAGGGTAAGAGATGCACACCGAGAACATATAGATAACATTGCTGTAGGATAGTACAAAAAAATAAATGGGAACTCCTATAGTTAAAGATAAAAATTTAAAATAATTAATTGGTCAGGATGGGTCAGGATATTCATTTTCATTCGGCGTTTTGCAAGATCATTTTTTCCCAGATGCAAAATCAAGTTATTTTGTTGTATTCGATCGTCGATATATACATACCACTGATACGTGTGAATAATGAAGTATTGGAAATAATTACTTAATAATTTTGTTAGGCAATCAGCCTAATAGACAAACTATAAGAAACCATAGCAGAAACTCGTATAAAGATTTTTTGCACATTTCCTCAACACTGATTGATGAATCATTGTCTGTACGCCCAGTGGAAAATATTACATGCATATGTAGGACAAAGAAAGATGAGAGACAAGGTCTTTTTGTTGACATTACACGTCCATTTTGAGCGCTAACCATCAATATCAGGGGCGGATTCAGCCATTAAAAAAAGGGTGGTCCCAACCAAGGATAAAAAGGGGGTCCAACCATATGTCCCCATTCAAATGCATTGATCGTCCAAACAAAGGGGGGTCCAAAGCACGGACCCCCTTCTGTAACCGCCAATGAATATTAGGTATAAGGTTTACATCATAGTTATATAGTCAGTCAATTGTAAATTCTCTATTTGCCAACCTACTTAAAAATATTCAAAACTCGAAACTACTTATTTTTCTTACCTTACTGAAATAAATATATCACGAAACCCGAAAAAAATATATCACTATAACTAGAATTTCTTATAGTATGTCGATCATAATGATCGTGAAAGAATTATACCTAACGGTGGTCAAGTATTTGGATGGGATCCTGAAAACTCTGGTATAGGATCGTGAAGGAAATCTTTTCGAGAAGACATATGCAAGGTCAATTACTGATCAGTATGTGAGAAAAAACAAGGTTTTTACAAAACTACAAAAGTCAGATTGCTCCACGACATTTCAATGACATAAAATATGTAAACAAATAAGATAGTTTTCACAATTCGAATGACTAAACATCTTTTCTGTGTAAAACATCATTCCAGTTTAATGATTCATATGGTTCTTAAAGTTACATTGTGTATGCATAATCATAAACTTGGCAAAAAATGAAATATTTACAAAAAAATAGATTTTTTTCGATCGTGAAAGATCGCGTACCGCTTTTTGAAGATCGTGAAAAGGATCGTGAAAGATCTAGGTCTAATACTTCGAAAACGTTTAAATCATTTATTTGATTATCAGTATAGGGTCATTTATAAATTGGATTGGTATAGCAAATACTGGATTTGTATTACTAATTCCGGTTCTCTTTTGTTCGTGAATAGGGCTTTACTCGTTCATTGTCATTGGATCTGATTATATATATATCTTATAATACCACACCGACTAGGTGCCTTATAGAGATATCAGAATATTATGGCCGCTCTTCACAAGTTTTAATTTCTTATACAAATCTAAAATTGAGAATAGAAATTTAAAAAGGATAAACGATAGTTTTTATCCCACGGTGAATTTTTGACGAACGTTTGCATTCAAGCTTTTTACTACCTAGTTAATTCAAATAAGTAATAAAAACTATTATACATGTACCTTTTAAAGATAATTGGGGACGATATGTTAGACGTTTTCTGGAAATTTCGGTTTCTTTGACATTTCTATCCTTTGAAAAGACATACCTAACTTTTTTGTTTCAAGACATAAACGCAAACCGATGTCTGTGAAAGCATTCGGAATATCGTCTCTACATGAGTGTGCTTTTAATTTGTGTAATATTTTTTTAAAGAATCAATTTTTTCACATTGTCATGAATTTGGTAAACGAAAGGCATTCGTTTTTTTTTCATAAATTCAGCACAAATAATCTTCATACGTAACCAAGCCAAATATAATTTTCAAAGAGAGGACCCATGAACTCGTTTACAAGTTAAATCATTCTGAATGTTAAAAATTAGTCGAAAATCATCTTCTCTCAATATGTCACAGTTAGACGTCGCGAAAAACGTTGCGTTTTCATTGGATAACGTTGTATTATCAGATGGCGTCCCGATCATTTCTGATTGTGACGTTAACGTTCCTAGCAGCAGCCTGCAGTCTAATTCTGTGTTTGTCAGAGCGATACCCACGATTTAAAGATGATGAAAAGCTTCCTAATTCTGTTGTGTCTTCCTACACAACTGACTGTCATCAATAAAAATACTACCTCAAGGTAAGTCAATATTTCCTTTTAAAGGACCTATTTATAATTTGTTTGATAACCTCTAGCATATTTTGTCGATGAAAGTAAGATACTCTTTCAGTTGTTTCTCGGTTGTCTTGTGGAAATGCAAGATGAGTTTTAAAATTGTAAACTAAACAGTCCGAAACTTTGAAGATGATCTTTTTGAACTGATATTTTATCGTTTATAAGTGAATTTTTGCAATTAAATATAAACCAACATAAAACATCGAAGTAAGACCTAATTGACAGTCTCTTGGTTTCAGACTAAAGGTCCAACCATACAACGTTGTCACAGCACATGATCTTCAAAAGGATGGTACAACTAAGGTAAGAATTACTATCATAATGAGAAGTAAAATAAAATTGAGAATGGAAATGGGAAATGTGTCAAAGAGACAACATCCCGAACAAAGACCAGACACCAGCCGAAGGCCACCAATGGGTCTCCAATGCAGCGAGAAACTCCCGCACTCGGAGGCGTGCTTGAGCTGGCCCCTAAACAAAAATGTATACTAGTTCAGTGACAATGGACGTCATACTAAACTCCGAAATACACACAATAAACTAAGGTAAGATGACTTTTTTTGACGGATTTGGCTATACTCTTTGGACCTTTTGGATTATAGCTCTTCATCTTTTATATAAGCTTTGGATTTCAAATATTTTGGCCACGTGTTATGTATCTGTATTGTATGGTCGTATGTGTTTTGTAGTTAAGTCGTGAGAGTTGTGTCCCTTTGTATGATAATGATGCATATTTGTCATGTGATGTTATCTGTCTCTTTGAAATAAACGTGCTATGGAAATAGATGTGTTTTTATTGCTCTTAAGCAAATATAACTTTAGCGGCATGGGGAGGCAAGTATATGTCCCCCCATGTACGTAATATGGTGGAGGACTTCAAAACGACCCCTTTGAGTGTATTTTATGTCCTTTTCTGTGAGCTGTCCCCAAGATGAAGCATCAACTTTCTGAAAGTCTAGACCACGAGGCTGTCGGCGCCATTATTAAATTTGACCACGTTGGAATCTTGGCATTTTCGTTCAGTGGAGTATACTGAGCAGTATCATGCAGCTGACACTGGAATCAATTTTTGGATTTTATGTAAAATTTTGATGTTTCAAAAGTTTAATTTGGATTTATTACTAATATTCAGAAGTCACAAATTTATGGGAGTTTTCGTCAACAAAAGAAAACGGTAAAATTCAAGGAACTGTTTTTAAACAACATTGTATACATGCATATATCGAAAGTATTTTGCCATTTATTATTATAATTTGAACTTTGATTTTCATTTGGACTGTTGGACGCGATCGAAATTTCTACACAAACAATTAAATTATAACCGCAATTTGGCGTTGGTCAGTCTGACATTAAGGAAGACAGCTGTGTATGTTTATGTGTGCAGAAAACTGTAGCATGTGTCATGTGACGTCCCGGCCTATCATCTTACAGTACTTCGAAAATAATTGCTAAAGTAATTGGCGTTATCTTTAATAACTAATCAGCTTGACCTATATGTGTATTTAGGATTTAGCAGGGAAAATGTGTTGCAGTGTTGAACTATTTAAATTATACTACAGACGGTACGTGTGAGATTTATCTCGTCGTACGCTACCCAGTTACAAGGAAAACACCGACTTTAATTATGAATTCATTTAAATTTTTGTCTGAAGGATTTTTTTTTTTTTTTTTTATTATTAATACATATATTTCTGTTAACAGTGGACTGATTTGATAGCGGATTGTCAGTAGCGGTGAGATAATAGTCATAAATAAAACCTAGGTTGATATTGACATTTCTGGAGCTATTCATTTGTTTCATCTTTATTTTATTTTGTGAGTGTGATGTATGAGAGATTGAACACGTTAGAGAGGGAGAATTAGTCGTATTTTCTTTTGACTGCATATGTAACTTATGAAGTGTTTCATTGATGTTATATTTACCATTTTTAAGAGTTAAAGGTCTCTGATGATTATCTATCAATTTGATGTATACAGCTACATTTATGACAATATTCTAGTATTTTCCATTTAGTAGACTGAATAAATGTATTAAATGCATATTTTTTTGTGTTGTTGAATGAACGTAATGCGTGCATAAGGTCCTAAGGGGGAGATCGAGATGCCAGACGTTCGGATTTTTCTGCATTGTTGATACTGGTGTGTATGCCAATGGATGCTAGTTGTGAGAACTGGTCAGCCACGAGTATTTCAGTTATTATAAATGTATTTACATGATTATTTGGAAAATGATTTTAGTTTTATACGGAAGTGATTATATAGCTTGAATTTATAGTGCAATTTTTCTTCTTCTTGAAATTGTATATGGATAAAACACATAAACCATTTTGATAAAATTTGGGAAATTTTCTTTTTGGGGGCGGGATGTTATGTATCTGTATTGTATGGTCGTATGTGTTTTGTAGTTAAGTCGTGAGAGTTGTGTCCCTTTGTATGATAATGATGCATATTTGTCATGTGATGTTATCTGTCTCTTTGAAATAAACGTGCTATGGAAATAGATGTGTTTTTATTGCTCTTAAGCAAATATAACTTTAGCGGCATGGGGAGGCAAGTATATGTCCCCCCATGTACGTAATACACGAGCATCACTGAAGAGACATGTATTGTCGAAATGCGCATCTGGTACAAGAAAATTGGTACCGTTAATTTTATGAATTACTATGATTAGTACATGTTTTGTCTATTAAATATATATAGCTTCCGATAAAACTTGAGTTTCATACGGCAGTCACTATAAGTTTGGAATAGTTTTCTCAGTGAATTTATAGTACGCTCAAATTGATTTTTTTTTATTATTTCTAGCTCGACCTTTTTTTTTTTGAGTTGCTTAATCAACTTATTGTGGTATTTCATCATTCATTTATGTCAGAAAAAGGTTAAAGATTAAGCCATAGTGACTTTGGCATGTCATGTTTTAAAAGGTTAAGCCATAGTGACTTTGGCATATCATGTTTTAAACGGTTAAGTCATAGTGACTTTGGCATATCATGTTTTAAACGGTTAAGCCCTAGTTTCTTTGGCATATCATGGTTTAAAATATTAAGCCATAGTGACTTTGGCATATCATGTTTTAAACGGTTAAGTCATAGTGACTTTGGCATATCATGTTTTAAAAGGTTAAGCCAAAGTGACTTTAGCATATCATGTTTAATAGGTTAAGCCCTAGTTTCTTTGGCATATCATGGTTTAAAATATTAAGTCATAGTGACTTTGGCATATCATGTTTTAAACGGTTAAGTCATAGTGACTTTGGCATATCATGTTTTAAACGGTTAAGTCAAAGTGACTTTGGCATATCATGTTTTAAAAGTTTAAGCCCTAGTTTCTTTGGCATATCATGGTTTAAAATATTAAGCCATAGTGACTTTGGCATATCAGAAAAAGTTTAAGTCATAGTTACTTGGCATATCAGAAAAAGGTTAAGCCATAGTGACTTTGACATATCAGAAAAAAAGTTAAGCCATTGTGACTTTGGCATATCATGTTTTTATTTTGTACTATGTTTAATTCCTTCTTACATTCATGATATCTGAAGCCTTATAGTTTGCCGCTATAACTTTATCAATTCTTTTAAGATTGGTCTAAACTTGTTGGAAGTAATCCTGCTGTTTTTTGTGCTTTGTTGTTTCTTTCGTTGTATTCGAAAGATACAGATTCAACAACAAACTGACTAAGCGTAGGTTTACATATATATAATCAAAATTCAAACTTAAAATGATATTATAGGGTTATTGCATGAATATTGGGGAATATTGTCCCGAGTAGAATCTTATATTGCACGAGCTTGCGAGTGCAATATATGTTCTACGAGGGACAATATTCCCCAATATTCATGCAATAACCCTTTTATTGTATAGCAATATAATATTAAAAAGTAAAAATTGGTTTAAACTAGATTTTGACGTTGATGACGTCATGGATTTTTGAAGATTTATTGCACTAGTGCAATATTGGAATTTATTGCACGCTAACTTTTGGTTACTTTCTGTGGGAAATATTATATTGCTATACAATAATATAATTTATTTATCAGATTCAATAATACCAAGTAATGATAAATCTTGTAAAATAAGTCATACAAAAAGCTAGACTCAATCTGGCAGCCACTTTTAGCAGCCAATCAAGATAACAGCCACTTTTTCCCAGCCAATTTTGCACTTATATTTTTTATTTTTATTGTTTACCTTATTTCATCGTCTGTTTCTTAAAAGCAATATGTTCTTATAACCAATTTATTTGTTTGGGTTATAGTAATACTGGAGACATAGTAGGTGCCAGACTTAGAACTGCTTTCATATCAAAAGTCAATTTAAAATTAACTGTTATATGAATTTCTTTTGCAGAAGTTCAACTGTTGAGGAGAAATTCAGTGAACCACGATTTATTGATCAGTAGATTATCCCCGTTTCTCGAAGGTATGAATTTGAACTTGTTCTTTAAAAATACCTTTGCTTGTTAAGACATGTTCTTTTTATTGTGTTGTTCGTTTAGTTGACGTCTCGTTAAATTTTATTATTTTTAATTCATTAATAAGAAAATGCGAATTAATAGCCAATGAGACAACTCTCCACCCTGCAGAGACCAAATGACATAGAAGTTAACAGCTAATGGTCACCCTTACTGTCTTCAACGATTAACAATACCCATACCGCGGCATGGTCAGCTATAAAAAGCACCGAAATTACAAATGTGAAATATTTCAAACGAGAAAACTAACGACCTTGTTTATGTACAAAATAATGAACGAAAAACAAATATGACATTAAGTATATTTTCATATTAAGCATATTTTCATGTAAAGCATAATTATTTTCATATAAAGCATATTTTTATATTCAGTATATTTTCATATTAAGCATATTTCATGTTAAATATATTTTCATAATATAAAGCATATTTTCATATTTAGCATATTTTCAGCTTAAAAGTACTATGTACTCTCTCTGTCGTTTGATATGACTATTCGTGTAGATAGACGCTTCCATTTTAAATTTCTTTAATCTATTAAATTTTTAATCAAATTTTGACAGTCCTTGTGTTTTTTCAGACTCTCGAAGCAGAAATTCAGGGATTGAAATGCCTTTAAGAAAACTGAATAGAAATATAGACTATTTAGTCTCAGATATTGAAAGCCACAACAGTGAATTGGAAAAAATTCACACAAAGTTTACATCTTTTAAAGTAGAATGGCTGGAGCAGTCGAAAAAATACACCAACATATCTGAAAGTGTTCTAGTATCCAACATTGAAGCTCCACAGATATCAAGCGAACTGGATAGTCTTCGCGAATATATAGGTAAGAGTTCCTCATAAATGTTAATTTGTATATGAGACATGATTTTAGATTACTTATGTTCATGCTCTGTAACACAACTCATTAACCTGTAGTCGGCTTTTTTTTTTACGGTATACAATACGAACAATTCACTGTGACTTGATAAGTCTGTATTCACTCTACATTCCGTATAAAACTATTTCCATTCATATGATGGTGGTATATATAACTTCAAAATTAAATGCATATCACGCAACTTTAAGAAAAAAATCAAGCAGATATAATAATTCTTTAAAGTGTAAAGATTCACGAAATTTATCTGTAATTAGAATTAATATAGTAAATCAAAAATGAAATGGTTTCTTCATATATAGTAAATCAAATAAATCTAACGGAAGAAACAAAAAAAAAAAGATTTTAAGGAAAACAAAAACTCATGGTTTGGTAACTAGGGTGATTGGTAAAGGGAAACATTTGGTTCTTAAGTGTTGAATGTTTCTGTGAAATGTGTGTCGTCCTTCATATATTTGGGTTATATTTGTTTAGGAATAGTGTTAAGGGAAACATCTGTACGTGTGTTTTTTTTTTTTTTTTTGTTGTTGTTGGTTATATGGGTTCAATAGGAGTTAATACCATAATGACATGTTATAAGTTACAGTCCGATATCGTAGGGAGATTTTGCAACCACTTGACAGATGCAAATACTGATGGATGTTAATCCGGGGTCATTATTGAAAAAAACTGCAAATTGTGTGAATTCAATATTACCGGTTTAAGGGGGGGGGGGGGGGGGGGGGTCATTATATTTATTTTTTATTTCATATCCAACAAATCTAGCTTTTGAACAGCGCTATTGTCATAGTTATTATGTTATTGTTCAATGTTAGGTTACAATATTCAATTTTATTCAGACATGACGGGAGTTTGCAACATTTCGTACCGACTTAAGGTAGATCATAAGTAAATCTTTTTTGAGACAGAATTTTCTTATACTTAGCCAGAATGAAGATTTTAATATGCTCTTTTCAAAAATATAATAAAAAGTAGGGGTCACCGTGCTATTTTTCAAGCTATGAGTCATTGAAAATTGCCTAAATTTGGTTACATTGTTAATGGAAAAACACAATTGTGTGCATAAAAAATAATCTATGAGATAGAATTTTGAAATAAATTGTGAAAAGATTGGTTTTGTAATATGTTTTAAGAAAATAAAAAGAAAAAATGGTGTCACCGAACTTGTTTTCTTGCTACAAGTAAAAAGAAAAAAATTCCCTATCTGTCCAGTATAAATTTTTTACTAAAAGAGTTATCTTCCCTTAAATGGCTCATTTGAAAAAAATGATTCAAAAAGCATAACAAAATGATATTTGTTTAATTATTTTGAATTATACAATAAATTGCCAAGTTTTCTTTATATTATTAAACAGTCTAACCATCAAATTGCAAATCTGTCTCCAAATTTGCAGATTTAGGCAAATAACTAGACCGATTTTTTACTGTGATTGTTCAATCCAAGATGGCGGTATACCATGAATCTACCTTAAACCAGACACAACACGACTTGATTTGTATCCCTAAAAAAAAAATTTGCGTTTCTTAGGGATTCACAATTTGGGTACATGTTGAGAAATGCACCATAATGTTATAATAACATAAAGTCCTGTATAATGTTTAGGGTAACTACCCTATATCTTCATTTGTAATAAATCTTTAATTTTTCAAAATTCAACCGGAACGAATATATATTAATTTTTATATTTATGTATCTTAATTTAAAGTACATATAACCATAATAACCGCAAGTCAATTAATTCGCTGCTTGCATATCAAGGTATATTATATGTACATCCTGCCTTATACTGTTTCTACAGAAGTTATTTGGATCTGATACAGGAACTTATTTTTATTTTATGAATTATATTCAAAGTCATAAAAATGATATTGACTATATGGGAATACATACTGACTAAATTTATTCATTTGGAGAAAACATCAGGTTATGGTTTGATTAACTTTTGCCCAGTGATAATATGTGTTCTACTTGTACAACATGGTTACTGTTCACAGTGTTCATCTCCAGACTGTCATTCTGGATATTCTCCGTCGGAAATGCCAAATCCATCGACTGAGAGTGGATTGTGTGGAAGATTCTGTAGTTCAACTTTTATTTGTGATCCTTGTCAAATCTTGAACAATTCATCAGGTAAATAAGATAATAATCGTATCGAATCTGGACCTCCGAGTTAATTATGTATCTTGTATCTATACATTTGTAAATGGCAGCCTACGGGTTCAAGCTAATTCTTGTCGATTTCAAGTGCTTTATAACACATCGTAAAAAAGGGTCTCTAGGACAATATTTGCTAACAAAATCAAGGTTGAGGTTATCATCAAGTTAACAAAAGTTCAAGATATAGATACAGATACTTTTACTAAAAAAAGATATGCTACAACCTCCGGTCTTTTTTATTTTGCGATATCTCTATTTAGATTATCATCATTTTACGTGATGAAAAGGAAATTAATAACAACCCAACTTTTAGAATATGTATTGGTAATGCCTCTGCAGCCAGATTGTTTAACAAGACTGCTCGTAGATATCATCAAATTTCTCCCCGTGCAATAGCAAAAAGTGACTAACCTGTTTTAAATTAACTTCACAAAATACTGTAAGGTCAACAGTGAACTGGAGAGCTTTTTTTGCTCTCCTGTTCCTGTGACATTACTTGAAAAACTCTACACTTTATATATGTGGTGACTTGAACTCAGTCTAAATGTGGTATAGTATTCAATATGTGGGACGGACGGGACGAGAATGTTACAGATGAAATCACGAATACCTTTACTGTATTTTAGACATAAAAAAATCAAAATCTTGACTTCAAACCGCGTATCCTCTTGGTCTCAATGACACAATATTAGGACAGGGGAACATAACTAAAACTTTTATCGATGTCATAGATATTGTCGATAAACGACTTAGAAATAATAGTTCTCATGGTAAACGCAAAAACCGTAATCAACGTATTAAACATCGTATAAATTATACACTTTCTGATCTGTTATCTATAATAAAATATAATGGTATTTTTATAATATAATCAAGTAGTATTCAAACTCTGTCATGTACCGAAAGGTAAATTGTATGTTTTTTTTTCTGGAGTGTGATAAAATTAACTTTTTTGGCCCATTATTTGGATACACCCGTTTTTTTACAGCCTTGTTCATCACAGGTTTTCTTCAGTTAAAATATATGAATATCGAGTTGGAACTATTTATCCATAAAAGGATCAAAATAATGAGTGAGGTGAATATTTCAACAACATCTTGAGTAAAATAGTAATATTGCTATGCATGTTGATCTCAGTGTAATGAAACATTCCCTTAAAATACATTATGTCTTTAAACCACATTCACATGCATTATTCTGATTTGGAAAAATACATTTTCCTTCTGCCCCTGAAACCTAAATGTATCTCAAACTGGAAGTGATTGCACCAATAATACATGCGTTATCATTATTTGCAGGCAACCACCCCAAAATATTGCTTTAAAATAGGTTTAACTTGTACAAAATTTATAAAATAAATTAAAATAAAGCAAAATCAACATTTGGAATTTATTGAATACTAGTAATAAAGAACAATAATCAAAAGCCCAGAACTTATTTTCTTTAAAGGACAGTGATCACAAAGTTTCAGATTTTATTGGTTCATGACTTATTTTGGCATAATGCGTTTTGATACAATTGTATGTATTATGCAGTACAGAAGTGTGACGCTGTTAAATAATAGCAAAGATTTCCCCAATGAAAATAAAGTAGATAACTGGTTCAACTGATAGTTTTAAGAACAAAATTTTGGGTAATACCCCTACCCCTTTATTTTAGCAAGCACAACATAAAGCAATGTCTCCTCGGCATCTATACTATTAAATGAGAAGACAGCATTATGTGTGTCGCTTCTCTTCCTTCCACAATAAATTAATCATCATGCGTATGTGTCTTATAGGTACCATGCATAGTCGTATTTGTCATCCTCGCTCATGATTATTCCGTTTTGATTATTTTGGAAGGAAAACAAAAATAAAAGGCGGTCGGATATTTTGTTTAAAACGCGAAAATTTTTGAAATTAAAAAACAAAAAAAATACAGATTTAAAAAAAAGGGGGGAAGTGCTAACAAATTGTCCTGTCCCCAGGTACCTTTTGATACCTTTCCTGAAATTCTCCAGTCATAAAATATTTTACAAACATTCTTCCTACTACAGTTTACATACTTTCAACCACGCTCTAAATGCCCGCGATCTCGCGGATGTGTTCTAGTACTCTATAAAAGCCAGAGAGAGGAAATTGTTTTCATGGGACAACACTAGGTTATAAATATCTTCGCAGTTATTGAATCTGCTCATTCAACATTTTTTGGCTTCTGAATAATCTCCAAATTATTCTTTTTTTTAAACTAAAAAGATCATTGCACGAGACGAATAATTTTATGAATTAAAAAAATGATGAAAATTTTATTGAGGTTGATAACGACTGTTGTAATAATAGAATAAAATTGAGAATGGAAATGTGGAATGTGCCAAAGAGACAACAACCCGACCATAGAGCAGACAACAGCAGAAGGTCACCAACAGGTCTTCAATGCAACGAGAAATTCTCGCACCCGGAGGCGTCCTTGAGCTGGCCCCTAAACAAATATATACTGGTTCAGTGATAATGAACACCATACTTAACTCCAAATTGTACACAAGAAACTAAAAGTTAAAATAATACAAGACTAACAAAGGCCAGAGGCTCCTGACTTGTGACAGGCGCAAAAATGCGGCGGAGTTAAACATGTTTGTGAGATCTCAACCCTCCCCCTATACCTCTAGCCAATGCAGAAAAGTAAACGCATAACAATACGCACATTAAAATTCATTTCAAGAGAAGTCCGAGTCTAATGACTGAAGGTGTAACCAAAGAAAATAAACAAAATGACAATAATACATAAATAACATCAGACTACTAGCAGTTAACTGACATGCCAGCTCCGGACTTAATTAAACTGATTGAAAAATTATGTTTTCATCATATGAATATCAGGTACAATCCTCCCCATGAGCGGTTTAGTATCATACCCCATCATAACATACATGAGAAGAACATAACCCGTGTCATGCCAACAATTGGTTTATTAATAATACATGTGTTTAGTTCCGATGCAAAGACCCTATAAGTGAATCAATATTAACGCCAAAATATGCAATCTTTAATAAACATATCTTTATTTTCAAAATTTCTTCAAGTTAAAACCATTGTCAAGCAATACATGCAATATGTTATAACATGTACGAGGTACTTTTGTACATGTTATAACTTATATTTTTGCATTATACAAGTTATAATATTTACAAAAACGCAACATGTACATAATAATGCTATAAAAAATTAATTCAAAGATTTTCATCAAATTTTAAAATACATCAAGTAATATATGATTATTCTAATATATTTAAAAGTTTAAAACAAAAAGCTTGTGATATACAGATATATATTTTGAAAACAGAATATGCTCAATGTCAATTCTGTGTTGTCTTTTTCAGCTAATGAAATTGATAGATTGCTTGTTGATGTTCCAGCAGATTCTGATTTCTGTGGTACCATCAATACATACAGAATTTGGTTAGCTGTAGTTAACCAAATGGATTCTGGGTAATATTCTACTTTTAGTCATACTTAATAATTTATTGGATAAATCGTATTGTATTGATCATATATTCGTATGAATTAATTATTTGATCAGAAATCCAATAATGAATGTATAGGGAAAGTAATTTCCCTCAGTGATTCGTATTGTATTTGAAATGAACGCCATCTTCGACATACACAATGCTCAGAATCTAAAAAGACCATAGTTTGTGATCGACCAGTAAGGTCTAGCACAGATTGTACTTGATAAGACTCGATATAATCTCGACAGTACTAACCTGTAATTAACTGTACTTTACTAGTACTTAACAAGTCTTATTAAGTACTTGATAATTTTGGTATAGTCTGAATATGGTCTCGCCGAGTCTTGATCAGTCTCGCATGTCTCGACTCAGTCTTGACCTTTCAATTTAGTCTAGACTGGTCTGAATCAGCGTATCTATCTCAAATATATATTGATCTTACAAAATTCGAGGTTATTTGGTAGTTTGGTTCATTGCTGTCAAATTAAAAGATTTATTTAAAAAGTCCAAAAAGCTAAAAATTTTCCGTTCGGACTAAAATCAGATAGTCAACTTTAAATTGTTTTATAACTTTTCCAAATCAACTTGGATTTCCATATAACTTTACAGGTATCATACTTTTATAGTTTATGAAAATCCAAGTTGATTTTAAAAAGTTATAGAACGTTTATAAGGTGACTATCTGAATTTAGTCGGAACTGAAAATTCGACCTTTTTACATACCTATGTATTCAGTTCCTAAACTTGACGGCATTACATCAAATTACCAACCATCCTGGCATTCTGTAAGATCAATATATAAGTAGTCTGTATATAGCTAGACTAAATTTAGAAGTCGGTAATTGTCAAGCCTATATAGTTTTATGATAATCCAAGTTGATTTGGAAAAAAAATTCAAACATTTATAGGTGACTATCTGAATTAAGTACGAATGGAAAATTCTGGCTTTTTTAAACCTTTTTAATTAATTCCAATTTTTTGACAGCAATACACCAAACTACCAATAACATGGCATTCTTGATTTAATCAGAACTGAAAATTGTAGCTTTTTTACCTATAAATTAAATTATTTAATTTGAAGCAATGAACCAAAATTCAAATTAACATGAAATTTTGTAAGATCAATATATAACAAGTCTAGACTAAATTTTAAAGTCGAGCCTGGTCAAGACTGAGTCAATACAGGTCGAGACCATATTTAGAGTATATCAAAATTATCAAGTACTCAATCAGACTTATTAAGTAAATTCGCGACCAAAGTCGAATACCGTTAAGTACAGTGAGGTAATGTCGTTATTATGTCGAGTCTTGTCAAGTTAAATGGTTGACCACAAAGTATAGTCTTTTCAGACTCTGGGAGTAGTTTGAAGTGATATATAATCTTATAAATTAGAATAAATAAGATGGAACATCGTATTCAGTGGAATATATATACTATATAGATAAAAAAAAATTACTCAAAATATAATGCTATTGGAATGTTGCTACACAGAGACTGAATGTTCCAGATATGGTAATTGAAATCTATCATCCTTTATACCGTCAATATACAATATCAAGCCATTATCACACTTTAAATAACCGACTAAACGGAAGGGTTTTTTCTCATTGTTTAAAGCCGTTCGGTTTCCAATGCTTGCTTACATCCACTTCATTTACATTTTAGTAGATAGTTGTGTTATTGGCAATTATACTGCATCTCCTTATTTTATATTCATTGTCAATTTCTAGATTTCAATTCCGAGAAGCCTCTACTGGTGAAATGTTTGTCCCCGATAATATCATCAATGCAGTTATAAGTTCTTCGGTACTTGGATGAACATTCGGGTTATTTTTTAACTTGCTGTTACAAAATTTTAGAAATTACTTTAAATCAAGGAATATATCTCTCTAATGCAAAGCTAAGTTACATGCCCACCTTTGATAAAACTTGTTTGTACTCTTCAGACAAAAGGTTTTCATCTTTTGGAAAAGCTAAGAATTTTCAAATATGTTTGCCTCGAGCGGGCATGACTTAAGAGACCCAAATGCGCATCTGATGCAAACACTAGGTACCGTTAATGTCAATATACTATGTTCAGTCAAACAGTTCTTTGGAGTTCACAACGGACATTGTGCACGCTGTTTTATAAATACTCTGAAACTGGTGTTGATGGCTCATACAAATCTGATTTCAGTCATATATGTCCGGTTTTCTGTCATAAACAGTTCTTCTATAAGCAAGAGGCAAATACATGTAGGGAATATGCGTTACTTACGTAATTTGTGTTAATTATTTACCTGACCGATCAGAATAATTTTGCTCAACTTTTTCCAGTAACATGAGTAAGTTAATTAATTTGATGGCCTTCTATAGTAAATGGAAAGTGAAAAAAAATATCAAACAATGTCAACGGATATACAATTAAAATATAGTTAAAGTAAAAACATCTAACATGTGTTTACATGCACATATTTTAATCGTCTTAAGAAACATGATTTCTGAATTAATTCAGGGACCAAACAATCGATGCAAAGAATTTTGCGGATTATTTACGGAAAACTGGATGGAATTTGGAGACGGCATGTGGAAATAATGTTGTGATATTCCTTTCACGTTTTGATAGGCAGGTAAGTAGTGTAAAACTTCTTATTTCATTCTATTCTTGTTCTTGTTACCAACTGAAATTCGGTCTAAAAACATTATGCCGTAATCATTTTAACGAACGTGGAATGAAGTAAGAAAAGCAGATGAAAAATTCCTCCCGGATTTCGAAGCATGCATTGCCTTATTGACTTATTTGTAGATATTCCTTTGCTGAACATTATTTATGTTTACAGTTTATCTCTATCTTTCATAATTTTCAAGATAACAACCAAAAAATGCACAATTTCCTTAAATTAACCAATTCCGGGGGAGCAACCTACCAATAGGTTGTCTGATACGTCTGACAATTTCAGGGCAGATAGATCTTGACCTGATGAACAATCTTACCGGGTCGGGTCATCGAACACAAATTCTAAACTAGATACCATAATGATGATTGTGGCTAAGTTTGGTTGAATTTGACCAAGTAGTTTCGGAGAAGATTTTTTAAAAAGTTTACAGACGACGACGGACGATGAACGCCAAGTGATGAGAAAAGGTGAGCTAAAAAAATCAACGAACCAGGGGCCGGTGTCACGAAGCTATCATAAGATATATCTTAGGACATGTCTTATGGTCCTCTTATGACTATTGGAGCCATATATGAGACCTCGCACCGAAGCTGTCTTAGGATAATCATATCAAACATATCCTAAACCTGTCGCAAGTTCATTTAATTTTCAAATATTAACATGGTTTATTGAAATATTCATGTTGTTTTAGAATGTCTTCTCATATATTACCTAACGTTTTGAATGATATAATTAGATAATATGTAAAATAAATATGAAAAATAAGTGTAATTTATATTATTATCTATAGATGATACACCAATATATATTTGAAACTTTAAATATAAGTTGGGGGGGGGGGGGGGAATAACCTGATGACATTCATTTTGTACACGTGAGTTGATATCAATTTGTCACTGTATCAGTTATAATCAGGTTAAAATAGAATAAAATCGTGCATTTTTGACATCAATACATGGAATGTTCGTTGTCGAGAGTTCGTGATAATAATCAATCTATAAATATTTAGTTTTAAGCAAAAAAAGGGAAATAGATAATTAGATGATAATTAGATAATTTGTAAAATTAATATAAAAAATGAGTGCAATTTAAATAAATAAACTTATGACTATCCTAAGATCATAATTAACTTCTCGCATAGTCCTATTTTTATGATCAACTATAAGAAATGTCTTGATTTAGAACACTTTGTGAAAAACACTAAGGAATGATATATATCGTAAGACAATACTAAGACATGTCTTGGTCCCAAGACAGCTTCGTGAAACTGGCCCCTATTTACTATATCATGCTATTCAGACTTTGTAAAACGTCACCAGTGTCTGGGAAGAAAGTTGATTTACCAGGGGTATGTCAAAGAAATTCTCGTCCTTTTTCTAAAAATAAGTTCATCGAAAGGTACCAAGACCTTCTTGATAAATATTCAATATCAACTTAACAGATGGTCTGTTTTTTTGTGATATTCGTGTGACGCTACTATGTAATTATGTATCCCGTCATACTTTGAACGACAACTTTATTTTATATCTACCTATGTGACGTCTAACGCGCGAGGCTACGCTAGTACTTAAAATATTCATTTCTTTATGGGTGGATTTTACATATAAATAAAATCGTATAATAAATCGGAAAATGAAAATGTTAAATTTGATGTATACCTTGTTGTGCTTCATTGTTACATTTTTTTTTATAGTGATTAAGATGATAACACAATGTTGACTGCTGTACCCCTATTTGTGACATTTTTACCTATTGTGTCTGTTTGTTTTGTTCACGCATCGTTGTCAATATAATGGAATTTGATGCGATTGTCATACAAGTGAAAGGTTTTACTGGCTATAAAACCAGGTTCAATCCACTATGTTCTACATAAGAAAATGCCTGTACCAAGTCAGGAATATAGCAGTTGTTATCCATTCGTTTGGTGTGTTTGAGCTTTTGATTTGGCCATTTGATTAGGAACTTTTCTTTTTGTGATTTTACTTTATGCTATAATTAACGCCAAAAATAAAACTGTACGGAAACACATTGTAATATATATATAAACAAGAATAAGGCGATATAAGGTCAGAGACTGGACCTTTGGTATTCATAAATGGCCAAAGCAGTTTGACAGATAAATGTCATAGTTTCATAATTGAAAATAGTCTGGGCAGTTTCAAATCTTTGAATTCCTTTTCTTTTTGTTTGTTAAAATCCGTTCAAACCTCGCCTTAGATTAAAATATAAACATTTTTACCTTCATTTCTTTTCCTAAAACTTTAAGTGCAGTGTACATGATCACAAAAAAGTCAATGCTGATAATTCACTCACTTCTTTCGAGATTTTGGGTCCTGGTTATTGTTCAATTCTCACTTTATGATCTATTTTAAATCGTTTTTTTTTAACTTTATTTATTCGAGTGTTGCTGATGGGTCTTTCTATAAATTATAAACCGGGTATCTATGATGAGTTTATTCAAGTAGATATTTATTCGAAATCTTGGATTTGAGTATTTACCAACAATGTATCTGTTGTTATTCTTAATTAAGGTATATACATCAGCAGGCAAAGCTGCTTTAAAAGTTTTGAATGAAGAGTGTATAGAAGGCATATTCAAAGAAGCCAAAAAAGATTATTTTTCAGCTGACGATTTTGAAGGAGGATTAAAATTCATGGTGCAGGAATACAAGTAAGTACTTTGAATCTAATTCTTTTGAAAATTATACGATTAATTTTGTTTCTTGGTGGGGATCCAAGATTTTGAAAAGGGTGTTAAAAGAAAAGGTTAAGATTTGTACTAGTAAAATTCAAACAAAATTAAGTTTGAGATTAAATTATATTTTTCATTTTAGATTTGTACATAGAGCAAGCGCTCCTTCCAAGAAAAAAAAAGTAATAAAGTAGTAATTATTATTCAAAATACTAGTAAGGATTATCAATTGGTAAAATTATGCTAAAATATTCAACTTCACAATTTAATTGTTTAGCATGGTATATAGATGTTATATATTCCATATATCTTATACAATCAACTCATGATTTATTAGAAACGAAAGATAGATATATTACACACAAATATAAGATAAGTACAAAATTTGTAGTTGTAGTAGTAGTATACTGTGTGGTGATTTTATAATTAAATAAATTAACGATTGTCCTTTGTTTGACACTGACAGATAGATAAACAGACAAATAAAGGTTAACAAGTATGTGTTGCGTCTATGATGGGCGTAAGAAGATTTTTGTTCTCTACGCCAAATGAGACATATTCGAATAACCCCATTGTTTTTGACGTCGACAAAAGGCTTTTGCACAATAAACACAGTTTGTGTTTACAGATTTTCAAAATAGTGCCATGATATTTTCCGTATTTTCAAATGCCGTGTAATATTTTCCATGAATTTATTACTATAACAATTAAGGCAACGCACGAAAAGGCCGCTGTCGACACGTTACAATCAGCGTTTTTTAAAACTGCTCTGCATACTAGTTAGATCTGTTCAAAGTTGTGACACAAGATTTCAATGTTCCGTTTGCATCACTTCGTCTATCTTTTTATGCAAATGAAAATTGACCTAAACAATAAGATAGCTTATCGAATTGATTCCATATAATTGTATGAACTATTAAAGCAAAACTTTTAAATTAATCTCATTAAAAAAATTACAAAAGCAGATATGAAATATTTTAGCACTATTTTCGACGAAGCTATGAAATATTTTAGCACTATTTAGTGAATTTCCAAAAACCGCATGATACCATGAATTATTTCTAAATTTGACTTCCAATAAATTTAAAAGTGAGAAATAGAAGTTAATTTAACATACGGATACAGGAGATATATTTGTTTATTTATTTAGTAGATGAAGCGAGAATAAAACCCTGTTTCAAGGGCATATGATACAGTTTTGATCCCATAATGAAATTTTGATGAAAATTTACGAAGAGGCTATTTTTTACCTGATTAAATTAAATATGTGATAAAAAATATACCTTCATGTGCTACTTTTTGAGTAAAATGAGGTCGAAATTTCAGATATTTGCTCAAAATTTGGATTTGTGGACGTATTTGTCCTTCCGACAGAAATGCATAACCTTTTTGTTTTAAAAGATAAACACAAGCTGATTTTTGTTAAATTATTTGTTATTTCTGTTTTATATAAGAATTCTATAAATTTATGATTTGTTTTGTTTAGAAATAACTAAAATTTATCAAATGTTCATGAATGTAGAAAAAAAAAATCATTTTTTGCTGTATATTTATCAAATTTAAAAAAAATTGCCTTAATGACCCTTTCATGAAAATTGGTACAAATAATCTTCATACGTAATCAAACCGAATGTCATTTTAAAAAATAGGGCTCAATGAACTCATTTTCAAGTTAAATCAGTTTGAATGGTAAAAATCAGTCGAAAATGCATCTTTTCCCGATATGTCACAGTTTGACGTCGCGAAATTTTGAAAAGATGTTATATATAACAATAGGTTATGTTCAACACAGCCTAGAAAACATTAACAAGGTTATTTTCTATCAATGTATTTAGAGAGAGTAATAAATATACGAATCTGGAAATGAAGAATCTGGAAATGAAGTCAATTAGAAATCCAGTTTTTCATTTAATACTGTATCCTACAGAAGTTACTGTAAAGAATAACATAATTATTTTTTTTCAAACTTAAGGTGGTACCTAACACTACAGGGAAATAACTCTGTAAAATCAGCTAAACGTTTAAATCACGTTCTATTGTTAAGGAAATGTTAAGCTTCTCAATGATCAAAATTAGTGTTTGTCCAACTGCTATATATCCATTGAAATTTTTCCGTGAAAGTATCGGTTTCAAAAGGTCAAAGTAAATATTTTGTGAAAATCTTATAAAAATTAAACGAGCCAAATTAATTTTAGTCAAAGTGTTGGATGCAAACTTAAATACTATTGAAACTCCTACACAAATACATTCAATTTGTAACAAATGTGTTTGTTCTAAATATATATAAACTTTGATATTATAATTTTAGATATTGATATAACTTTATTTTCAGGAAAGCTTTGAAAGAAGGAGAATGTTCGGATGAACTTAACCATTGGATCTGGGCTGCGCCATTGATAGCAGTGGCATTTATTACTGTGATAATACTATTTTATTATATAAGTTCTTCAGGGAAAGTAGGCAGTGGAGGAATGGGTGGAGTAAGGGGTGGACGGAGACACGGGGGAGGAGGATGGGTTGACAGAGGAGGACACTCAGGAGGAGGAGGATGGGGTGGAGGGGGAGGAGACGGAGGCGGAGGAGGAGGAGGAGGGGGTGGTGGAGGAGGAGGAGACGGAGGCGGAGGAGGAGGGGGTTGTTAATTGGATGAGATGTAAATGTGTTTTTGAATAGACAAATAGCAACAAAAGCAGAAAAGACATTAAAAATGCAAAGTATTAACTATAATTATTGACTTAATATCCTTTGTACTTTATAAAAATTCTTAATCGACTTAATTCGTGATAAAATTAAAATAAAATCTTGGCAGAGTTTTTTGCCGGGAAAAGAATTGACATTTGCAGCAATTAATGAATAAATCAAAGATTAAAAGAAATTTGTATCATCATATTGAAACATATGGTCATTAAGTAAATATTGAGTATATATTATTACGAATTATATGTTCTTTCATCCCACCGCATACAAATGTAATTATAACAAACTGCTTCTAAAGTCTATTGTCCGCTAATTTCATTTTCTTATGTCCATTGTGGTCAACTTATTTTAAAAAAAATGATGTCAATATTTTCCTGAAGTTATGCAGTTTGCTTGTTGCATTCGATTGATCAAGGTGAGAAGACTCATCAATCGTATAGTTCACTATATACATAAAAGCACAGCTTTGCTGAAAAATTCATGTCTTATCTTATCTTACAGTCATTGATTATCCGTTTTACAGATGGTCCGAGGACATAGTTATCGTCCTTTGATTTTCGTTGTATAGTCCCTCGTGGGGACAGTGTGTTACTTGCCAATTTTTTTTTATACCTCTTCCAAATGTATTTCTTCATGTTTTATGCCTCAAATAGCAAGTAGGGGGATGAAATCACACTGTAAAAAGATTTGGGTCATGGATTTAATTTGGTCCAGCTGAACGGAGTGAAAAATTAGCACTTCGGAAGCTGTCAAAAGATTTCAACATAAAAGTGTCCATATTTTGAGTTACAGCCGATGAAGTTTTCTATAATTTTGATATAATTTGTCCCAAAAGTAGTATTACACACTGTAAAAATATTATTGATAACGCGCAGGTGAGATTTTTTTTTATTTTCAATTATTGTCTAAAAGAAATGCACTACGAAATAACTGTGTACTCGGACCAGATGACAACATAAATGTTTTAATCTTCGCATCTCTAATCCTGTCCACTTTTCTCTTTTCTCCAACGAATAAGATTTCTCACCGGGTTTGTATTATTATGAGCATGACGACGATTGTCACATGTGGAGCAGGATCTTCTTACCCTTGCGGAGCTTATGAGATCAGTCCTGTTCTTGGTTTCTTATATTGTGTTATGTGTACTGCTGTTTGTCATTTTTGTTTTTATCCTTGGCGTTGTCAGTTTATTTTCGACTTACGAGTTTGAATGTCCCTTTAATATCCATAGACTCTCTTTTTATCTTCTATATTGTTTGTATTTGTTATTATGGTTTGATATTATTTACCTTCGACCTTTTGGGGTTTACGTATACATTAACTATACCAAGAAGAATGCATGACTAGAACATATGTTAGTAAATGGTAAATGGCGCATTACAATAATTGATAACAAACAATTCCTGAAACGCTCGACAAAACTCAAACTGAGCTTTTGTTGATGGTCTTCATCTTAAAGTCTAAGTGATGCCTACCACCTGAAGCAAAAGTAAACATCTAAATGCAAATAAAAGACGTTTACTAGCACTGTTTTAATCAGAATGTTTGGCATTTTTCCCTTGTCATCGTCCCAATCAATAAATATCTTAGAATGTAAGATACAATACCAGATGACAATCGGTCTAGGTCATCAATCAAATATGTGTCAATTTTGAGACAGACATGTAATTCATTTGACTTTTTATATAAATAAAAAAAGTTTTGTGTTAGACGACTGATGCTATATTTATTTGTTTTTGCTTCGTCAAATAGAGGAACATAACTTAAACTTTTATAAAAAAAAATATGTAGTGAATGTATTTAAATTAAACTGTGGCACGAAAAGGAGTCTCGGGACCCTAATTTCTCTTGATTTATTTTACACGCAAATTATAAGAGCTATCTTCCCTCCATATATTTTATCTATCCATCTATCTTATAACGGTATCCTTTCGCTTTCTTTTTATCATAGAAATTGGCTTTTTATGTATTATTCCTTATATGAAATCAAACAATTTTGCTTAAACTTTAGCTTGTAAAATCCCCTTGACCCATACTTTTTTATTAAAATTTTAAACTTCCATGGTAATATTCCTTAAAAAGCACAAACATGTCGGCATTCACCTGAAAAGCTAACAAAACCTTTAAACAGACTTATTGAGAAGGGTTATAGTTACGATACTGACTGTTATGTAATTAAAGATGGCATGTTTTGGCTTTAATATTGATTCACTTATAAAGTCTGTGCATCCGACATAACATATTTATTCTAAAACCAGTTGTTGGAATGATACGGGCTATGTTTTTCTTACATGTTTTATGATGGTATGATACTAAACCCCTAACGGGAGGGAATGTGCTGATTGAAAGACATAATCTTTCAATCTGTTTAATTGAGGTCTGGAGCTGTAGCTGGCATGTCAGTTACTGCTAGTAGTCCTTTGTTAATTTATGTATCATTGTCATTTTGCTTCGTTTCTTTTGTTACCTATTCTGACATCGGACTTCTTTTAAATTGAGTTTTACTGTGCGTATTGTTATGTGTTTCTTTATTCTACATTGGCTAAAGGTATAGGGAGAGGATTGAGATCTAAAAAACATGTTTAACTCGGCTGCATTTTGTAGCCTGTCCCAAGTCAGAAGGCTCTGGCCTTTGTTAGTGTTGAATGATTTTTTCTTTTGTATTAGTATATTTCGCAGCTTAATATATCGTACATTATCACTGAACTAGTACACATTTTTGTTTAAGAACGAACTGAAGCACGCCTCTGGGTACTTGATTTTCTCGCTGTATTGAAGAACCATTGGTAGCCTGTTTCTGCTGTTGCTGTCTCTTTTACAAATTCCCCATTTCCATTCTCAATTCTATGATATAAACATGATAAACATAATTTTGGCAAGTTATAAAAAAAAATGTATCGATCATGTCTTTATCGTTCAGAATCAATCAACAGCAAATTTCAAGGTCAAAATATAAAATTGAATACTAGTACAACTTCTGGTTATTTTTTCTGTGTATCTTTTTTTTAAATATATATTATAGAATTATAATAACAGCGGAACCTTACAATTAGGTCTTTAAAAAGCTTTTATGGTTACCACCAAAGTTATAAATGATGGACTAACGGGAGGGATTGTGCTTGATTTTGATATGACAAAGACATACTCTTTCAATCGGTTTAATTGGGGTCTGGTGCTGACATGTTCATAACTGTTTGTAGTTCTTTGTTAATTTGTGTATCATTGTCATTTTGCTTACAAGCTTTTATCTGTTATTTATTCTCGCAACGATTTCGTCCTTTTTTTAACTGAGTTTTACTGCGCGTATTGATGGGAGGGTTGAGATTTCACAAAACATGTTTCGCTCTGTGGGATTTGTGTGCCTGTCCAAAGTCTTTGTTAGACCGTTTTTTTTTTAATTTTTTTTTTAAATTTTGGTTCATGTATATGAAGTGTGACGTCCATTTTTGCTGAGCAAGCACACACATTTGTATTTGGGGCTGCTGTAACCCACCTCTGAATGCGGAATTGTCTCACTCATAGAAGACCCAGTTGTTGTCTTTTTGGTACCTTTCTCGTTTCCATTCTCAATTTTGTTTTTTTCGTAAAGATTCAAGATCTGGAATAGGAAATATGGACATATCAAATTTTTGCTTTATGAACATCAATCAGACTAAAATTGGTGCAAAAAACGAGATGTTCCACATCCAATTCAATTTTACTCAAGAGGTTATACTTCTAGTATTGCTTTCTTAATATTAAAAAATGGTATAAAGAAACTGAATAGTGTTTTATTTCACAAAAAAACCCAGTAAAAGTCTGAAATGGCCAATAAATGAAATTGACTGTACTGAGTTTTACTCGACCAGTTTGAATTGGTCTGATTTTTACTAGACATTACTCGACCCAAGTCTGAAAAAGTCTTAACCCATTTTCGACATGTACTATACCTTTTTTTTCAGTCTAAAAAGTAAAATCACAAAAATACTGAACTCTAAAAAAAATCAAAAAGAAAGTCCCTAATCAAATGTCAAAATTAAAAATCACTCACATCAAACGAACGAATAACAACTGTCATATTCCTGACTTGGGACAGGCATTTTCCTATGTAGAAAATGGTGGATAAAACCTGGTTTTATTAACTAGCTTAACCTCTCGCATGTAATCGCATCAAATGTCATTATGTTGACAACGATATGTGAACAAAATAAACAGACTTAATAGGTGAAAAAGTAAAAAAATAGGGGAACAGCGGACAACATTTAACAAATTTATATGAAAGTTATTTCTTTTACGTTTTATCAATTGTTTTTCTTTTGTTGCACATCAACTTAAATGTATATGAACAGATGATAATGTAATAATTTAAAGAAGATTTTAAAATCTTCTTCTGATAATAGACAAACAAAGCTAAATCAATTGATAAGTTGTAAAGACTGGTTAATTGACAAGGTGAGACAGATATGAGGTTGACCAAAGGAAACATTTAATCCTGTGTCTTGTTTGCTTGTGTGGGATGTGTGGGTTCATACCTATAAATGGAGTTTTTTGTTGGTTTTTTTTTTATGGTAGTAGGGTAAACATCTGTAAATGTGCGTTTTATGTTGTTTTGTGTTATGTGTGTAAGATAAGGGTTTTAAAATAATAATTATATATATAAAAAGGTTAAAGTATTGGTATCTTATAGGGAATTTAGCAACCACTCGAAGGATGCAAATACTGGTGGGTGTTGCTTAAGGTCAAAATCCATAAACCTTAAAGTCATAAGAAACCTCAAATCAAAAAAAATAATGCATATGTTTTTTTTATTACTCAATGGATAGTTTTCATTATAAAACTTATGTACATATACTTTTTTCTGAAGAAAATTCTTTAAGTTATTCATATTTAGAAGAAGTTTGCTTTATTTCCAAGAAGCAATTCCCCCGACATATTTCCGTATGCAAAGTGACCTCAGTGTGACCCATCTCATAAAAATCCAGTGATCACAATACGCATGGATGTCCTTAAAATAAACTATTATCTAAATTTACATGTTAAACACGTGCTCAATTTCCATGTTTTTTGTTGATTTTTTGTCGATTGTTGACAAACAGGTGACAATCGTTAAACTTCGGCTTCAAAACACGAACTTTAATTACCTGTAATATTTTTACTACAACACTGACCGATTGAAAAAAAAATTGACGATTATACGAAATTTACACAAAAAACTGATAAATTCGTGCACAGAAGACTAAGTTTATAATGTTTGTATGCATTGGTTCAAGAATTGGATGAACATTATTTTTCACCGGTCACTCGTTTCTTATGACTTTAAGCCTCCTGGTATTTTTATATTTAAGAGTCAAAAGAATACTTTTTTATACTATCTACAACAAATTAAATTCTTATACAGCGCTATTATTATAGTTACTACATTGTGTTTCATTAATATCGGATTTTTTTACAGAATTGTGAAATTGTGCACAGAATGAAACCTGAAATAACATGGGTTTTGTTTTAATCTGAAATAATCAAATTTTGCTTTACTTGGAATTGACCTTTCATAATCTCCTTCACATGTTTGGGACAAGATCTCAAAATTTACAAAACTCCTCCAGTTTAGATCATTTCATCATGTCAATAAGAATTGACAGTTTTACTGCATGTTCATAAATACATTAAAATATTGTAGGATCAGGCAGTTTCTTAACTGTGAATTTATTAAAGATTTGAATCGTTTAATAAGCCTTGGGTCATGTGTTATTTCAGGGTGAATCCCCTGGATTTTTTTTATTGGTAATTACTTTTAAATATTACAATCTCCAACCGGAATAAATATAACTATATAAATTCATAGTTCAGATACCTGTTCATTTATTTCAGATATTTATAAAGTATTTAAATTAAAAGTACATACGCTAATCAATTTAACCACTTTTTGCATGAATAGTCATAACGCGTATTACACCCCCGCTCTATTGTTATACTTGAAGGTTTCTATTTCTGAAACAAGTGTAAATTGAATAGATCTGGTTTTGACTAATTTGTGATATCGAAAACCCTGGTGTAATAATTGTTTACTACAAGTTGTTTGAAGATATTAAACCACATTTTAGGAAATTCCAATAGCGAAAATGTATTTTAAAAAGTATCTTTTTTTAAAGGAAAAAAAATCTTCAAATTCTCCTTTGTTTGAAGATAAAATTTTGTCTCTATTCTAAAGCATTGATCTTTAAAAAAAAAGGGGGGGTTATTACTCCCGACCCCCCTCCCCCCCCCCCCGACCCAGATTGCTTCAAAAAAAGAGAGTTCCGTTCCTTAATATTTAATCTGTATTTTTGTATGTTGAGCGTGTCTGGTCGTCGGGTTTCTAATCCAGACACACCTTTCCCTCAGTATGTCCGAATTTGAATGTTTGGTTATTCTTCAGAAAAGAGGGGTTGGCTTTTTTCTTTTAAATAAAACCGTAACATATGTTAAAAACATTTATAATTACATTAATTAAACAGATATAAGTACTTTGGATTATAATATAGTCCTTATCTTTAGTCCCTTCTACCAAATCCAACGCTAGACTCAAAATGTCGTCCTTCTTTTACCCGACCATATTGACAACTGCATACAAAGAGTTTGATGTATTTTTGTTGGTTATAAGAATGCACGAAACAGTCAACCTTGACCTGCTGATCCGTATTAGCACATGGATTAAACGGAAATATGCAAAACAGCAACTTTTAGTAAAATCTACTCACTTGTCAAAGTTTAACGCAGATAGACAAAGTAAGGTTACTAGTGGGGTTTGATGAAAAAAAATCTTATAAATCATGGTTTCATATTGTCCATAAATATGCTATCCGTTCTTTTTCATTTAATAATCAATGTTAACAAATATAGGGTTTACCTTAGGGTGTAAGTTAGTAATACACCTCGGGATATGGCGTGTCTAGATAAGAAACCCCTCCAGCCTCCGATCGATGGGGTTTCTTATCAAGACACACCTATCCCTCGGTGTATTACTGTTACAGAAATACCATAGACATATCAAGTTTCTTGTATTTTTATTCATACATCATTTGTATCTGACACAAGAATTGTAAAATCATTTTCAAAGTCTCGAAATGATCTTGATTATATGGGAAGACATACGTACTTGATGTACTTACAGGAAGAAACAATCAGGGTATGGATTGATTAACAGTTTTCCTGTTTGAATATGTGTTCTACTTATACAACTCAATAACTGTTTATCTTGTCGTCCTTCATTCTGTCATTCTCAGGAACAGGTACCTTGTACTCCTCCAATCTGTCATAAAAGTTCACAATTTGGCTGCATGTTCATAAATACATTATAATATTGTAGGATAATGAAGTTTCCTAACTGTGAAATCATTAAAAATTAAAATCGTTTAGTAATCCGGGAGTCATATGTAATTTCAGGGTTAATCCCCTATGTTTTTTTATTATTATTATTCAACTATTATTCAATATTTCAAAATAACACAGGAACAAATATAACTATATAAATTCAAAGTTCAGATACGTGTGGATTTATTTTTAATATTCAAAATAAATTTTTTATAAAGTATTTAAATGAAAACTAGTCAATTATCCCACTTTTTGCATGAATAATCGTAACACAAAAGAATATATCCTGTTCAGAGATGGTTTACTTTCAATGTAATTGACTAAATTACAATTACTTTGTCAATTGTACGATTAAATTAAATTAATGATTATACTATTTCTCAAAGGTCCTGATTAAATTAATGATTACATTGGCATTTTGTTGGTATCAAATTACATGTATATATATATCCATTTTTCATAATATCTTAACATGTTAAAGTAAACAAAACTATTATAACAAGCTATACCAGGGTTGGCAAAAATCCTGGTTTTATGAGTATTACCCAGCCTAATGGGAAATACATGGAAACCCGGGTAATACTGGACAACACTGGGAAATCTGTAATACTGGTCTGAATTTTAAAGACTATTCAGTGATATATCACAAATGAAATGCATTAAAGATTTTATAAAAATAAAAATTTCAGTTCACTTGTTTTAGACTTCTATTATAAGGTGTATAAATCTGAGAAAGTATAGTTCCAGCAACTTTAAGACAAGTGTACATGAATACACATTTGACAAATTTGAAAAGTTTTTCTAAATAATTTTCTTAAAAATCTATTAATTCATCATTCTGTCTAGATTGGTCGAACTGTTAACATAAAGCCAAATAATTCAATTTGATGTTTTTAAATATATAAAATATATATTATAACAATTAATTAAGAATTAACAATAATATATAAGAATAAATTACTTTTAAACTATTATTGTTCATTGCTAAAAATATTTACTAAGCAGTATATTTATATGTACATCACTAATTAATAAGTAATTATTCAGATTATACCACAGATTTGTTTAATATACAACAATCACTTACAAAACAAGAAGCAAAAACAGGAAAACTAGAGAATAGGGACAACAAAAAGAACACAAGGATTCGAACATAAACCGACAAGTTCTATCTCATTGAGACTAACTATTTTTTTTTATCTTTATTAATTGAGACTAACTATGAAACCTCGCGGCTACCTACTCATACGATACGATTGCCTATTATTGTATATAGAAACATACAAACCTTGTGTGTCCCTTGTACCGATGTATATCATATATTCATTTAATATATATATAAATCAGACATTTAAATCGTAACATATTGGTAGCCAAGAGGTTTCGTCGATATGTTGATGTTAGTAACACGTAACATAATTCATGGACGGGTTCGATTCCCAGTGAAGGCATATAGAAATTACAAAAAATAAAGGTACGTTTTTAAAATAATTCCATTAGTGAACAGAAATCAGTAAATTGGCCAATTCAAACTTAATGAAATTAGACACACAAAGAAAACAATTGAATATAATTTGGTGAGTCCATTTCAGCGACGGATTTAGGAAGTGTTGATTCTAGAAAAAGAATCTACGGTAAATTAATAGGTTGACGTCACCACAATGGTTTAAGACTTACACACTTGTAAGTCTTGTGTGGACAAGGCGCGTTTTTGGCGTATTGAATTTTAAACCTGATGCTTTTTGTTATCTATTAATCATGTTTTTCTTTGTCTAATATGTTCTAATAATTTGTATTGTAGTCCTGTAATATTATGTTGTCATTTCAATGTTATATTTAACTTTGCCATTAAAGTGCGAGGTTTGGCATGCCACAAAACCAGGTTAAACCCACCACTTTTATTCCCCTTTAAAAGTGTCCTGTACCAAGTCAGGAAGATGGCCATTGTTATATTATTGTTCGTTTCTGTGTGTGTTGCATTTTAACGTTGAGTCGTTTGTGTTTTCTCTTATTTTTGAGAAATTGAGATAAGACGTGGCATGATACTTGTCTATCCCAAATTCATGTATTTGGTTTTCATGTTATATTTGTTATTCTCGTGGTGTTTTGTCTGATGCTTGGTCCGTTTCTGTGTGTGTTACGTTTCGGTGTTATGTCGTTGTTCTCCTCTTATATTTAATGCGTTTCCCTCGGTTTTAGTTTGTTTCCCCGATTTTGTTTTTTTGTCCATGGATTTATGAGTTTTGAACAGCGGTATACTACTGTTGCCTTTATTTAAGCATTGCGATTAGATCTTCTTAAAATAATAATAATTTAGAATCAAAGATACCAGGCTTATAATTTAATCCGCCAGACGAGCGTTTCGTCAACATAAGACTCATCAGCGACGCGTTTTCATCAATTTTATACTTTTTGCAATTTGATGCGACTGTCATACAAGTGAGAGGTTTCGGTAGCTATAAAACCAGGATCAATCCACCATTTTCGGTTTTGAATTTTGCTCGGAGTTCAGTATTTTTGTGATTTTACTTTTTTTTGTAGAAGATAACGCTAATGGAAAACGTAGATTGTGCACTCAAAATTTTTTCAGACGAATTTGATCTCACGTTGGTATCACCAGCCCAGTAGTCAGCACTTCGGTGTTGACATGAATATCAAATATATGGTCAATTTTATTTTAAATTTCCTGTTTACAAAAGTGTGAATTTTTCGAAATACTAAGGATTTTCTTATCCCAGGCATAGATTACCTTAGTCGCATTTGGCACAACTTTTGGGAATTGTGGATCCCTAATGCTCTTTGTACTTGTTTGGCTTTATAACTATTTCCATCTGAGCGACAGTGATGAGTCTAAACGCTCGTCTAATTAACTATCGAGTTGACCCCCGAACACTACCGATGACCATATAAGCGATATAAACATAACTATAGATATAAATAGATTAAGCAACTCGGGCAATTATATTTTTTATGGTCTGTTTAATTTCATATAATTATAGATTAAAAATATATGTTTATCATCGTTTTTACCTTTATAAGAATTCTTTTGTTTCCCTTTCAATGTTGACATTCTTTTTCTTTAAATATCTTTACACGAACAATGCATGCCTTATCTATCTCTAGCTGAGGGGTTAAAATGAGGTTTACATGAATACGGATTCAATGAGGTCGAATTATTCACTTGCAAGTAAACAATTCTTCATCAATGTTTCTTAGCTAATTTTGACAAAATTGAACCATACTGACTGCTAAAAGCGAATCATTATTTCACTATTTAACTTTCATTAATGATTGAACAAAAAAAAATCTTTTTATGAGCTAGTGCCCCTTTAAATAAAAAAGTGATGCATATAAACTTTCCGTTCAACGGTATGATTTTTTTACGAAACTCATAGTTTCAAAAAAGCAGTTAACCGCAAAAGGATTTCCTATGGGAAATGTCATTCTCTATAGTTACAGAAGTGCAACATACATACCACGTAAAATGTTTGTACGCCAGACGCGTGTTTCGTCTACAAAAAACTCAAAAGTAGCGCTCGAATAAAAAACGTTTAAAAGGTCAAAGTTGAAAAACATTGAGGCCACCAAATTCTGAAAGGTTTTACCAAATAACGTTATCTAAGGTGTTTTGCTCATTGGGATTGAGAAGCCTTAGTTTTTCGAAAAAATTAAAGTTTGGTAAGCAATTTACTTATAATTATTATTAATTATGATTATTAATGATAATTAATGACAAGATTACTGGTCTGGTAATAACATCGGGGAGAGTGGCACCAGTGGCATCGTCATATTGTTGTTAATAAACTCATAGATACTGTTATGCCTAAGGGTAGGAGTTAAGATTGATAGGTTTACATGTATCATGTTTCTTTCTTTTCTTGTGTTGCTCGGAGAGTTCATTTCTACTTTCACTTTCATTTTCGTGTTCCGTTACTCTGAGCTGCACTGTTATATTATGAACGGAAGGACTATGCCTATGAACACTTTATATTTCAGGTATCGCGGTCGTATTGTATTGTATTGTATGTATTATATTATTGTTTATGGGAAATATTGATAGGACAGGGTTCGTTCTCACTGTTTGACCAGGGGGGTACTTTGACATGATCCCAGCTTTAGTTTGACCTGTATATCACTTGTCCCTTTTGCTCACCTGTTTTATTCAATCACGTTAAGGGTCTATATTGTAACCAGGGTACGTTCCCACTAAGGGTTATTCTTGATAAGCCCATATCTCCCCTTTTTCCTCGACAGTTGTGTATTTCTATTTGTTTTTGCGCCATGTTCTATATTATTGCCGTGGGAACTTCCGGTTTTAAGGACCAATCGGAATGGACAGAGATAACCTAGTTTCCAGAACCCGGTATTATGTATATTTAGAATTACAACCAATCGCTACGTTAATTTTACGGACACACTTATCGTTATAGTAACGGGCACACTTTCTGTGTCCGCAGACTTCCGGACTATATAAACGGTTGTAGCAGACGATTCTGGACAGCTCAGCTCACATAACCTTGACCATTTTTGATAGATATACCATTATTACCAGAGCCTATACCACTTGTGAACCATTAGCAGGTTAATGTTAACCCCGATTTTTAGGATATTTACGACCTGACAAGTGACCTATATTATTTACTATAATACTATAAATAGTAAAACCACTTTCCCATGTTTACGCACGACGATGAACATCCAAGGGGGGCTCTGAACCGTTTTTGCTTATGGATATTTATTTATAACATATATATATTGATTTATTGACTGATTAAATAGTCATTGCTAAACTTATAACTGTTTTTGTTATATTTTGTCTTGAATTGAATAAGAAACCAGTGTCTTAGAATACTCAGTCCAGCTACCAAGGTTTGCAAGTTACCATTGCATGTTTCACGATTACCAGTGAAAGTTTATAAAAGGCCTGCTACCAAGGTTCTAGTGTTAAGCAAGTAAACACACACACACATTTAAATATGAGATACGTAATGCTATACCAGAGGCGTTACATTTGGTGACCGGCGGTGGGATTCGATTTATAAACCCAGTTTTTTTTTCTTGACATAAAGTGAAACATAAAATTGAATAAATTTTATTAAATATTACTGACATATATAAAATGAGTGAAAACAGTTACAGTGAATCTGAAGCTTCAAGTGCCAGAGATTCACCAGTTTTAAGTAGTCAAAGCTCCCAAATGACATCTTTTGAAATATTATCACCATCTGCGGTGCAAGCACCAGATTTTCATACTATTGAAACCAAATTTGATGTGTTAACTGGTATTGTAAGCCATTTACACAAGGGGTTAAGTGACCAAGCTGAAGAGAACCAAAATTTCAAAAACCAATTTGATACTTATAGTGAATATACCAATAGAAAAATTGAAAACATGTCATCACAATTTAATACCAGATTAAGTGACATGTCAAAAGATTTTGACACAAAACTAGAAAACCAGTCTGTTGAAATTAACTCAAAATTACAAAATAATTTTGTGAACCTTCATGGTGAAATGGGAAAAATCACTACAGCAATGGAAAAGCAAGCTGATTATATTTTAGAAAAGCTTTTTCCTTTAAAAGCCAGTTTTAATGATAAACCATCTTCAAATTCAAATAGTGATACCACACATCTTGTTAGTTCTGGTCCTAGTGTGCATGAAATGAATAACCAAAATAAATCAAACAACCAAAACCTACAAAACCCTGAGAACCATACGTCAGGTCATATACCTAGTGCTTTTGTACCTATTGAAAATACCAAGAACACGCCTAGTTCAGATGTGTTTATAAAACCAGTACCAGTTTCCTGTCCACAGATTGACAAACCAATAAATGTTGTATCTAACCCTAGTTTTAGTTTTAGTAACCAAAATTCAGGAAATGTTGGCTATACCAAACCCAACAGTTATGACGGAAAATCAAATTGGTCAGATTATAAAGTGCATTTTGAGATTGTTGCACAATTAAATGGGTGGTCTAGTGAAATTAAAGCTTTAAAATTAATTTCTTGTATGCAAAATGAAGCTCTTGCAGCAATTGGTGATATGAATACAAATTGTCCACCATCTTATAGTGAGCTTATCAATACTTTAACTAGAAGGTTTGCACCAGAAAACCAGACTGAGCTGTATAAAACTCAAATTGACACAAGCATTAGGAAAAGGGGGGAAAGTTTGCCTGAACTTGCCCAGGATATTAAAAGACTTGTACGTTTGGCCTACCCAAAAGCACACCAAGAGGTTTTGGATAGTCTTGCTTACCGAAGCTTTAGAGAAGCATTGAATGACTATGACCTTGCTTGGGCTCTTACCCAATCAAATATTGACGCTGTTGATGATGCCCTTAATTTGGCTCTGAAATATGAAGCTTTTCATTCAAGTCATAGGAAACCTAATTTAAGGAAACTTGCCGAGGTCAGCGAAGTAAACGCAAATTATACTGCACCGAAAACCCATTTTAAAGGGGGAAATTCAGGAAAAGGGGCATGTTATTATTGTGGGGAACCCGGACATTTTAAGAGGGATTGTGAAAAACGCATGACTGATAATAGTCAATTCATTCAGCAAATGAAAAGTGGTCAATACAATAATAACCAAGGTGTTAACAGACAAAATAACCAACCAAGAAGTGAAGTATCCACAACAAATTCCTCAAACCAGGGAAACTGTTAGTTGCTGGAAGAGAGGGTCACCTCCCAGCTGAACCTTGTATTTTGAAACGACCCGATATTTTGAAAGTGAAAACTCATGATCATGATGGGTTATTCATGAAAGTTGAGATTTTTAGTAGAACAATTCATTGTTTACTTGATACTGGGGCATCTATGAGTGTTTTAAACCCCAAAATTTTTGATAGTTTACCTGAGCATTGTAAAACCAAGTTACAACCGTATGAAAATAACTTAAAAATGGCAGATGGGCATAATGTTAGACCATTAGGAACTGTTAAGTTACCATTATTAATTGACAATCAGTACATATACCAAATTTTTGTGATTACTGATATAGATATACCTATTGTTCTAGGATATGATTTCATGTATAACAATCAATGTGTGATTGATGTACCAAATAAAAATATTGTATTGAATAGTCAAACTGTGGACTGTCATTTAGAGAGTCAAATACCTAGTTTGTTCAAAATATCAATTGATGAGCAAGGGACTATACCCCCCAATAGTGAAACCATTATTCATGCACTACCAAATGAAAAATTACCTTATGGTACAACCATGATTCTTGACAATACCAGTCAGTCTTTTAAGAATAATGGTGTTCTTGTTGCAAAATCTATTTGTACGTTTAAGGGAGATAATTTACCCTTACGTGTCATGAATTTGACTGATTTGCCCCAGACCTTATATAAAAATACTTGTGCTGGTACAGCTGAAACTATATGTTCAGAAAACATTCTGGGAAACATAAATGCAGAACCTGAATTAGTTTTACCTGAACATATGCAAGTTGTAATGGAAAAATGTAAAAGTAACCTCAACACGGATCAATGCAAAATTGTAGTTGACCTTTTAACCAAATACTCTGGATCTTTTGCAATGTCCAAAAATGACCTTGGTAGGACAGATATAATTCAACATAAAATAAATACAGGGAATGCTCATCCTATAAAACAAAATCCACGACGAGTACCTTTGGCTCAAAGGAAGGAAGTTGACGAAGAAATACAACGTATGCTTGACGGGGGTATTATAAGGCATTCCCAGTCACCATGGAGCTCTCCTATTGTAGTTGTTCGTAAGAAAGACCAGTCTATTCGCCTATGCATAGATTTTCGCTTAGTCAACGATACTTCTATCAAGGATAATTTTCCGCTGCCAAGAATAGAGGACTGCCTTGATGCGTTAAGGGGAAATCAATGGTTTAGTACTCTTGATTTGGCTAGTGGCTACCATCAAGTGAGCATGGACCCTCAAGACGGTGCTAAAACAGCTTTTGTTACTAGTAAAGGCCTTTTTGAATTCAATCGCATGCCTTTTGGTCTGTGTAATGCTGGTGCCACTTTTTCCAGACTTATGCAGTATATCTTATCTGGGTTGCAATGGGAAATTTGTGTTGTATACCTAGATGACATCATTGTGTTTTCGAAGTCATTTGAGGAGCACATTACCAGGCTCCAAGAAGTTTTTGATAGAATTCAGTTGGCTGGATTGAAAATTGCCCCTAAAAAGTGTTTTATTTTTCAAAAGAAAGTTTCATTTCTGGGACATGTTGTGAATTCAGATGGTATTTCACCAGATCCAATTAAAATTGAAGCTGTACAGTCATGGCCTTTACCAGCCAATGTTAAGGATGTTAGAAGCTTTCTTGGCACCTGTTCCTATTATAGAAAATTCATTAAAGATTTTTCAAAAATAGCCCGACCCTTACATAGACTTACAGAAAAGAATGTGATTTTTAAATGGAATGCTGAATGTGAAACTGCATTTAATATTTTGAAAGAGGCCCTTATAACTAGTCCGATTTTAACCTATCCTTGTATTGATAAGGAATTTATTTTAGACACCGATGCCAGTGGCACAGGGGTGGGGGCAGTTTTATCCCAAATCAATGATGAGGGCAAAGAGTGTGTTATCGCATATTTTAGTCGTACTTTATCTAAAACTGAACGACAATATTGTGTAACTAGAAGGGAATTATTGGCTATTGTTTTAGCGGTGAAACATTTTCACCATTATTTGTATGGGGTCAAATTTACTGTGAGAACTGACCACGGAGCTCTTAACTGGCTCAAAAATTTCAAGAACCCTGAAGGTCAACTAGCTCGCTGGCTAGAAATTTTAGGAACCTATACTTTTATTATAAAACACCGTGCTGGTTTAAAACATGGAAATGCTGATGGTCTTTCTAGGAGACCATGTGTTGATTGTAAACACTGTGATACCAGAGATGTGACAGAAGTTAGCTACCAAATTGAGAATCCAACAATAAGGGCCATTAATATGTTGGATGAGAACGAAATTGAAGAAACCCCTATTGTTACTAATTGGTTAAATAATAAGACCCCTGATGAATTCAAACAAGCCCAATTAGATGACCCTATTATTAGTCAAATTTTGACTTGGAAAAAGTCACCAGAAAAACCAAAGTGGCCGGAAATTTCCCATCTTAGTCAACACCATAAAACCTATTGGAGTCAATGGGAAAGGAAAAGGGGCATGTTATTATTGTGGGGAACCCGGACATTTTAAGAGGGATTGTGAAAAACGCATGACTGATAATAGTCAATTCATTCAGCAAATGAAAAGTGGTCAATACAATAATAACCAAGGTGTTAACAGACAAAATAACCAACCAAGAAGTGAAGTATCCACAACAAATTCCTCAAACCAGGGAAACTGTTAGTTGCTGGAAGAGAGGGTCACCTCCCAGCTGAACCTTGTATTTTGAAACGACCCGATATTTTGAAAGTGAAAACTCATGATCATGATGGGTTATTCATGAAAGTTGAGATTTTTAGTAGAACAATTCATTGTTTACTTGATACTGGGGCATCTATGAGTGTTTTAAACCCCAAAATTTTTGATAGTTTACCTGAGCATTGTAAAACCAAGTTACAACCGTATGAAAATAACTTAAAAATGGCAGATGGGCATAATGTTAGACCATTAGGAACTGTTAAGTTACCATTATTAATTGACAATCAGTACATATACCAAATTTTTGTGATTACTGATATAGATATACCTATTGTTCTAGGATATGATTTCATGTATAACAATCAATGTGTGATTGATGTACCAAATAAAAATATTGTATTGAATAGTCAAACTGTGGACTGTCATTTAGAGAGTCAAATACCTAGTTTGTTCAAAATATCAATTGATGAGCAAGGGACTATACCCCCCAATAGTGAAACCATTATTCATGCACTACCAAATGAAAAATTACCTTATGGTACAACCATGATTCTTGACAATACCAGTCAGTCTTTTAAGAATAATGGTGTTCTTGTTGCAAAATCTATTTGTACGTTTAAGGGAGATAATTTACCCTTACGTGTCATGAATTTGACTGATTTGCCCCAGACCTTATATAAAAATACTTGTGCTGGTACAGCTGAAACTATATGTTCAGAAAACATTCTGGGAAACATAAATGCAGAACCTGAATTAGTTTTACCTGAACATATGCAAGTTGTAATGGAAAAATGTAAAAGTAACCTCAACACGGATCAATGCAAAATTGTAGTTGACCTTTTAACCAAATACTCTGGATCTTTTGCAATGTCCAAAAATGACCTTGGTAGGACAGATATAATTCAACATAAAATAAATACAGGGAATGCTCATCCTATAAAACAAAATCCACGACGAGTACCTTTGGCTCAAAGGAAGGAAGTTGACGAAGAAATACAACGTATGCTTGACGGGGGTATTATAAGGCATTCCCAGTCACCATGGAGCTCTCCTATTGTAGTTGTTCGTAAGAAAGACCAGTCTATTCGCCTATGCATAGATTTTCGCTTAGTCAACGATACTTCTATCAAGGATAATTTTCCGCTGCCAAGAATAGAGGACTGCCTTGATGCGTTAAGGGGAAATCAATGGTTTAGTACTCTTGATTTGGCTAGTGGCTACCATCAAGTGGGCATGGACCCTCAAGACGGTGCTAAAACAGCTTTTGTTACTAGTAAAGGCCTTTTTGAATTCAATCGCATGCCTTTTGGTCTGTGTAATGCTGGTGCCACTTTTTCCAGACTTATGCAGTATATCTTATCTGGGTTGCAATGGGAAATTTGTGTTGTATACCTAGATGACATCATTGTGTTTTCGAAGTCATTTGAGGAGCACATTACCAGGCTCCAAGAAGTTTTTGATAGAATTCAGTTGGCTGGATTGAAAATTGCCCCTAAAAAGTGTTTTATTTTTCAAAAGAAAATTTCATTTCTGGGACATGTTGTGAATTCAGATGGTATTTCACCAGATCCAATTAAAATTGAAGCTGTACAGTCATGGCCTTTACCAGCCAATGTTAAGGATGTTAGAAGCTTTCTTGGCACCTGTTCCTATTATAGAAAATTCATTAAAGATTTTTCAAAAATAGCCCGACCCTTACATAGACTTACAGAAAAGAATGTGATTTTTAAATGGAATGCTGAATGTGAAACTGCATTTAATATTTTGAAAGAGGCCCTTATAACTAGTCCGATTTTAACCTATCCTTGTATTGATAAGGAATTTATTTTAGACACCGATGCCAGTGGCACAGGGGTGGGGGCAGTTTTATCCCAAATCAATGATGAGGGCAAAGAGTGTGTTATCGCATATTTTAGTCGTACTTTATCTAAAACTGAACGACAATATTGTGTAACTAGAAGGGAATTATTGGCTATTGTTTTAGCGGTGAAACATTTTCACCATTATTTGTATGGGGTCAAATTTACTGTGAGAACTGACCACGGAGCTCTTAACTGGCTCAAAAATTTCAAGAACCCTGAAGGTCAACTAGCTCGCTGGCTAGAAATTTTAGGAACCTATACTTTTATTATAAAACACCGTGCTGGTTTAAAACATGGAAATGCTGATGGTCTTTCTAGGAGACCATGTGTTGATTGTAAACACTGTGATACCAGAGATGTGACAGAAGTTAGCTACCAAATTGAGAATCCAACAATAAGGGCCATTAATATGTTGGATGAGAACGAAATTGAAGAAACCCCTATTGTTACTAATTGGTTTAATAATAAGACCCCTGATGAATTCAAACAAGCCCAATTAGATGACCCTATTATTAGTCAAATTTTGACTTGGAAAAAGTCACCAGAAAAACCAAAGTGGCCGGAAATTTCCCATCTTAGTCAACACCATAAAACCTATTGGAGTCAATGGGAAAGACTAACTGTTGTTGAGGGAATTTTATATAGAGAGTGGTCAAATACCACCACTAATGATATAAATTTACAGTATGTATTACCATGTGCAGATAGAAACCGTGTGCTTTTATTGTTGCATAATGATCAGTTAGGGGGGCATTTAGGATTTAAACGAACTATAGCCAGAATTAGGCATAGGTTTTATTGGGCTGGGTATACCAGTTTTGTAGAAAGGTGGTGTAAGCGTTGCACTGAATGTCAGAAAAGGAACCAACCTTCCCATCATACCAGGGGACAGATGAAATCATATATTGTTGGGGAACCTATGGAGAGAGTATCGCTTAATATTTTAGGTCCAGTGACCCGAACCTATAAGGGTAATAAATATGTCATTGTCGTGACGGATTATTTTACAAGATATGCTGAAGCATATGGGGTACCAGATATAGAAGCTCAAACTGTAGCAGATAAGCTTCTAGAAGAATTTATATGCCGTTATGGTCTCCCCGTACAAATACACACTGATCAGGGCTCTCAGTTTACTTCCGATTTGTTTATACAAATGTGTAAAAAGTTAAATATTGACAAGACCAGGAATAGTCCATTTCACCCCCAAAGTTCAGGATTAGTGGAAAGATTGAATCGTACAATTGAGGATATGATTAGTAAATTTGTACCTAAACACCAAAAGGACTGGGATCAATATTTACCGTACCTTATGATGGCCTATAGATCATCAGTGCATGAAACATTGGGAGAGACACCATGTTTCATGATGATGGGCAGGGAAGTTAGGCTGCCAGTAGATTTAATTTATGGGTGGGCTTGTGGTATTAACCTTAATAAATATAGTGTGACCAACTATGTTGATAAGTTGTCATATAAATTAGAAAAGGTCCATGAAGAAGTAAGGGACCGACTTATCAGTGCAAGTGAGAGACAAAAGAGGCGTTATGACCTCTCTTGTACTTTCCCCACATTTAAAGTAGGAGATGGAGTACTCCTACATGACCCCAGGAAATATAAAGGACGTTCACCCAAATTTCAAATGCGGTGGTCCGGCCCCTTTACTGTTATTAAAGTGCTTTCTGATGTCTTGTATAAAATTCAGGAAGGCCCAAAAGTGAAATTTAAAGTTGTTCATGTGAACAGACTTAAACCTTTTCAAGGAAATATGAAAAGATGGTATCAACCAGTGGGGGAACCAGCCCAAAATACCAGATTTCAAGTCAGGAATAAACTAAACAGAGAACAGACAGACCATGACTGATATTGTTATATTATAGATATGTTTATTGTTACCAGTGTTTTGAGCGATATTCTATGTGTTATAAATTATTATATTTATTGTTGATAATAGTTCAATTACCTGATTATTAATGAAGTGAGAACCTTTAATTTTGATTGAAACATGTATTTATGAATACCAAAAGTTATATGTATGCTATATATATACAAAGCGTGCGTTTAGTCATGTAACCAGTGACTAGAGGAAACTTAATACCACATAAAGTTGGTGCATTTAAGTTAATTACAAAACAAAAAGATTTATTATTCAAGCATATGTATTGTACATGTGCATAGTATACAGGATTATACCTTGTTATTATTAATTCACATTACCAGTGATTTCTTAGAACCTTTATACATGTAGTATACATGAACATGGAATGCAACATGTTAAAGTAACCAGACATTTATTTTCTTGTGTGCATTTATATATATACATGTATATATATGCAAAAGCCTGTGAATATATTTATACCAAAATCTTAGTGGGCCATTGTGTTTAAAATGGATTTTATTTAATATTTTGTAGTATGAGTGATTTAGTGAGATCCGGGTTTGTTTACCCTTTTCAGTGTGACGACTGTGGAAAGAGATTCTCAGTTAGGGACAGCCTCCAAAGGCACAGAAGGAGGTCACATGGTAATGAATTTATAAAGTGTCGCTGGTGCCCGTATTCACAACCCAAATGTGATGGCTACCGGGTAAGGCAGCATGAGAAATGCCATGACAAATACACCAACCTGATAACAACCAGTAACAATGTGTGTGAGACAAGGAGGGAGGAGGTATACACACCTGACGACAACTCAATTTACACTGACACAACCAGGCAACTGACCGACTTTCTGGAGGCTAGTATGCCTGATTTTTCAGACTTGTTAGGTGTGGAGCCCCGTACTCCATCACCTATGAGGCAACTCCTCAATGAAGAGCCACCATCAGAAGTAATCATCCCTTCCGATCAGTTATTCTCAAAATATTTACAAGATCTATCACCTGTAAACTCTCCAGACAACTTCTCTATAGATATTGATTTGGAACCACAGGAACCTTCCATCATTTTACCTCATCCTGAACCATCACCTTTATTTACTACAACCACCACTACTGAGCCTGAATCATCACTTTTAGTTTCTACAGCCACCATTATACATAAACAACCGTCACCAATAGAACAAGTTTTAGATTTGACCATGACCAGGGCAATTACCACTACACCAGAAGAACCAATTACCACTACATCAGAAGAACCAATTACCACTACACCAGAAGAACCAATTACCACTACATCAGAAGAACCAATTACCACTACATCAGAAGAACCAATTACCACTACACCAGAAGAACCAAATACCAACCATCAAGATGAACCTCTAGATCTCTCCATGAAATTTAAACCAGCAAATAAGTTAAATTTAAGACCAAAAGAGATTCCAACCAGCTCTTTGACACCCGAAATTGACTATTCTGTACCCACCAACCTTTGGAATGTCAAACCTATCAACATAGAATTAGACAACCATGAACACCTCTGTCTAGATCCGAGGTTATTCTTTGCTGGTGCTCCATCTCAATACAAAACACACCTTTTGGCTACTACATTAGAGGAAAAAGTAAATTTATGTAGAAAATCTCTGAAGGCAAGGTATAAGAGGCAACTTGTGCCAATTGGAGTAAGAACCATAATGAAGGAGGAGCGATGTTACTTACCGGATGGCACCATATTGGAAATGAAGGAAGTTTGGACCTCTGACCAGCCAACAACACCATCGACAGAAGAATAAGGGTTTATTTAAGGATTTATTAGCAAGTAAGTACTGGGTAAGTAGGTCCCTTATTTTTAGTTCGAGGACGAACCCTTTTTAAGCCTGGGTGGGGGGTAGTGTTATGCCTAAGGGTAGGAGTTAAGATTGATAGGTTTACATGTATCATGTTTCTTTCTTTTCTTGTGTTGCTCGGAGAGTTCATTTCTACTTTCACTTTCATTTTCGTGTTCCGTTACTCTGAGCTGCACTGTTATATTATGAACGGAAGGACTATGCCTATGAACACTTTATATTTCAGGTATCGCGGTCGTATTGTATTGTATTGTATGTATTATATTATTGTTTATGGGAAATATTGATAGGACAGCCAGGGTTCGTTCTCACTGTTTGACCAGGGGGGTACTTTGACATGATCCCAGCTTTAGTTTGACCTGTATATCACTTGTCCCTTTTGCTCACCTGTTTTATTCAATCACGTTAAGGGTCTATATTGTAACCAGGGTACGTTCCCACTAAGGGTTATTCTTGATAAGCCCATATCTCCCCTTTTTCCTCGACAGTTGTGTATTTCTATTTGTTTTTGCGCCATGTTCTATATTATTGCCGTGGGAACTTCCGGTTTTAAGGACCAATCGGAATGGACAGAGATAACCTAGTTTCCAGAACCCGGTATTATGTATATTTAGAATTACAACCAATCGCTACGTTAATTTTACGGACACACTTATCGTTATAGTAACGGACACACTTTATGTGTCCGCAGACTTCCGGACTATATAAACGGTTGTAGCAGACGATTCTGGACAGCTCAGCTCACATAACCTTGACCATTTTTGATAGATATACCATTATTACCAGAGCCTATACCACTTGTGAACCATTAGCAGGTTAATGTTAACCCCGATTTTTAGGATATTTACGACCTGACAAGTGACCTATATTATTTACTATAATACTGTAAATAGTAAAACCACTTTCCCATGTTTACGCACGACGATGAACATCCAAGGGGGGCTCTGAACCGTTTTTGCTTATGGATATTTATTTATAACATATATATATTGATTTATTGACTGATTAAATAGTCATTGCTAAACTTATAACTGTTTTTGTTATATTTTGTCTTGAACTGAATAAGAAACCAGTGTCTTAGAATACTCAGTCCAGCTACCAAGGTTTGCAAGTTACCATTGCATGTTTCACGATTACCAGTGAAAGGTTATAAAAGGCCTGCTACCAAGGTTCTAGTGTTAAGCAAACAACTCATTAGTAATTGATATACAATGTACCAGTTTATGAATTGTAAGATACGATTTTGCTGCAATGTTGTTCTGAAGTAGATACTTTTCTTTTTATACAACCCAAATGAATCTCAGCCTTGTTTGTGCGCATAAGAATCATGTGTCCTCAGCAGCTAAATCAGATTTCTCTGTAACATTTAGTGTTTACTAAAAGGATGACAATAGTATTGTGGTATTTTTTAAAAGAGGGGCAAAAGATACCAGGGGGACATTCAAACTCCGAGATCGAATATAAACTGACAACGCCATGGCTAAAAAGAAAATGATAAACAGACAAATAATAGTACACAAAACACAACATAGAAAAGTAAAGACTAGGCAACACGAACCCCACCAAAAACTTGGAGAGATTTCATGTGCTCCGGAAGGGTGTAACTTAAAATTTATGATACATTGTTAACAACGGTAATTGGGATAATAATCCTGTCACTTATGAATTGAGTAAAACATTTCTGAAAAGAAGATGGAAATGTGAAAGTTTACGGGCGGTTGTTGCAACAGGATACCGACAGCTCACATGGCTCGTCAGACTAAGAGCTAAAAAGTGGATCAAAGTCCATGAAAATTTGATTTAAACTTTATTCATTTCAACAAAGTTATTGAGATTGTGTTTAGGATTTTACCATTTACGGCAATAAGAAAACTTTTAGAATTTAATGCAAAGAAGAGGGGGGGGGGGGCAAGGGGTTTAACTGTAATGCTGTTATGGGGCAATTTAAATCTTTATTATCTGTTATTTTGAAAATATATTTGCTGTTAGCTGTTATTGTCTTATTCTTTGTTAGCTGTTATTGGGCTATTAGTTTTTTTGTTATCTGTTATTGTGATAATGTATTTGCTGTTAACTGTTATTGAAAATTGGAATGTTAGCATTTTTTTTTTGACAGTCAATATTCGGTATAAACTGAAGATCATTGGACATTGGGGTCTACCACTACTAATATGTTTGTACCGTATTCAGAGAAGGATTCCATTAACATTTACCCATCACAGAAGTGAGGTCCAGGACAATTCAAGTATATCTTATGATTATCCTTTGTAATAAATTCCATTTTTTTTATGAATGTGTATTTAGAATTATCTTAATTTTTTGTATGAGAATAATGTTCCTGGTTTCCCGTACGAACATATTACATTAAAACAATACTTAATATGACAAAAAGAAAAACATATGACCAGGAATATCTGACAAGGATCTCGATTAAGGACTAGGTCTAACAACCAGTTAACCTTTTATATAATATGGTACATAGACTCAGCTGTGTAATTCCTTTCAAAGCAGAACCAAATGCATTGTACAATGAAAGTTCCAACGATGTACTTGGGTCCGAAGCTGCACATAACTCATTACAAACAAAGATTTCTTTCGTTTCAAGCCATTGTTTCCCTACTAAACTATGTATTCTACTTACTAGTACACTTGGTACAATCAAAAACCTCAGCTGATAAAAAATTGTTCAAATAAGGCCTTTGAAAATAGTGAAATAAATTGCTTTTGGAGTGTCAAAATTCGTTTGAAGTACTTGATAAATTGCATGCTTATAATTGATTCTTTTGATTTTGCTACCCTATATACCACTTTGCCTCATAGTCTTATCAAGAAAAATTCACACACCTCATTAAATGGTCATTTAGAAAAAGTCAGAATATTCAAACTCTTTTAGGTCATTTTATTAGCAACAAAAGGAGCTTCAGTCAATATATATAAACAATACACCAACGTTTCATGAGAACTGCTGAAAGCATTTTTGAGTTATTTTTGAAAACAAGAAAATACCACCTTTTTCTAATGAATAAAATCCCTTAACTCAATAACATAAAATCTAAATAAACAAAAATCGAAAGGGAGTTTACAACAATAGTTATAAACATTTCAGCAAAGTTTCGTGAGAACTGCTGAAAACATTTTTGTGTTAATGTCTGAAAACTGGAAAATCCCCCCTTTTTAATTAATAAAACCCGCTAAAACGTAAAATCTAAAATTTATAAAAATTGAAAGTGACCTCATGTTAATAGATATAAACAATTCACCAAAATTCCTTGCTTTGTGAAAGCATTTTTGAGATATTCTCAGAAAACTGAAAAAAAACACCAATTTTATTGAATAAAAACCCATTAGGCAGCAACCATTTGATTTTCTGGGGGGGGCTATGGTTTTTTTTTCTGGACAAATCTATTTTTTTCGCGACAAGTCGAAAACAATTTTTTTCTTTCAAGTTTAGCATTACATATAGTGGCAGCTGAGGGTGAAACAAACAATTTTTTTTTCTCAGAATCAAAAACAAATTATTTTTTTCTCCAAAAACTGGAAACAAACTTTTTTTTCCAAAAAAAACCATAGCCCCCCCCCAGAAAATCAAATGGTTGCTGCCTTACCAATAAACTTAAAATCTAAAATTTATAAAAAAAAAAAAAAAAAGGGAGCTCACGTCAATAGATATAAACAATTTCCCAAAGTTTAATGCAAATTGGTTAAAGAGTTTTTGAGTTAATGTCCGACATGTTGACAACAGACGGACAACAGTATACCATAATACGTTCCGTAAACGAGCGTGTAAAAAATATTATAATCTATTGAGTAGTAATTTAAACACATTCTAGATACATAAATTAATACTAAAAACATAGTCATAGAAAATGGAATGCATTACAAAGGATTATATCCGTAATAAGAAATACTGATTTGTCAAAGACCGAATTATTTTAATATTTCATTTACTGTTATCTGTTTTTGTACATTTTAATTCCTTGTTATCTGTTATGAGCCAAATCAATTTGCTGTTTAGCTGTTATTGGGACCCCCCTTGCACCCCCTCAAAGAAGGTTTAGAGTCTTTCGCCCAAAAATACTATCAATTTCTTCTTATCCTATGTTAACCTCCATGCAATAAACATCCCTTTATGAACAATTAATTGAACTGTGTTGTTACATCACTGTTCCAAAAAAGCAGGAAAGGAAGAGGGTTTGGGTGGGTGGAGGTGGAAGGGAGCGTGGAGCGCAAACAACCATGTTAAGCCCTGTCACGAGTGTCCAAAACCAGTGGTTGTCGATGGCTGCTATCATATTTGTATTTTGTTCAAAGTTGTATTTCAAATCAGGCCGAATGTCTTCAATTTTAATCGTTTACTAGTATTCGTTATGGTTTTGCTCGTTGTTGAAGGTGAGACTTTGACTGGCAATTGTTCATATATTGTTCCATTATAGCAAGTTTTTATCAGTCATGTATGAAAAGCATGTCTTGGTCGTTTTTTGTTTTTATTATTCAGTCGAAATGTATTGAAGACAGTGTATATATTAAGGAAGAAATTAGCGGCACCAGTAGTTAGATCATCTAACCTCGTATATTTAACTGAAATAAACCGGTCAAACGTTTATTGTCGTTATAAATGTCGCTTTATCTTAAGCACCTTTTAAAACTAATTGTGTTAGCATAGTATGTAGAGAACCATCAACTTAAGGGCATTTAATATCTTAAATAAAACTATTCTAATTAGATATATGTTCATCTGATATAATATTAGAAGGAAGATGTTGCCCTTTCATGTACTGTAAGTTACGATTGTTTGAAAACACTCATTAAACAGCCAAAGTAAAAAAATAGGAGTCACAAATCCGATTGAATACAATTATCGGCCCAATTTTATTGAGTCTGTAACGTTTGCTTCAAATATGACAATGTTTTTACCCAAAATCACCATCACCGTATCAGGACACACCAGCACAATGACTGGACCCACCAGCACATAATCAGGACATGTCTAAACTGGGAAAATGATCACTTTTAATAAATTACACAATAATTTTGTCGTGTGGATTTAGGTATAGAAAGCGGACTCCAGGAGCATTTTGTTTTATTTTTTCAGTTCTAGATTTTCTAAAAATGAGCACTTTTGTGTTACGCTACTGAAACAGTTTAGAGGGTTACATTTTTAATGTATGCCAATGAACCCATAAGAAACAAAATTAAAACATCTCAACTATTTCCTTCCATTTTCTATGCGAGAAAACGTCAAAAATAATTATTTCGTCTTCGTTTATATATCTTTTATGATCACCAGCACCAGTCAGGACTGAATCACCAGCACAGAACAGCCCCCTCCCCTGTGGTATAACTAGTTACTGTAATTGATTGTGTTCATTCGATTAAATTTAACTACATAATTTTGATTCAATTTTACACGATTGAAACCAAAACTATGCTTCAAACGTCAATATGAATGTCCAAGTTTAACTAAATTATCATGTTTATTATATTCATAACATTGTTTATTTCAAATGTTCAATACACATAACACATTTTCTCGCATTTAATAATACAATGTTTAACAGTATATGAGGGTTATAAACCTTAATGTTAAACTGATCTTTTTAATTTTATCAAAAAGTAAGTTTCTATACTTCATTCGTTCTTTATACTAATTCATATTCAATAATTAAATTTATGGTTTGTAAGCTTAGCCATTTTATTCCCATGTACCTAGTGCTTATAAAGCACAGCTTGTGTGTCCTTGGCGCCAAATATTTGTCCTTCGTGCACTAAGAATTCATTTTGGGTATTTCTACGAACTTGAATGTATCCCTATTGTTAACGGTTTCAGCGAAGAAAATATTACGTTCATTGAAATCTGAGACGTCAATGGGACGTCGCGTATGAAATGTACACTATGAAAAAGAAGCCAAAGAAATAGCCCCAAAATAGATAGGAAAATTAACAATAAGAAAAGAAATTTTGTCCCATTTTTGGGTACAAATTTTGATATGCTGAGTACTATGACAAGTTTTAAAAATGACAACGATAATCATTTATGTAAGATATTATATACACTAAAATTGAGAATGGAAATGGGGAATGTGTCAAAGAGACAACAACCCGACCAAATAAAAAACAACAGCAGAGGGTCATCAACAGGTCTCCAATGTAGCGAGAAATTCCCGCACCCGGAGGCGTCCCTCATTGATAATTCGATTGTTTTAAAACAGAGAATACCCCGGATTCAAGTAATTTTTTGTTGAATCTTCATCCAAAGCAATTACAGTAAAGGAACATATCTACAATATATAAGATAAGATAAGTTAAGATAAGATAAGAGATTTTATTTTCCAAATTATGTCCCCAGGGAGGCATTATACACATAACAAATATAATCGTTACAACATACAGAATTTATATGACATTCGTATAATAAACCTAAAATATTGATATAAAGTCATACAGGCTATTATAATTATTATGTCAAATTAAAAAAGTATTTTAGAGATGTGGCAAACGTTTTTCTCACTTGATTTTGTAATATTTTTGCTAGAAATGTATAAATAAAATTGATTGTTTATCTGCAACAGGTCCCAGTGTAAGATGCTGAAGACACTTTGTCTAATGGATAATCAATTATAACGTGGCTGTATATTTTTTATTCACAACGACTGCTTGTCACATAATTGGATGACAAGTTACCTTTATCGATTTGCCCAAATTCTCATATTTTATTTATAACATGATAAAACGTTACTATATCTCATCAACAATGCATGGGCTCGTTATATTGAATCGGCATTCCGTGCGTACTTTAGACCAGACGCCTATGGCACGCCGTTATTATATTTATTAAATTTCGAGATATCTTATTTAGTTAAATAAGATATCTTATAAGCTAATTGAGATATCTTAATAACAAAATGAGATATCTTATATATTAATTGAGATATCTGATTTATTAAATAAGATATCTTATATATTAAATAAGATATCTTATAAATTAAATAAGATATCTTATTAAAATGTTTATAAAGATATCTTATTAAATATATAAGATATCTTTTTTAAAATATAAGATATCTTTATTAATTTATAAGATATCTTATTAACTATATAAGATATCTTTTATATAGTTTATAATAGAGATATCTTATCTACTTGATAAGATATCTCCATAAGTTAATAAGATATCTCTATTGGTTTATAAGATATCTCTATTATTTAATAAGATATCTCTTTTAGTTTAAACGATATCTCTATTAATTAATAAGATATCTTATAAAGTATGTATGTAAACGATATCTTTATAAAGAAGTAAGATTTCTTATATACTTTATAAGATATCTTATTAATTAATAGAGATATCTTATTAACTTATAGAGATATCTTATAAACTAATAGAGATATCTCATAAACTTTTAGAGATATCTTATTAACTTATAGAGATATCTTATTAACTTATAGAGATATCTTATAAACTAATAGAGATATCTTATAAACTAATAGAGATATCTTATAAACTTTTAGAGATATCTTATTAACTTATAGAGATATCTTATTAACTTATAGAGATATCTTATAAACTAATAGAGATATCTTATAAACTTTTAGAGATATCTTATTAACTTATAGAGATATCTTATTTAATTGGTTATAAAGATATCTTATTTAATATATAAGATATCTCCATAAGTTAATAAGATATCTCTATTAGTTTATAAGATATCTCTATTAATTAATAAGATATCTTATAAAGTATGTATTTAAAAGATATCTTTATAAAGAAGTAAGATATCTTATATACTTTATAAGATATCTTATTAATTAATAGAGATATCTTATTAACTTATAGAGATATCTTATAAACTAATAGAGATATCTTATAAACTAATAGAGATATCTTATTTACTTTCAAATTAAATAAGATATCTTAATACTTAATAAGATATCTTGTTAAATAAATAAGATATCTTCAAATTTGAATAAATATAAAACGGCGTGCCATAGACGCCATCTAGCTATCCATCGAGATGATATCCGAAGCCTGCTGATCATAAAACCCGATATGAAGATTACTATAAAGAAAAATATAGATAACGAGCAAGTGCAATCGGATTTTGTAGGTCTGTTGATTACATGTTATAGTTTTAAAATACTTGTAAATTATCGTTTTAACTGCAGAAGAACGATTTTTTTGTGGGCTGCATCAGTCAAGGAAATGCTTTTTCCTAATGTCTGACTAGTATTAAGGTTGCATAATATTTCAAAATGTCTGACTGATTAAAAATGGAAGTTTGAAACTACAAAACAAATGTGTTGGCTAGAATCTTAGGTTGTGGTAAACAATGCAAATGCGTAACTTAAAGACTTACATCCAATAGATTTAGTATAAAGACGTCATGTCTGTTAACATATGTACAAATGAACTGTAAAAAATGGTAAAGTCTTAATTTAGAGCATTTTTTTAAAAATGATAGACATTCCTTTTTTTCAATCTACTGGGCAATTTTTTCTGTTTGATTAAGTAAGAGTATTAATACAATATCAGTATGATTGACAATAATTGGAATTGTATAATTTTATAGAACCTTCTCTTTTAAATGCCAATCATAATTGACCACATTCCATAATTCCTAAAATTAAACGAGACTTACCTTGGTAAAGTCGAAGTTTGATTGGAGTTTTATGAGTCATGAGACTCACTGAGGTATAAAATGAGATAGTGCTGCGCAGATGTGACCTTCAGCTTTAAAAAAGATTCTTTGTTGGATTTCATGCATTAATATATACATATTTTTTTACATAAATAAGGCCGTAAGTTTTCTCGTTTGAATTGTTTTACATTGTCTTATCGGGGCCTTTTATAGCTGACTATGCGGTATGGGCTTTGCTCGTTGTTGAAGGCCGTACGGTGACCTATAGTTGTTAATGACTGTGTCATTTTGGTCTTTTGTGGATAGTTGTCTCATTGGCAATCATACCACATCTTCTTTTATATATATATTTTGCGAAAGCAAATTTACAGATCTAACATTGTTGGGTTGATGTTTAGACGAGTTGTATATATATATATATATATATATAAGTCTGAAAATTACTCCAAACAGTGTTAGAGTTAGATTTTCTACTGACAATTTTTTTTTTGTTCGTCCCTCAGCGGGATTCGAACTCACACCTTTGATACACTACAGCACCAATCGCTTAGCCTCATGTCCAGCGCTCTAGACCACTCGACCACATCCGCTATATAAAAATATAACTTCAATAGTCGTAGTGTTACCTTGTCACGGAAGGCTAATCTAGAGATAGACATGAGACACGTGTTTTATATATATATATATATATATATATATATATAAATACAACTGTAATTGTACCATATTGTTCTTACTGAGTATATAATAATTATCTAAACAACAACTTGCATGACGAAATAAAATACATTATGAATTACTACTCCCTCTCAACAGGGTGGAAAGGGAGGGCATTTTATATCTCAGTAAGTTTCATGACTCATAAAACTCCAATCAAACTTCGACTTAGTCTCGTTTAATTTTATGAATTGTATTTCGTCATGCTCACTTCCAGTATAAAATGAGACTTTAAAGGAAATTAGACAAAAAATATCCTTTGTTCAAAAAGAAATTAAAGAAATAATGCTTACTGTGTTACTGTTTCAGAGCACCTTCTGCAAACCCATCTTTCACTATCTTCTTATCATAGAATTTAGCAAATGTTTTGACATTTGACCATCCTGCTTTCTTTAGGATTTCATCTATTGAAACAGCATTAAAGTTATCTTTAGAAGTCGAGGCCGATCTAACACTTTATCTTACCTTCTATACATTTCCAGGAATATGATTGGTTAAAAGCGTCCGCGTGCAAACCGTGTATATTTGATATTAGGTTAGTAGGGAGGCGGGGCTTATCTCATACACGGTTAGTAGTGGAGTTACTTGTTATTTGTACATTATAGTTGGCTCATCGCAGGATAAAAGATGAGATGTGAGTATACATCAATGCAACAGTAACCAATCAACAAAGATATCCGAATGATATTTTGATTGATATTTTGATTGTTGGTTGCTTAATTTCCAGTGGCAGATATTTCGTGCATGTTCAAGATATCCGAATGATAGAGAGCATATACAGCATTCAATATTAGACAGCTGTTTATATAAGCGCTTTGGTATATGATACAGATATTTTCTTGGTTTTTTTTTGTTGTTGATTAAAATATTCAATTTTCTATATTTATACTACATATATATCACTACGTTGCATCTCTCAGCCTGGTTTCGAGGTATTTTACTAACTCTGAAACAACCCCAGTTTACTATCCACCCTAAGAACCAAAAAGGCAACTAACTCGACGCCATCTTGCGTCCTATTGATAAATAATAAAACTTACAAAGATATAGGAAGATGTGGTACATGTATGAGTGCCAATGAGACAACTCTCCATCCAAGTAACAATTTATAAAAGTAAACCATTATAGGTCAAAGTACGGTCTTCAACACGGAAACTTGGCTCACACCGAACAGCAAGCTATAAAGGGCCCCAAAAAAGTACTAGTGTAAAACCATTCAAACGGGAAAACAAACGGTCTAATCTATTGAAAAAAACGAGAAACGAGAAACACTTATGAACCATATCAACAAACGACAAATACTACCTGGATTACCAATCGATTTTTATGGAAAACGTGTCTTTCTCGCAGCCCGATCACAGACGTCGTTTATATTTATTAAATTGGTATTGTTCGTAACATTTTAGTCCATCTCAAGCATATAGTAAAAAGATTTTGACTTTTTTCACTACTTTCACATTTACGAGCCCGGAATGTGCTGTTAATATTCAGGGTAAGGTTCTTTTTCCCGAACTTTGTTAAAGGGAAGTAATTTTCCCCCGAACTTTTTCGAAACATTTCTGCTCGTAAATGTGAGCAGTATTTAATAAAAACGTGGGTTTTTTTTCAGAATAAGATAGAATTAACCTTGGATTGTGACAACACTATGTTAATACAGATATGGTTTATGATTGTAATTTTTGTTTCACAATTTGTGTCGCTTTAGAAAATCCAAACGTGGAATTCGAGTCTTCCGATGTCGATCGTTTGTTCAAACAACTAGAAACGTATGGAGAAACAAAACTGACATATTACAAGAACCTACACAAAGAAGAATTAAAATCGGACTTTATTCGGCAATACTTGGCGGTTGCTGTTTTGTCCAAAGAAGAGGTCCACGATTATAAAAACTGGGCCGGTCAGATGCCAGAATGGTGGAAAGGGAACAATTCACGACTTCAACTTATTTTCAACAGAAAAATAGAAAAGGGCGTATTCCACACAAATCACAAGAAACCTTTGCATGGCGAAATTATATTTTTGCATTTAGATTCGAAATTAGATGAAATGCTTAATTCATTTAAGGCCAAACAAAAAGAATCATTTTCATTCGTTTTTTGTCTTTTCGTTCTACATCCCTTATGCCAATATAATGAATATTGAATATTCGTGTGCTGAAGAACTTGCCAACCACGCACTTTTACACAACAAAGATTACCAAATGATGGTTGGTTGGACAGAAATATTTTGAGATAAAACTGCCAAAACTGATGATTATATTTCGAAGAAGTACATGACTCTTGGTGGTAGTCAACAGTTCCAAAAAGAAAATGGCAAGTTTCCGAAACATCCAACAAAGAATTGTTTAAACCTGCAAAGAAACTTATCCAAGCTTTGTATTTTAAATGTTTGAATTCTATAGACGATGAAGACTGTTGCATGATAGATTCATCTACCATTTTAGAATAAAAGAACGATAGAAAAAAGTGGATATTGGCATATTATATCAATTCCATGTATCACACTTGTATATATGATTCCAAATTTAATGGACCGCTTACGCAGCTCAGACTTGAATCACTTTATAAATGCACCGATAATCACATTAATGAGAACACTTGAAGTGCTTGTCAAAAGTGTTCATCGCATCGCACAAAAAACTTGCTTACAACGTGTTCTTTATATTCACAAGCTTATGCAACCCATATTGGAAAACCATTTAACCTACAGAATCCCTATAATCCTGAATGGATTCAGGTCCGGTATCCTGGAGTGATCTATACAAAGACTGTAATTTAGATATTACTCAGAATCGCCAAATGTAATGCTTCATGCCAGGTGCTAGTATGAAAAGCCTATGCACAAAAATGGGAGATGATTACACAAAACTTCATGACAAATACAAATAAAAAATACAACAAATGAAACAACAAGCCCCCCATAAACAGGGAAAAAACAACAGCAATCTCAACATTTGTATTAAGTGACCTTCTAACATCAAAAGGCAACACCTCCAAATCAGAAATTTTGTTTTCCTTCAGCCTGACAAAATAGTTGTTTCTTCAAAGTTGGGAATCATAATATTGTATACCTGCGTGACTAAATGTTGGGGGCATATTGTTTTACCCCGTCCATCCGTACTTCCATCCTTCCTTCCGTCCGTCTGTCCCAAATAGGGGATATGATTTGTCCGGGTGTCTTATCTTTCAGCTTTAAACTTGAGCTTTAAATTGGTTGTTATTCCTTCAATAAACGAAGGTGAGCATATCGTCTTGATATTATCAGGATTATGATTTTCTCTTAATTTTCCACAAGTGACGAAACTTTCCCATGTAATTGTAATGTAAGGCATGCAGGGTTTATCCTACAGTTTTCAATATAGAACGTTTGTATTATGTTAGGTGTTGTTTCATACACCGAAGGTGTGCATTTTATACGGATTTCATTTTCTGTTAATATTGTTCCACCGAGACCGGTTGTTGAACTTTGACATTTTAATGTAATGTAAGGCATGAAGGTTACATATTGTAAATATGAAAATTCCATTCTCTCAAGAAATGTATGTTTGTGTGTTATAGTCTTGCTACGCAAAATAAAACAATAAGAAATAGTTATTGTTACTTCCGACACTAATTGCCGAAATGTATTTGAGGACAGTAAACCAATTTCATATGAAAATTTCAGTTACTTGTAATAAAAATGTCGGTTTTTTTTATTGTTACCAGCAGTTATTGTTATCTGCAAAAATGTTCATAAACGGGATTCTTTATAAACTGTCTTCGTGTCATTGCACTGTATACGTTGTTTTACCATATTTACGTATTTCAACAAACTTGTATGATCCTGTATGAATAAAAAATTATTCATTTCAAACGCAACAATGATAAATTGAAAGCATATTGATGCATATTTAGATTTTTTAAGTTGTTTACATGTGTTGCACTTCCTTATTTGATTTTTCGGTGGCACTTCATGCATATCCAATATTTAACTCTCATGCATGAGCATTTTGATGTAAATACATTTCAGTTGATACCACTTCAGACACCTGTTGCAAACTATAAATCCATTTTTATTTTTTTTTTCAATCGTATGATACATATAATTATAAAGGAAAAATAAAAATAAAAACAGATAAATATATGATTCATCTAATACCTGGTTTTTCGAAATTCTGGAAGAGATGTTCCACATTAGATCATTTATTTGAAACGTATGGTTCACAATGTAAAACGCACCCAGAACGATTATACATTTAACTATAAATAGATTCAAAGGATAAATACCTTTTGCGTCATCAAATACAGTTATCTTAATTGCTTTTTCAAACTGTAAATTACATGTACACGAATCAAATGTACCCGTAATTGTTTAAATAAAACGTAAACTATATTAATTGTTTTTTTTTAAGTTTCTGCATTTCATAGTTTGTTTATAGTTTGAAATAGTTAAACATGATATAATAATAAATATTTTTTTGAAAATCACCCGGAACAGATTTAAGGATTATGTACCCTTCTGTTGATTCAATGCTAAACATATGGAAATTTTATAGAAAATCCACAGCCTTTATCCTTGTACTATCATATTTGGCATTTTGATGATTGATATAATTTATATAGGATTATTGCATGCAGTGCTAGCATTAATTTCCTTAAAACAAGTTTATTAATTTATTTATTGGTTAAAATAAATAAAAATATGGACCAAATCAAGTACACCATTTAGGGTGCGCTCGACTTAAGTGACTTTGCACGAGGTATTTTGGAATTTACAGGTTGGTTAGAACTTTTTGTAAAAAATAAATACTAACACATCATAGAAAAGCAAATGAGTAATCTATGTTTCAAATTTTATAACAAAAATCTCTGTATTAAAGGCTGTGGATTTTCTATAAAAATCTTGGTTTATTTGCCACAAAGTACTCTTTTTCTATTAAATGCAATGAAACGGTAAATAATAATGCTTTGCATCAAGTTTCTCCCTAGTATATGCACAAAATGGCGTGTCTCAATTATTCATTATATCTGTAGCTTTAATACAATTGATGTTTGAAAAATTTGTACAAAAATGGCTACAGAAGGGGTCATAAACCTTAAAGGACGATTACGTTTTGCGTCTTGAAAATTAAATTTTGTTTATTTACACTTTTTTACGTAATTAAAATTTTAAAATACACGTATTCCGAAATTTATATATAAAAATAACAACTGCACTCGTTGGAACTATTTTGTATATAACTCTACAGAGGTATCCAATATGACAATAGCGAGTAATCATTTTCAAAGTGTTAAAATGGATTTATTTAAACGAAATTACATAAACCCTCGAGGTTTCTGTAATAAGATAAAAACGTGGTATGTGTTTCATTACATTTTTCCTTCACTGACTTGTGTTCTTCTCGTGCAACAAACATATTGTTCAACATAAGCTTCTCCGGAATGTCGTGTTGGATATGATGCATAATATGTCAAATCCATCGACTGAAAGTGTGGACGACATTGCGAATTTACATGGATCTGTGACCCTTGTCAAATATTAAACAGAACAGCAGGTAATTATAAAATGACGGATCACTGCATAGAGAAGACGAAATATCTTGGAAATATTTCCGTAAGTTATCTTATTATAAATGGTTTATTTAAAAAGAGGGAAAATTAAGAATTAAAATTGGTTCAAGTTTGCATATCCAATCAACACCGACAACATATATGTATGTGGTTATCTGTAATAAGTCTCCCAAATTTTTGAAAATATTATAGCAAACTATATATATATATATATATATACCAACTTATTCAACATTATCCTCGTCCACTAGAAGATTAACGACATCATGTGTGCATAATGTGTAGTTTATTTGTAAGTCTGCGTATGGACGTCACGTTCGATGTACGACCTTATCGGTTCCCTGCATCATTGTACGCAGGACACATGCTTAGTTATACCTTTTAAGAAGATTGCAACCCTTACTTGAGCACGATATGTAAAAAGTCAATTCCGAATAATATTGTTCGCGCGATAAGTCCGCGTATTTATGTACGGACCTATCGGATGTCTCAGTCTCACTTTTGTCGTTTTGTGACAAAATTACCACTGAAAACATTATGATGTTGTATTGTCACTCTTAAAACGTTTGTGTGAAACACGTATTTCAATGACATGTTAATTCAATGTCAGTGCATCTTTTATACATGGATATAACCAGAAATACATCGGTGGAAGTCGTGCGCAGAATAGGTGAAGTATAAAATATGGAAAAACTTCAATATTTTCAACAACATGCCATGAAAAAAGGCATAAGTAGAACTTCATAAAAACTGCATTTTGTTTGCTTTTCTTTTGCATTTTTTACACGAACAAAATAAAAGAAATAGAGTTTTTTTTTTAATTTAGAAACATAACTTATATGCACTGAGACAAACGTATGCTTAATCCTTAAACGATTAAGATTAACGTGTAAAACTGATTACTGTCATTTTTCATTTTATTATTATTTTTTTTTTGCTCTTTTGCTAGAAACTATATGAAATATATAAAAAAAAAACATGTGATACTTTCAAACCTCAAATTTAATATTGATAAATTCCGATCTGATATTGTGATGTCGTTAGGAAGTCAATGTCTCATATTGTGACGTCTCTGATAAGTTATGTTCCAACGTCAATTATCTGTATGATTGGTCGTCACTCTGTTCATCTCTTAATAAGTACCGATTATCAGATGTGAGATACAATATGACGCTTTTGTCGAGTGAGCGCAACTAAAGAGTTCAAAAAGGTTTCATATGTCGAGCAGCTCATATGTATCAAATTCAATAAGCAGACAACAAAATAATCGATTTATCGGGTTGTATTTGCGTATTTTGCATAATAGATAAAAGTGTTTCTTTGTTTTACCCGCAACCGGAAGACGACTTGATAAGTTCGGGTCAAACGTATTAACATCGGCTCATATATTATGACATCGCTGATATGTTTGGTAATTAAAGCTGGGTAAACGTATTTGACGTCACAAAGTCGTGATATGCAATTTTATTAAGAGATGAACAGAGCGACACAGACAGTGGGACGACCGATTGAACTCCATGTCACGGCTTTTTGACGTCAAACACGTTGACCCTGACTTATCACCGACGTCATAATGACTGAACTGACAATGCTAAGTTTGATTCCAGTTTGCTAGTGAATTAAGAAATTGATTTATATCATGCAAAATACGCTAATACAACCCGATAATCGATTATCTGCAAATTGATATTGTAATATATCAGATGCTCGACACAATATTAAGCTTTTTTAAACTCTTTCCGCTGCGCTCATTTGACCAAAAAAAAATTAATATTGTGACTCGCACCTGATAAACGGTACATACGAAATTACGTATCAACTTGGTATACTGGTTGTTTTTGAAGTACGTTGCACTATTTTTGTCGTTCCTCATACTTATTTAGTACTTTCTCTACTACATGTATCTATTATTTATTTCTTCATGATAACTATTTTCACACTTAACGAAATGCATTTTAGCAAATCATAACATTTTTTCCGGAAAGATTCCTGTCATTTATTGTTTTAATCAATTGTAAATGAACAAGTGCTGGTTTGTGTAGATTTTTATTCAAAATAAAGTTTGAGCATATTCATTCTTTTAAAACATTTTTGAAAGCACATTTTCCCATGACGAATACGACTTCAAATATAACTGTTTAATCTTTTTACAAAGAAGAGTTTATGATAAAACAACTGTTTTAATCCTTTATGTTAGAAAAAAGAAGTATTTGATCTAATAAAACCATTCAATTGTTTATAAGACGTGTGAATTATTAGTATGATGTAAAACATGTAAAAAGTAAAATAACAAAAATACCGAATTCCAGGGAAAATTCAAAATGGAAAGTCCCTTAACAAATGGCAAAACCATAAATATGTTAACTAAAAGTCAGTTGTCATCAACTATTCGACATTAACTTTCCAGTTAACCTTTTTCTTGTTCATTAGTCATCAAATATGTTATGATAAATAAAATAAGTTTTGAGGTAAATTCAGTAAATAAATATACATCATCAAGGACCGTTCAGTTTAGTTACAGTCTGCTAAATAACAATAAAGTCCTGTGATTCAAGCTTGGTAGGTACAGTTTGTAGTACATATTTTCGAAGAGATGGATCAAAACTAGGGTTAAAAAATATAAAGAAATGAATGTTGAATGCTCTTAATTGTTTTATTACAGGGTTGAACAGTAATGGTGGTCACTGTAGGAATTTAGTGCGAATCTAAAGTGTGTGTATGCAAGGCCATGTGAATAGCCCTAAACTGTAACATGACAACTAGTTTTGATTGTTGCAAAATGTTTAATCATAGAAATATGGAGCTCCGAGGAAAATTAAAGCAGAAAGTCCATAATCAAATGGCAAAATCTAAAGCTCAAACGCATTAAACGACTGGATAACTGTCACATTCCTGACTTGGTTTTTCATTATAAAAAAGAAAGAGCTTTATTGGTACTTTAATGAGTGATATATGACAGCGTATTATTTCTAAAGGTAACCCAGGTATAATAGTTTTAATTCAAGAAATAGGTTTGCACTGAAGTCTATGGTAGATTGTTTTTTCTGAGTTTATCCCTTGTATGAATTTTGTGTTGGCGTGCAATTGGACAATCAACAGAAATATAAAAGGACATGATAGCAAATATATTCATTGTAATAGAATAGGGAAATTGTTTAACTAATCATAAATTTATATTCTGTTTCAGTAATCAAACAAGTCAAGCAAAGACTTTTGCAAGAAATCTGAGGAAATATGAGTGGAACTTTGAGACTGAATCTTGTGGAAATAATATTGTTATATTTCTTTCTCGATACGATAGGTAATTAAAAAATGTTCATCCTTGTTTTTATCGAGTCACCAATTTGATATAAACATACGTAAAAGGAGGATTTTTATCATAGTTAACTGGATGATGTATATATCTATCATCTATAAAAAGAAACAGAATTGTTACGAATGTCACTGAGACAGCCATAGGCAGATCCACGGGGGGCTGGGGTGCCCGGGCCCCTATTTCGTGGGGAAAATTTGGTTGATTATATCGGGAATCATTGAAGCATAACTGGAGCGGGCCCTCTTAGGTCAGTCAGCGGGCCCCCCTTAGATAAAGTTCTGGATCCGCCACTGACAGCAATCGACTAACGGTAAAAAAGAAAAAGAGAATTCAAAACAACAACAACTGCATGGCCTTCAAAGAAAATCCATATCATATTTTAGCATTATTTTTTTTTTGTAAATTGTTAAAGGTCATAACCAGTAAAAACATTTAAAATAATTATAGGGACAAATATCGACCTGCTTAAGGTACTATTGGAGTTAAAAAAAAAAAAAAACAACAACAACAACACAGTTTTTTTGTATATTGTTAACAAAAAGTTTATATCTTGTGTATTTTTTTTAAAATAGAACAAAAGTATAGGTCACTTAGCATGCTGTAGGTTTGGATAAATGCGTAACTTTTTTTTTGGACAATTAAGACATTGTTATGTTAATAAAAAGAACACTTTGCCCCAAAATATTTTAAAATAAAAATGAAAAGATTAATCTAACAAATAGAACGAAAAAGAAAAAAAGGTTAACTTAATTTATAACAATTAGAACATGAATGTGTCCATAGTACACGGATGCCCCACTCGCACTATCATTTTCTATGTTCAGTGGACAGCGAAATTGGGGTCAATACTCTAATTTGACATAAAAATTAGAAAGATCATATCATAGGAACATGTGTTCTAAGTTTCAAGTCGATTGGACTTCAACTTCATCAAAAACTGCCTTTACCAAAAACTTCCACAAAAAGCTTTAACATTTAGCGGGACGGACGGACGGACGGACGAACGGACGCACAGATCGAAAAACATAATGCCAAAAAATGGGGCATACACAATACTTTATTCCGTTATGGAAGTATATATCTGAGTAATCTTCTGTGATCCAGAACAGTAAAATTGTTTGTATTTGTTTAACAGTTTATCATCAAATAATACAATGTTCTTCATTTGAACATTCCTGAAACAACATTTGCTTATTTCATAGATAATTAGGAACTATCGTTTATTGTTTTAAAACAAGCAACACTATAGCCAAACGCAATATGGACGAAAAGACAAGCTACAATAAAAAAAAAACACTTCACATAAACCAAGGGATTGGGGAAAACGAGTCTTACACATGTTATGGGTTTTCTCATCGCTGAAGGCTGCATGCTGGCCTATTATTTCTTACATGCTTATCAACAACCGGAGTTGAAGACCTGCAGATACAGAAAAGAATGAACGATACGTTCCTAGGTAGAGACAACACGGATATTGAAAAATAAAGCAACAAAGAAAACACAAAACAACACTAACAACAAAACTTACTGCAGTGCTTTAAAACAAACCTCAGGGGAAAATCAGGATACTTCTCTATATGTTACATCCGTTGTGCAAAATGATATGTATCGCCACTTTCGATTGAATTGCTTCAGCCATCAATTTCATAAATTACAAAAAACGCTTTCCAGAGGATCTAACTTTAGTATTGAACATTTTGCTGTCAATGAAAGGAGAAAGGTTTTGGCATCTTTTCAAAGTTATTTGTTTTTGTTTTTTAAATAACCTCCAGAATAACAAAGTTCGTCGACCTTGATAATACAATTATATATGTTTCAAATGAAACAGATCAAAACCAAAAAATAGTTTGTCAAATGTTGAGCCTATATGTACATGTGAACTGTATCAAATCAGGCTGACGAGGCCGTTAAACAATAAGAACATTGAAATGTGATTTTGCCGCTTAATATAAGGAAACAATTTTGGAACCATAATATCAGTTTATATAAGGTCCAGTATAAAAATGTATTGTGAAAAGTCATTCTAAAGTTTACAAAACGCCTCGGTGGTATCGTGGTTTGGATTTCTGGCAGAGTCAAGCCAAAGACTTGAAAATTGGTATTTGCTGCTTCTCTGATTAGCATGCGACATTTAGGAATATTAGTAAATACTTTTCAACTCGGATTCAGAATAACGTAATAACGTTGCCGGGTTAGGTGACAAGTCTTCCTGAAGACTTGCCAACCGTCTCATTTAAACATAAGGCTCAACCTTTTGGTTCATTACAAAGCAAAGTCTATACTCATAACACTTGAGCATGTTCTCTTCCTTAATAGGAACTTAATTTGCACCGATGTAACACATGCATCCAACGAAAAAAAAACTAATGAATATATAAAGAATTTGAGCCGATTTAAAAAAGCAAATCTATATACAAGATATATTACCATCAAAGTCTGCTCAATCATACTTTTTAACTAACAAAGCCCTCCTTAAAGATAATATATTGCATGTTTTAGTACTTCCTGATTTAGACCACTTTACTCTAACTGTTTACGGTAGACATTTGGTTTTACCCCTTCGTTCCCCTATCCCTGGATCTTTTGTCTGCCACTGAATCAGGTGAAATGTTTTGTCATAATTCTGTCAATATCTCTGTCCAAATAGACAAAATAAACAGTATACGATATGGGCTTTGCTTATTGTTAAAGGCCGTACAGTGACCTATAGTTGTTAATTTCTGTGCCATTTGTTCTCTTGTGGAGAGTTGTCTCATTTACAATCATACCACATCTTCTTATTTTTTATATTATGAATATATGTATATATATAAGTACGTCTGAGTCAGTGACAACTCTACAACAGATTTATCCATCGGATCACCAGCAATGATGGTGATACGTGGCTGTGTACATTATGTATATACAACTCGGTCTAAACATCAACCCAACAATGTTAGATCTGTAAATTTGTAGGATCCTTTACTAAAGATAATTGAGCTGATCTGTAACAATAACATCTCCATGCCATATATATCATGTACTGTAGTACGACGCTAGATTAAAACTGACGAGAAAAGGTAACACGCGGCCACCGAAAGCTTTATTTTTGTGAAGCCGAGGTGTTCGTGTGGTCTAGCGGGACGGCAAAAGGGCAGGCGATTTGGTGTCACGATATCTCAGTAGCATGGGTTCGAATCCCGGCGAGAGAAGAACAAACAATTTACGAAAGCAAATTTACAGATCTAACATTGTTGGGATGATGTTTAGACGAGTTGTATATACATAATGTAAACAGACATGTATCACCATCATTGCTGGTGATCCGATGGATAAATCTGTTGTAGAGTTGTCACTGACTCAGACGTACTTATAAATATAATTATTTTCTGTGACTGTATCTTGCATTAATTTGTAGGATCCTTTACTTTAGATAATTGAGCTGATATATAACAATAACATCTCCATGCCATATATATCATGTACCGTAGTACGACTCTAGATTAAAACTGACGAGGAAAGGTAACACGCGGCCACCGAAAGCTTTATTTTTGTGAAGCCGAGGTGGTCGTGTGGTCTAGCGGGACGGCTACGGTGCAGGCGATTTGGTGTCACGATATCTCAGGAGCATGGGTTCGAATCCCGGCGAGGGAAGAACAAAAAATTTGCGAAAGCACATTTACAGATCTTACATTGTTGGGTTGATGTTTAGACGAGTTGTCTATATATATATGAATTTAAACTGCCTAAAATGTTGTGCAAAATATAAAAAGTTGGTATGGTATTCCTATGGACACCAATTGCACCGCTTTAATAATATACTTGTTCGTGTACGTGTATGAATCACAGTTTATAACCAAATTGAGTAAAGACCCGTCTAAATTGCATTTAATTGACAAATTCAACAACAATTACCGTTATCTTGGTGATATATTTTCGTTATACAATCAAGACTTTTATAAATATACTGCCTAATTACTTTAAATCAATCAAATATAAACGGTAATAACTGTCCTTTCCTATATTTAGACAGTACAATACACATGCATGGACACGTTATAATGAGCCCGCATGTCATGCATATTTAACACTATTTAAGAGTACATGTCATTTACTATTCATCGAGATGACATCTTCAGAATATCATATGTATATTATCATTTAACCTTTAAAAGAATGATGTTTAGTGGGCCGGATCATTTACGAAAAGGTTATTCCTAGTGTCTCCTTTAAAAAAAAATTCACTTTTCATTATAATTGACATTCCGTTTGTTTTAATGAATGGACCACATGCTTAACCTTCTCCACTAAAGTTCAAATCAAAGTTTTGTTTAATACGGATTTAGATGAGTTGAATTATTGACTTTCAAACCACGTATTTAAGCTTTTTTTTAAGGAAATTTAACGCTACAGGCTTAAAATTATAATTTCTATATTATAGGTTATTAACTGGCTGTTTCTGTATTGGCCCTGTTATAGATTCAAGGTTAGCTGTATTGGATCCAGTTCATAATACTTTTCTTAAATGCTTTTAATTTGTTGATTAAAATAGGAAACTTACCGTGGTGAAAAAGATACAGAAATTTATATCTGAACTTTTTCGCAATAAAGATGAATTTTTTGTCAACATTGATGTAATTCAAGATTTCACGTCCAAGTACTTAAATGCTATTACAATTCATTTTATCTAGTAAATATAACGTAACTGGAAAGAATAAATTAGACAGTTGAGTCATTGAATCGTCCGCGTTCTGATGATGATTGTGATCAACGGAAATAAAACAGTGATAATAAACGGAAGTTTTACTCAAAATGGCTATGAAATATTTCCGTTTCAAGACGTTACAAAACAAGGAACATAATTAAAAACTTTTTTTTATGTCATTTTAAGTTAAAAAATATGATATTTATGTATTTTCTGCAGAACGATACGTTCAAAGTTAAGTAAGGTTAGGCGTTAGAAAATTGTAACATGCAGTGAACGGGACAGCCCATGAGCCAATACGGCTGTTTCCGTGGTGGTTGTTAAGATGAAGGAGTGTTGAGTAAGATTCCAATTAGTTAGTCCAGCGTCCGAACATACGGTAGTATAATAAACTGAGAAAACGACAGTTAGAGTTAAATATACTAACGATGACAAATGTTTACACTACAGTACTGTATGTAAAGTTGTTAAACGACCTTAGACTGGATGACTTATGAACTAATATTTAACAGAAGCTTTCCAAACAACTAGATATACAGTCCACAACCAATTCAAATTTGCCGAAGAGGTTATACTTCTAGATAATGCTCTATTAATAATGAGAGACTGGTATCTGGAAACTAAGATGACTTAACCAGTGTTTTACATTTGTTAAAACCCTAAATGAGTTTAACCATAATAAATGAGGATGGGACAATTTTTGAGATACAACGTTTACAAATCAGAAGTCGTGTAGCTTTCTAGTGACATTATATACTGTATCACATTTTACAACAACAAACTACTGCATCTACTGTAGTTTTGGAAATCATGTAAAATAAGATTAAAATTATATAGATACCCTCATAATGATTGAGGCCAAGTTAGGTTTAATTTGGCCCAGTAGTTAAATCAAAAGCATAAGATTTTTTAAAGGCTTTACAAAAATTACCAATAAATTGAAGAAAATAACTTTAAAGGACAATAACTCCAATAAGATGTCAATTACCAATTGGTCATCTTAACTTATATGTAGATCTTTCTTTTCTTGATATTTTTGCTGTTTACAGTATAATCTCAATCTATAATGATATTAAAGATAATATCATTTCCTCCGCTCCAAAATGTATTCTACCAGAGCCTGTATAATGCTGAAAATGCCTTTGAATATTTTTTATAGAACACTCTCAAAAGAAGTTTGTACAGGGGTTCTCCTGACCCCGACTAACCAACCGGGTCGGGGCATTCACCTAATATAGGTATGCTGAAAGAAAAGATATAATAACGGTTTATATAAAAAATTCAACTGAATAATTCTGAAAATGGAACATATGAAGGAAGAATTATTAGCACCCCCCACCCCCTGTTGAAAAATCAAGTCAACCCAATTTAGTCTTACAATATTTACCGAAGACCCTTATCATTATTTAAATTAGAGTTCAAGCTGTGACCATTTAAAATTGTTATTTTTTACATTTTTCCCAGAGACTTCTATAGTAACCCCCTATGTTCTATTTTTACCAATTGGGACCATGGTGTTTGTAGGGCAGGGTCATCGGATACATTTTCCAATCAGGATACTCTATTAATAATTGTGGCTAAGTTTAATTTCATTTGGGCAAGTAGATTAAGAGTAGAAGTTTTTTGTGAAAGATAAAAAATAATTACGCAAAATAGTTAACAATTTACTATAAAGGGCAATAACTCCTTAAGGGGTCAGTTGACAATTTTGGTCATGTTGACCTAATGAACATTTTAACCCCGATAGATTTGCTCTAAATGCTTTAGTTTCAGAGATATAAGCTAAACACTGCATATTACCCCTATGTTCTATTTTTAGCAACGCCAGCCATCTTGGTTCATGGGCAGGGTTATCGGATTCATTTTTTAAACTAAATACCCTAAGGATAAAAGAGGGACGAAAGATACCAAAGGGACAGTCAAACTCATAAATCTAAAACAAACTGACAACGCCATGGCTAAAATGAAAAAGACAAACAGACAAACAATAGTACACATGACACAACATAGAAAACTAAAGAATAAACAACACGAACCCCAGCAAAAAACTAGGGGTGATCTCAGGTGCTCCGGAAGGGTAAGCAGATCCTGCTCCACATGTGGCACCCGTCGTGTTGCTTATGTGATTACAAATCCGGTAAATAGTCTAATTCGGTAGGTCACATTCATGAAAGGGAAGGGGACTGTAGTTACGACGTCAGGAACATATCCGATATCATTTGTGAAACGGTTATTCCATAACGGTCAACCAACTCGTGATGGCGTCCGTAAAATTTACGAAGGAATGATTTCAACTTCACCATTTGGAACTCTTGGTTCAATAGCTTCCTTCTGAGCAGTAACCCTCTATCAAGAAAATCATGATAGGAAATGCAAGCACGGGAATATAGTTTCAATTGGGAGATATATACCCCGTATGCAGGTGCTGCTGGAATGTTGCTACTTAGAAATGGAAAGTTCACAATTGGAAAGCTGAAATCATCTCTTTTGTCGTAAATTTTTGTTTTCAACCGACCCTCATTGTAAATTTCTAGATGTAAGTTAAGATATGAAGCCGACTTAACTGTATCTGTAGTAACTTTTATCTCCATTCGATGGGATGGATGCGTTCCAGTTAGTCACCAAATTTTGAATTGTTTAGTGAAAGAACGTCATCTATATAGCGGAAAGTAGGATTAAAGGATATTGCTAACTTATTATCGTTCTTCCTAAGAAGTTCCTGCATGAAGTCGGCCTCATAATAACAAAGAAACAAGTCGGCAAGTAGAGGGGCACAGTTTGTTCCCATTGGGATGCCGACAGTCTGTTGAAAAACACGTCCTCCGAACGTTACAAATATGTTGTCAATCAAGAAATCAGGCATCTTGATAATATCGGTTTCAGAGAACTTTTTGTTTGAATCAGAGTGATTCTTTACAAAGTATGATTTATCCCTCCCTAAGACAAGATACTTGTATCTACGTTGGACATTATTTTTTATGAAGTAAAGTAATACCAACTCTTTCAATTTGTCTTTTAGTTTGGAATGTGGAATACTTGTGTAAAGAGTAGAAAAGTCAAATGTTTTAATACTGTTACAAGATGAAAGAGAGTTAGATTGTATGTACTCTAAAAGATCTATGGAATTTTTAAGTATCCACATCTGATTCACGCCACCTCTAGAATAGGCAGTTTCACAATAACTTTGAAGCCCGTCTTTGATTGCTGATAAAATAGATGTTAATAATTTAGAAAGAGGTTTCGTGGAGCACTTGGAAGACCCAGCAATATACCGTTGTTTGTAAGGACACTTATGTAGTTTAGGTATCCAATACAGTGGTGGAAGATCCAGTTCTTCATCTTTGGTTGAAATACCAAAGGAACAAAGAACAGACCTATGATTATCCAGGATTTCCTCTTTGGTAAGTGTCGTGAGGGTATATGTTGAGTTTCCAAGTGAATTGTCTATACCTAATTCGTTTATCAAGCAATTAATGTAGTGACTTTTACAGACAAAAACGATGTTATTTGGGGATTTGTCTGCGGGGAAAACAACATATTTATCATGAAGGTCGGATAAGTGTTTAGCAACATTTGGGTCTTTAAAGATTGACGTAGCATGGGCATTGATGGACCCATTCAGTTTCTTTATTCTGATTTGTATTAACGACCTCACTGCCTTAATCCATTCGGATAGAGTGGCTACGTCTTCCTTTTCACGTTTAGCCTATTGCCTGGCATAATCCTCGACTGAGTCCATCAAAATTTTAAAGTTGTATTTCGATAATTTAGGCCACGTTTGGTTTAACTTGGCCTAGTAATTTTAGAAGAGACGATTTTGTAAAAGATTACAAAAATTTACGAAAACTTGTTAAATTATACTTTAAAGGGCAATAACTCCTTAAGGGGTCAACTGACAACTGGTCATGTTTGACTTATGCGTAGATCTTTCTTTTCTGAAATTTTTTGCTGTTTACAGTTTATCTCTATCTATTATAATATTCAAGATAATAACCAAAACTGCAAAATTTCCATAAATTAACAATTTAGGGACAGCACCCCAACAACAGGTTGTCTGATTCGTCTGAAAATTCCAGAGCAGATAGATTTTGACCTGATGAACATTTATACCCCCGTGTCATATTTGCTCTAAATGATTTAGTTTCAGAGATATAAGCCAAACACTGCATTTTACCCATATGTTCTATTTTTAGCCATGGTGAACATCTTGATTGGTGGGCGAATTCATCGGATACTTTTTTTTAACTAGATACCCTAACGATGATTTAGGCCAAGTTTGGCCCATTGGTTTGAGAGGAGAATATTTTTGTTAATGTTAACGACGACGACGACGGACGACGGACGCCAAGTGATGAGAAAAGCTGACTTGACTTGGATAAAAAGGAGGAGGAGAACAAAAAGTTATTCAAAAAGTCAGAGAAACTGACAACCCACAGCATAAAATTAAAAACGACGAAAACAGCATAGAACACTAAAGATTGCTTCGATCAATAATAATATTTAATTTGACTCGTACACAAATAATAGCTGAAAGGAACCTGATTAATACACACGTCTTAAATTGAGAATCATATTATGTGCAAGAGAAATTTCTTTTTTCTTTCTTTTTTTGCTTATGCTTTTTATGTATATATTTTTTTTTTTTTGCAATTATAAGATATATTCATGAGGGCAAAATAAAAATGAAAACCAACAAAAAATATGTTTCGAAATCCTGGTAGAGATGTTCCATTTAACCACACATGTATTTAGAACATATGGTTCACAATGTAAAACACACCCAGAACGATTATACATTTAACTATAAATAGATTTAAAGGATAAATACCTTTTGCGTCATCAAATACAGTTATTTTAATTGCTTTTTGAACATGTAAATAACACGTACACAAATCAAATGTACCCGTAATTGTAGAAAATGAAACATAAACTATTATGTACTGTTTTGTATACTTTCTACAGTTCATTGTTTGTTTATTGTCAAAGGGCTGAAAATGATATAACTATTTATTGAAAATCACCCGGAACAAAAAAAAATATAAACAGATTTAAAGGACGAGTACATTATGCGTCTTGAAAATTAAATTTTGTTTATTTACACTTTGTGCGTATTCAAAATTCAAAAATACACGTACTCGTAAGTGTATATATATATATATTAACAACAACTACACTGTTTGAAATTATTATGTATATAACTCAACAGAAGGTGTTAAAAGTGTTAAAATGAATTTATTTAAACGAAATGACATAAATACTCGAGGTATTTGTAATAAGAAAAAAACTTGGTATGGATTTGACAATATTTTTCCTTTACTGATTTATGTTCTTCTTGTTCAACAAACTAATTGTTTAACATGTGCTTCTCCGAAGTGTCTTGTTGGATATGATGCAAGGACAATGCCAAATCCATCGACTGAAAGTGACCATGGACAGTGTGGACGACATTGTAAATTTACTTGGATTTGTGACCCTTGTCAAATATTAAACAGCACAGCAGGTAATTATTATGATATGACGGATCTATGCATAGAGAAGACGAAATATTTTGAAAATATTTCCATAAATTATATAATTTTAAATGATCCATTAAAAAAGAGAGGAAAATACGAATCAAAAATTGGTTCACGAGGTTGCCTACCCGATCAACGTTGAATAAAATATGTGTACGTGGTCATATTTAATAAGTCTAACACTTTTTTTTTTAAATATCATCACAAACTACGAAACAATTCAACATTATAGTGGGTCTCATTGGGGTCTAAGCGTGACGCGGGATTGCCGATTTTTTGTAAGCGGGACACGTGAAAGTCAAATTATTGTGTCGTGAAAACGGGAAATGAGGTCTAGCGGGACCCGGGAAATGACAAAATAATGAGAATTGCTTACGTACATAGTGTAAGCGGGATACGGGAATCTGATAAAACAGTAAGCGGGATCCGGGATCGGAACCCCCCAATGAGACCCCCATTATAGTGGACACTTAACTCATCCACTAGAAGATTGGCACCGTCATCTGTGCACAATTTGTAGGTTATTTGTAAGTTCGCATATTGACGTCATGTTCAATGTACGACCTTATCGGTCGGACCTGTTATCTCGTCAGCATTGTACGCGGGACAAAATGTTAAATTAAACATGAAAAATAATATTTAAACAACCGAACTCCAAGATAATTCAAAAAAGGGAAATCCTAGATAAGTATGACCAGGTTGTTAGTCACCTCTGTCATATTAATTAGTTTCTGGGGGAAACTAGCGGTAGATGAGATAAATTCCAAGTCGCTGGAAAGTTTACATATTTATTTCACATCCATATATTTCAAATATTAAAACATCATTGAATAACAACATAAAAAACAAATATAAAATACAAATTCAAAAGACTGATTGACATACGGAAAATGAACCAATCAAATATCTTTTTATTAAATAATATTAATTCGTGATTTGCCGAAAGCGGGGATTACGGATTACAACCATATAAGTATAAGTTTGTCAAGAATGGCCTTCGGCAGTTATCACTTAGTGTCGAATTATCTATGTTTTTTGTTACAGAACCTTTTATCTTAAAGACGGATATAAATCTTTGATAGTTAATCTGAATTAAAGGATTATAGTTAAGTGTAAAATACAAGTAACTTTTGAATAGCGTAACATACAATAAACTAATAAATTATTAGAAACGCAATGAAGACTCAGAATAATTAATAAAAAGCAAATATTATAAAAATATACAAAATCCTAAACGTGAACTTTGAATGAACAATTGTGGGATCATATTACTCCGTCGCTCTTTATCTGATACTCCCGTATCAGCATGTGTAAATTATGAACGATATTTCAAAATGCACACTAGAAAGATCTAGAAAAATTAAAAAGAGCAAATTTTATTTACATTATTTACAAGCGCGCTATTACGAACCTTTGTCGTCTAAAATTTTCTCTCTCAAAATATCTTTAAAGTACATTTAATTAAATCTAAGTGTGTCTAAATACCAACACGAATAAATCACGAATCAATATGTATAAAACGAACAGTCTGTAATATTTGCCACCATGCAAATAACAAATGAACACTGTGTGTCTCTCTCTCATAAATTCGATACTTGAATCTATATGGGAATATAAAATAAATCAGTAATATGTTTATAAACATTGTCATTGCATTATGTCATTGTTTTGTCAAATAAATCTGTTTTCATCACCAACTCTATTTCGGCCTGGAATGAACACTAAGAATATCAAGGAGATTCTCTTCAATCTGAACTTTGTTACTACATATTTTAAGTTTCAGGAACATTTGTCCGAACTATTTCTGTAGCACTATATGAATATGTATGTACACATCATTGTTATATATTGAATACATCTATTTGAATGTGACCATTTATCAAAATGTAGCTTATTGTCTGATATCTATTGTAAACAAAAACGCAAAGTGTAGATCATTTCGATACTTGAAAAGGCAATGTATGGAACATTGTCTATAATATTGTTTGTAAAGCTAAAAATATATATTTGCAAGTAAATAAAATCTCAACATACTCATCTAAAAATCTTATGACAACTTGGTTACGGATATAAAATGCTGGTAAAGAAATAGGGGGAAAGGGGGGGGGGTGTAAAACTGTTGAACTTCAAATTGAGAAAATGAGACATAAGAACGAAATACGTATAATATTCAAGTGTAAAAATCTTTCTGATTGAAAACGTGCTGAGTAAGGTTCTAATGGAAAATATAAGACACTATCTTGACTAAATAAATTAGTTCCTTCCTACTTATACTATGATATATGCAAATGACATTAATGCATTTTGGTGTGATGAACACGCAGTAATTACATTGTAACTCAAGTTATTTGAGTAATCAGCAGTCAAATGTCACGTATAATGTTTTTTGACATTTTAATAAAAGTAAAATTTTCAAACTATTCAACAATATACTGTTCGGTATTGTGAATAATTTATAAGAAGATTGTAGCCCTCATGTGTGCATAATATGTATACAGTCCAGTACGGTTAAAACGAGACGATTTCAATTTTCCTCACCTTAGTATAGCAATATACCAACTTCACTTGCATATGGGATATACATTTCCCAACTCATTTGGTATTCAAGAGTTTGCAGCTGCTACTCAGACTTTGTAAACCGTCACCAGTGTCTGAGCAAAAAGTTGATGAACCAGGGTTATGTAAAAGAACGTCTCGTCCTTTTAAAAAGAAAAACGTTCATCGGAAGATACCAAGACCTTGTTGATAAATATTCCGTATCAACTTCGCACATAATACATGATGGTCTTGATGTATAGATGATAGGTACTGACGTTTTTTTATCATATTGATTACGTGTTATAGTGTTCTTTTATTTGTCTTTGTAAATTACTAAAGTTTACTGTTTGGTCCATTTTTGGTAATATCGTTTAAACGTGGCTCGGTACTTGTACATCCCGCCATTGTGTTGTTGTGCTGATGTTATTTTTTTGTATTTTTGTGTTTTAATGTTGTGTATGTGCTTTTTCTATATGCCCTTTTGTTTTCTTTGTTGACATATTTGTTTGTTTTATAGTGATTGAGATTATAACACAATGTTGACTGTTGTACCCCTATTTATGACATTTTTACCTATTATGTCTGTTTGTTATGTTCTCACATTGTTGTCAATATAATGGAATTGTATGCGACTGCCATACAAGTGAGAGGTTTAGGTAGTTTTAGAACCAGGTGTAATCCACTATTTTCTACATAAGAAAATGCCTGTACCCAGTCAGGAATATGACAGTTGTTTTCCATTCGTTTGATGTGTTTGAGCTTTTTTTGATTTTGCCAAGTGTTAAGGGACTCCCCGTTTTGAATTTTTCGTGGAGTTTTTAATTTTAGTTTTTTTTTAACTTTTTGTTCGTATGATCATGATGATAAGTCCGCGTATTATTAAACGTTTAATGTACGTACTTATCGCATGTCCCAGTCACTTTTTTGTGGTTTTGCACATGCTTTGTTGCACAATGGGGATTTATTTTAACTCAAAAACGTATAAAAATGAAATGCAAATCTACTGTCAGGTCATCTTCTGTTTGTTTCTTTGTTACATATATAACAACAGTTTCAAAAAAACTTCAGTTGAAGTCATGCTCAGAATAGACGATATATAAAATGGAGATACTTCAATATTTTCATATTTCAACATGTCATAAAAAAAATGCATTGGTTAAACAATTTCTAAAACTGCATTTTCTTTTTATTTTCTTTGCATTTTTATACGAACAAAATTAAAGAATAGAGTGTTTAATATGTTTTAATTTGAAATTATTCCTTAATTTATATGCACTGCGATCAACGTATGCTTAACCCTTAAACGTTTAAGATAAACGTGTAAAAGAATTCAAATTAAACATAAATATCTAGGTATCCAAATATGTATAATAGATATATTATTGCAATGTTATTTTTGTTTTGTTCATTTCAGCTGATGAAATTGATGAAATGCTTGTTGATGTTAAACCACCTAAATCTATTTGCAGAAATGTGGACTGATACAGAATTTCATTAGCTGTAGTGAACAGAATGAAATATGGGTAATGTGTTCTGGTTGTTTTTGTTTTTATCTATTCATTCTTTATGATATGTACAAAATCAGGGTCTAATTAGAATATCTTTAATAATGTTTTATAGAGATATGTTTTTCTTCGTACGTGGTTATTCAATACTAACTCTTACCAATATCCTAATTGTGTCGAGAGGTTGATAGTTTGCATTATCTATGTGCAAAGCTTAATCTGGTAATTGTTACTTTAGTTATATTCAATATCTGTTTCCTCCATTGCACATTTCAAACGCTTGCTGTACTGTCTGAAGAAAACTTGCGTAAAATGTGCTTCTCATTGGTGAAGGCCAAAATATGACATGAGGTTTGGAACGCCGAGTGTTGTGGTCTGTGCTTGTAAGTTGGCAATCAAAACCTATCTCCCAATAAAATCACCTCGCCCAGATGGTCTTGTTTGATTTTCTCCTTACTAAGCATCCGTCGTCTATCCTTCGTCGTTGTCTGTCGCCCGTTAACATTTCCACAAATATTTTCTTCTGAACTACTGAGACAATTATAACTAAGCTTGACAATGGCTCTTTTATTATAAAACTGCTAAATACTGTCTATTTAAAAACTGAAGAAAAACAAATACTAGTCAAAAACTTCTTATTCCCTCAACAGTGTAAAGATAATCAACCATTTTACCCTTAAAATTTTAGATTCATTTTATAAAGACTTTTTTACCACACTAGTCATATATTTTTGATAAACTTAAATTTAACAGGATTCCTTAAAGTTAGAAAAATATACCAAACAAATATGTGGCTGATATTTCAGCTTTACAAGAGGCGAAACAATATTGGACAGATAAATAAACGCATTTATGTGGAGAGTTGTCTCATTGGCAATCATACATGTACCACATCTTCTTATTTTTGTAGCAAGTTTGTATTAAATATTTGTTATAAGATGGATCAAAACTAGGGTTGAGAAAATTAAGATGTGAATGCTGAATTCCCTTAATTATTTTACTACAGAGTTGAACAGTAATGGGAGTCAATTTAGGAATTTATTGTTAATCTAAGATGTGTGTAAACAAGGCCATGTGAATAGCACAAAAATGCCGCCTGACCTTATGTTTTGATTGTTGAAAAAGATGGGGCTTTATTTGTACTTTACTGAATGATATATGAAAGTTTCTGATTTCTAAAAATAAACCAGGTGCCTATTAAAGCGTTTAAACCCGCTACATTTGTTTGCACCTGTCCTAAGTCAGGAACTTGATGTTCAGTGGTTGTCGTTTGTTGGTGTGGTTCATAAGTGTTTCTCGTTTCGCGCTGTTCGGTGTGAGCCAAGGCTCCGTGTTGAAGGCCGTACTTTGACCTATAATGGTTTACTTTTACAAATTGTGACCTGGATGGAGAAAGTCTTATTGGCACTCATACCACATCTTCTGATATCTATATAGTTTTAAATCAAAAATAAGGTTTGCATTGAAGTCGATTTGAGGTTTTTTTAATGATTTATCCCTTTTATGATTTTTGTGTTGCAATGGTCGTTAATATTTAGCAATAGTTCAGTATTATTGTGCTTTTACTTTTTACTTAGGCAATACTTAGTTTAAGAATTTTTTTTATGCATACCACTTAGTAAAAAAGGGATGAGTAACCTAACTTAAGTGTTTATTCTGTGTAAGAGAAACTTCTTTTTTTTAGTGAGCTTTTCTCATCACTTGGCGTCCGTCGTCCGTCGTCGTTCGTCGTCGTTAACTTTTACAAAAATCTTTTCCTCTGAAACTACTGGGCCAAATTTAACCAAACTTGGCCACAATCTTAAGGTATCTAGTTTAAAAATGTTTCCTATGATTCCGCTCGCCAACCAAGATGGCCGACATGGCTAAAAATAGAACAGAAATATGCAGTTTTTGGTTTATATCTCGAAACTAAAGCATTTAGAGCAAATTTGACAATGTTTATCAGGTTGAGATATATCCGCCCTGAAATTTTCAGACGAATCAGACAACCCGTTGTTGGGTTGCTGTCCCTAAATTGGTAATTTTAAGGAAATTTTGCAGTTTTTGGTTATTATCTTGAATATTATTATAGATAGAAATAAACTATAAACAGCAATAATAGCCAGCAAAGTAAGATCTACAAATAAGTCAACATGACTAAAATTGTCAATTGACCCCTTAAGGGCATACGATACAGTTACAGGGGAGGTAATGACGTTGCTAACGTAAATTGTTATTTTCGCGACGTCGGGAAAAGATTCATTTTTCGACTGATTTTTATCATTCAACGTTATTTAACTTGAAAACGAGATTTCTCTTTTTTAAAATGCCATTTGGTTTGATTACGTAAGAAGATTATGTGTGCCAATTTTCATGAAAACGTAAATAGTGCATTTTTTTTTTTATTTGATAAATATAAATTATGTTTTGTTTTACATTCATGAACATTTGATAAATATGAGTTATTTGAAAAAATAAAAGCACAAAAGGACATTTATATAAAACAGAATTTACAAATAATTTAGCAACAGCTTGTGTTTTGAGCAAATATATAAAATTTCGACCTCATTTTACTCAAAAAGTAGCACATGAAGGAATATTTTTTATAACATATTTGATTTAATCAGGCAAAACATAGCCTGTATGCAAATTGTCAGCAAATTTTCAATATGGGATCAAAATTGTATCGTTATTGCCCTTTATAGTGAATGTTTAACCATTTTTCATAATTTTTTGTAATCTTTTACAAAAATCTTCTCTTTTGAAACAAATAAGACAAATTTAACCAAACTTGGCAATATTCATCCTTAGGGTATATAGTTTTAAAATGTGTCCAACTGCCAACCAACATGGCCGACATGGCTAAAAAAGAACATAGGGGTAAAATGCAGTTATGGGCTTATATTTCTGAAACTAAAGCATTTATTACAAATCTGACATGATGTATAAATGTTTATCAGGTTGAGATATATTTGCACTGAAGTTTTCAGACGAATCAGACAAATCGTTTTTGGATTACTGCCTCTGAGCTGGTAATTTTAGGGACATTTTGCAGTGTTTGGTTCTTATATTGGATATCATTATAGATAAAGATAACCTATAAACAGCAAAAATTTCCAGCAAAGTAAGATCTACAAATAAGTCAATATGACAAAAATTGTCAATTGACTTTTTAAGGAGTTATTGTCCTTTATAGTCAATTTTTCGTAAATTTTTGTTATCTCTTACAAAATTCTTCTCCACTTACAATGTAATCTACTGGGCCAAATAGAATTAAACTTAGCCACAATTTTCAATAAGGTATCTTGATTGAAAAATGTGTCCGATGACCCTGTCATCCAACCAACATGGACGCCATGGCTAATTTAAATTGTAAAAAAAATAATTCAAATGGTGACAACTTGAAAACTTATTGAAATAATGAAAAGGGGTCTTTTCTTAACTATTGTAAGACAATGGGATGACCTGCTTTTAATTTAACAGCTGGGCTTAATTAAACCAATCATTATTAGAGTATCTTATACTATTAATTATGATTTTAACCTTATTTTACATGATTTCCAAAACAACAGTAGATACAGGTGAGCGACACAGGCTTTTGAGAGCCTCTAGTCTTATTGTTGTTTCCGTTGGTTATGCATGTTTTCAATTTTTTCCTACAATCATAAGATATATATTTATATATAGGGCAAAATAATAAAAACAAATAAAAAATAGGATTCGTCTCTTTACCAAAATGTACGCAATCCTGGTAGAGATGTTCCATTTTAGGACATTTATTTGGAACATATGGTTTACATTGTAAAACGCACCCGGATGGATAATAACTATAAATAGATTAAAAGGATAAATACCTTTTGCGTCATAAAATACAGTCATGTTATTTACTTTTTGAACAGGTAAATAACACATACACAAATCAAATGTACCCGTAATTGTAGAAAAAAATATCAACTATTCTGTATACTTACTGTTTCGTATACTTCTACAGTTCATTGTTTGTTTATTGTCAAAGGGTTTTAAAATGCTATAACTTTTTATTGAAAATCAACCGGAACAAAAAACTATGAACAGATTTAAAGGACCACTACTTTTTGCGTCTTAAAAATAGAGTTTTGTTTATTTACACTTTGTGCGTATTTCAAATTCAAAAATGCACGTTCTCGTTATTGTATATATAAAAACAACAACTGCACTGTTTGAAACTATTTTGTATGTAACTCTACAGAAGTTTTTAGTAAATGAAAATTGTTTCACTAATTATAAATTAATATTTTGTTTTAGTTTCGTAACAAGTCAAGCAAAGACTTTTGCAAGAAATTTAAGGAAATATGAGTGGAACTTTGAGACAGAATCTTGTGGAAATAATATTGTAATATTTCTTTCTCGATACGATAGGCAGGTAATTAAAAAAATGTTCATCCTTGTTTTTATCGAGTCACCAATTTGATATAAACATACGTAAAAGGAGGATTTTTATCATAGTTAACTGGATGATGTATATATCTATCATCTATAAAAAGAAACAGAATTGTTACGAATGTACTATAGGGGTTAAAACAAGCAATGATACACTTGGTCGTCTCTTGTTAACAAATAGTTTAAATCTTGGGTTTTTTTTTTCTCAAAAAAGTATAGGTCACTGAGCTTGTTGTCATGCTGTAGGTTTTGATAAATGCGTACATTTTGTTTGGACAATACAGAAAAAAAACATTTTTTTATGTAAATAGAAAGAAATAGGAAGAACAAAATAAAATATGAAAAGATTATCGTAATTGTTTTAAAACCGGCAACACTATGGCCAAAAGCAATAACGACGAAAAGACAAGCGACAACAAGGAAAAAAACTACACAGAAACCTTGGGATTGGGCAAAACGAACCTTACACGGTATTGGTTTATCTCGCTGCTGAAGGCTGTGCGATAGCCTATAATTGCTTACATCGACTTCATTTGAACTCTTGTGGATATTTGGCTCATTGGCAATAATCCATTTCCCAAGTTTTATACTTATCAATAACCGGGGTTGATGTCCGGAAGATACAGAAGTTCCTATTCAATATATAACACGCTATGCGTTACTTTCAAAACAATAGTTTGAATTGAAAACAATATTTCTCGAACGAAGAATAAACGATACGTTAATAGGTGGAGACAACACAAACATTGAAAAAGAAAACAACAAAGAAACCCCACAAAACATTATCGAAAAAAACAGAATGCACCAATTTAAAACAAACCTAAGAATCAAATTAGGATGCTTCTCTATATGTTACACCCGTCGTACAATATGATATAAAACGGCTCTTTCGAATGGGTGACGTCTGCCATCAATTTCAAAAGTTACAATAAACGTTTCAAGAGTATCTAAAGTTATTATTGAACATTTTACTAGCAATAAGAGAAGCAAGGTTTTTGGCATCTTATCAAACTCATTACTGTTATTTGTTTTTGTTTTTATTACCTCTAGAATGACAATATTTGTCGATCTTGTTCATTTATGTAAAAGATAAATAGTAATGCCACGGGCAAATGTATAATAACAAATATTGGCTATGTTTACATATTCAAAATGCAAGTAAAACACCGCCATGATGACAAGAGGGGATACCGTCTACCTATTTTAAGCATAGCAAAGTCTCAGACCGAGGTTTAACTATTATTAAATATTGCTTCATTGAACTTGATTACAAGCAAATTTATTATAATGAAATGACGATGATTCATGTTGTTCTGTAGATATATACATCAGCTGGTGAAGCTGCTTTCGAGGTTTTAAATCAAAAGTGCATAACTGGCATATACAAAAAAGCAAAAGAAGTATATTTTTTATCTGACGACTTTGAAGGAGGATTGAAATTCATGGTACAGGAATACAAGTATGGATTAATTTCTATTATATATGTTCGCACTGTATTCGTTAATCGTGAAATACCGCAGGTTAATAACTTTGTGAAAAGATGAATTCAGCAAAGTCGCTCCCATTAGACAACGCACAACTGAATACGTGTTGTAGAAGAACCTAGATATGAAAAAAGGAGTAACAAAACAACATTTATTAATCTATGGTCTCGTTGAATAATTTAAAGGAAAAATATTTCAAAGGGAGTAAGCTTTCAGAGCTATAATTAAAATCACAGGTCCTGTTGTTATCGGTTTTGTCAATGATAATTGCAAAGAACCTGAACACAGGATTACTATCTGCGATAAAAAGATTTTACACAAATTACCCATCGAATGACTGAGAATACAAATGTGTTCAAATAAATCAGATAAACAAATATATTTTGCCAAATTTTGAACCTATGATGTGAACTGTATTTAATAAGGCTGAAGACGCCGTTAACATATACATGCTATAAGAACGTTGAAATGTGATTTAGCCGCAAATATGACAATGTGGGAAACACAATATAAGGAGAAAAACACCAGTTTGGTTTATTTGAAGTTGAGTCAAAACAATGTATAGTCAACTAAAGACTTAAGAATTGCTGTTTCTCTGCTTAAATTCTCTGATTAACATGCGGTAGTTTTTCGCTACATTGGAGAGCTGTTGGTGACCTTCTGTTGTTTTTTTCTATGGTCGGGTTGTTGTCTCTTAGGCACATTCCCCATTTCCATTCTCAATTTTAACATTAAGGAATAATAGTTAAGACTGGTTATTTCGAAGTCCGAATTTGTAATGTGGCCGGATACTGGGCGGGTAAGGTGACAAGTCTTCCTGGGGACTGTAACCTTGCAAACAAGCACGTCAAAACATCCGGCCCAGCCGGTCGTTTCAGTACAAAGCAGATTATATATTCCTATATCGCTTGATCATGTTCTCGTTCTTAAAATGAATTTAATTTGTACCGGACGTAACACATCCATCGATCTATCAATTCGAGGTTACCAGTGTAAAATCGGCAGAGCCAAACTAAGCCAGAACAAAAGAATATGTGAGGTATAGGAGCCGAATTAAACAATTTAAAGATAAGTTACAATTAAAGTCCACTCTGCCATATATAATTAAATAAGAAAGTCCTCATCATTGTCAAACACTCTGTGTTTCAATACTTTTCTGATTATGACCACTTTCCTCCTACTGTTTAAGGCAGACTTTTCGATTGCCCCTCTGTCATCCCACCAATGGATTCTTTATCTGCCACTGAAGTACTTAAAATGGTTGTCCAAATTACTACAAACTCTCGGAATTTTAACGTCGTGCGCTTCAAATTAAAAAACGATGTGTTACTCCAAATATTTTATTTGGAACAGTTTTAAGAGAACTAGTACAAAGAGAATATCTATTCGTAGACTCGTAATATATACCAGTTTTTTTTTCTGTATGATCAACACTTACTTACTTACTATTCGGACAATAGCAAGTTTATTGTCGTAATAGCCAGTAAATAAGTAAACTTGAGAATGGACATGGGGAATGTATCAAATAAACAATAACCTAACCAAAGAGCAGAAAGTAGCCCAAGACCACCAATGGGTCTTCAAGACAGCGAGTAAATCCCGCACCCGGAGGCGGGCGTCAGCTGGTCCCTTAAAACAAAAATGTGTACTAGTTCAATGGAAATGGAACCGCGCTGAAGTACGTCCATTATTCAGAGTTCATTATTCAAAATTCAATAATGAATAATGAAATAGTTCACTATTCACGATTCAATGTTTAAAAAATGAATAATGAAATAGTTCATATTTCATTATTCAACTTGAAGCGGTGAATAGTGAAATAAAAATATAAAAAATTGACTGTGACACTATATCTATATCCCGTATTTCTAAATTCGTCTTTTTGGTGTTATCAAACAAACAAAAAATATTCAAATAAATATCAGAAAAAATAAATAAAAACACTCTTTAAATTTTAATTTGATATATTTATCTAGTTCCTAGTTTCGGATGATAAACTAGTGGGTTTTCCTAACTATTTTTAACAGAAATTCCTTGGTTCAATGTATGGACGACCTGAATACCAAAACATATGTTTTTCAAAATTGAAAAACTCTACGTGGCCTTTCTTTTTTTGATTTTCACTGGACTTTGCTATTCTTCATCCTTTAATAAATCATGGATAAAACAAGTTGATTGTGCCGCAATGACCATTAGAGGAGTTAAGGAGGACATAAATGCCAAAATACGCGTGAAAATTAAGAAATAGCCAATTTTGAATAATGAAATAAATATTTTGAATAATGGAAGGGAATGCTGCGACCCCTTAGCCCCTAATTATAGATAAACAGTATACCTTATTCGAAATCTTAATACGAGAATAACAAAAGGTATATAGTCAACTTGTTCCGCAACGCATATTAGAGGAATAATGAAGGACCTAAAGATCGAAATACGCTTGAACATTAAGAAATAGCTTATTTTGAATAATGGAATGGACTGCTGCAACACTTCAATCCCTAATCAAGGCAAAATATGTATACCAAATTAAAGCTTATTGATAGAGGAATAAACTGAGTATAAACGATATGTGCTGCAATGACCATTAGAGGGGTTACTGAGGACCTAAATGCCAAAATACGCGTGAAAATTAAGAAATAGCCAATTTTGAATAATGAAATGGATATTTTGAATAATGGAATGGAATGATGCGACCCTTTAGCCCCAAATTATAGATAAATCTTATACCTTATTCGAAAGCTTATTACGAGAGAAACAAAATGCATATAGTCAATATGTTCCTAAACGAATATTAGAGGACTAACGAAGGATTTAAATACCGAAATACGCTTAAACATTGAGAAATAGCTTATTTTGAATAATGGAATGAACTGCTGCAACCCTTCAGTCCCTAATCAAGGCAAAACTTATACAACAAATTAAAGCTTATTGATAGAGGAATAAACTGATTATAAATTATATGTGCCGCAATGACCATTAGAGGGGTTACGGAGGACCTAAATGCCAAAATACGCTTGAACATTAAGAAATAGCCAATTTTGAATAATGAAATAGATATTTTGAATTATGGAATGGAATGCTGCGACCCTTTCACCCATAATTATAGATAAACCTTATACCTTATTCGAATGCTTATTACGAGAGGAACAAAAAGTATATAGTCAACATGTTCCGCAACGCATATTAGAGGAGTAACGAAGAACCTAAATATCGAAATACGCTTGAACATTAAGAAATAGCTTATTTTGAATAATGGAATGGATTGCTGCAACCCTTCAGTCCCTTATCAAGTGAAAACTTATATACCAAATTAAAGCTTATTTAAAGAGGAATAAACTGAGTCTAAACGATATCTGCCGCAATGACCATTAGAGGAGTTACTGAGGACCTAAATGCCAAAATAAGGTGACGATTAAGAAATAGACAATTTTGAATAATGAAATAGATATTTTTAATAATGGAAAGGAATGCTGCGACCCTTTACTCCTAATTATAGATAAACCTTATACCTTATTCGGACGCTTATTACGATAGGAACAAAAAGTACATAGTCAACATGTTCCGCAACGCATATTAGAGGAGTCATGAAGGACCTTAATATCGAAATACGCTAAAACATTAAGAAATAGCTTATCTCGAATAATGGAATGGACTTCTGCAACCCTTCAGTCCCTAATCAAGGCAACATTTATATACCAAATTAAAGCTTATTGATAGAGGAATAAACTGAGTATAATCGATATGTGCTGCAATGACCATTACAGGGGTTACTGAGGACCTACATGCCAAAATACGCGTGAAAATTAAGAAACAGCCAATTTTGAATAATGAAATGGATATTTTCATTAATGGAATGGACTGCTGTGACCCTTTAGCCCCTAATTATCGATAAACTTTATACCTCATTCGAAAGCTTATTACGAGAGGAACAAAAGCTATATAGTCAATATGTTCCGCAACGCATATTAGAGGAGTCACGAAGACCTAAATATCGAAATATGCTAGAACATTAAGAAATAGCTTATTTTGAATAATGGAATGGACTGCTGCAACCCTTCAGTCCCTAATCAAGGCAAAATTTATAAACCAAATTAAAGCTAATTGATAGAGGAATAAACTGAGTATAAACTTTATGTGCCGCAATGACCATTAGAGGAGTTACGGAGCACCTAAATGCCAAAATACGCGTGAAAATTAAGAAATAGCCAATTTTGAATACTGAAATGGATATTTTGAATAAAGGAATGTACTGCTGCGACCCTTTAGCCTCTAATTATAGATATACCTTATACCTCATTCGAAAGCTTATTACGAGAGGAATACAATGTATATAGTCATTTTGTTCCACAACGCATATTAGAGGAGTAACGAAGAATTTAAATACCGAAATACGCTTGAACATTGAAAAATAGCTTCTTTCGAATAATGAAATGGACTGCTAGGACCCTTCAGCCCTTAATTACAGATCTACCCTATACCTCATTTGGAAGCTTATAAAGAGAGGAACAAATGGTATATAGTAAATTTATTCCGCGCATTAATGAAGGACTTAAATATCGAAATACGCGTGAACATTTTGAGGGGAATTTCTGCTGGGACAGGACCTAAAAATCCGAAAATCTTGCACGCTCGTTGACGAAGTTTAGAGGGCAAAACGTGGGTGGTTGGGTTGAAGGGAAAATGTGGGGGTTGGGGTCGTGGGAAAATGTATCTCTGTGGAAGAAAGAAAACACACCAAAACAAATCCACAGATAAAATAACCACAATGGATTGTAAGATAAAAACAAATATGTTTGATCAGAGAGAGAATATGGCGCAAGAGGTAGAAATTTTGGTAAATACTGACGAGGAAACTCTCAAATGGCGAGAAGTAGTTCAGGACTCACCCTGTATTGTCAAAGACATTTAAGATGTTTACACGAAGTGTTGATTTGCCAAAAGTATAACCTTGTGCTCGGAAGAAAAAAATATTCGCACTTGGGGATGTTAAAGACTTAACAAGCAGCTGACCATCGTCTGGGCAAAGAGAGAGACCCATGAAGCTGTGCAAATCCTGAGCTATGGGATAAAAAAAGACAGGCGCACCGGGCCGGGTATGATTACCACGACTCTTATATTTTTATAAGTACGGTATGATTGGAAGTGTTCATTTGTTTTAAAGGAGCATACCGAGGAGGGAAATGTTTTTGAAGGGGCTGTTAGCATCTAAATATAAGACCAGACCGGCTCCGTCGTGAAATTGCTGACCACGCTTTAAGTAGAGTCCATACCCGTCTGGGCGTTTAATGATTTGAGGTAGAGACCGTTGCCACATGGATTCACTGTGCAAACGCATCCACCACGTTTCAGGTACAATCCAGACCTTAAGGCCTTGTTGACGGCTACACCACCCAAAGCGCTCAATCTCCAACACCCAAGGCTGGTAGAATAGTCTTTTGCTATCATGGGGAGTGTCCTCATTGCCAGCCTTGCCAACATGGGTAGGAATCCACCTACTTTTTGCATGTTTACCTTCATTTGGGTGGTACTCAGCTCCCAATTCATACCACCAGTACCTTTTTTGTAGAAGCTTGGTAATCTTGTGAACCTGCCGAGAGGTGAGCCAGGTTTGCATGGGACAAACGAATAGCGACAGGAATCCTTTCTTGGCAGCCCGTTGTAGTTTATTATGTTGACCTTTTGTCAAGTTGAAACCATGTTCGTGAGAAGTCATTTATTCATACCTCTCGAAGATGAAAACGGATGGAGAGATGTTCACCTCTGAGATCGATGTGCCTACCGTCTTGGTCGTTGAGATATGTTTGCATGCGATTGCTGGTTCGCAAGATCACTGGCAAGTATACTAGGATCTTGGGGGTTTGAATGATTTTCATGCCAGGACCGTCTGCGGGAAAAAAGCTGTAGATGAAAGACTACTGTATACCATTTACATAACTTCCATGGTTGATATATCACTATTCGCCCAAATGCTGTTGATTCTGACGATATTTACAATGTGCTCCCCTTCTGTATAGCGGTTTGTGATCACACCGAACGTGAAAATCTGTCACTTGAATTCCAAGACGGTGTTGATGCTATTGACAACGTCGAAGTATACTTGATAGAGTCTGGCGAGGGTCAGCGTTGCTCTTAGGGTCGCCCGGTTGGCATAGATGATGATCTTCGTTTTGTGTTTGTTGGGCCGTAGCTGTCGCTTGATTTCATTGTTCATGTCTTCGAGGTCATAGGAACCTGTGCTTAGTGCGATGGAAAACCAGTAGGCACCATCGTCGGGAGAGTATCGGAAGGAATTGTTACCTGTATGCATATGAATGTTAGGGATGGAGTTATTGGTTTCCAGGTTCACCGATGTCATCTCGTAGGTCTTGGATTCCTTAATTTGCAGTTGAGATTGAACCGGGTAAGGATTTAGGAATCGTTTCTAGAAACGATGAAGGAAAACCAATGCTTGGGGTTGGTGTTATTAGCAATTTGTTGCAACCATGTGTTATCCATTTATTTATGGTACGCCATTGTCACATATTTTTGCTTCCACTCTTCGATACCGCCATACTTCTCAGTTGTTTAATTACCTTCACCACGATCGCATAGACTTCGGCAGGGCGGCTGGCAAAGAGGAGTTACTTGAAGGTGAATTTTATCCATTTTTTTACTTTTTGTACACGACGTTCATCTTCTGACCATCGGATTCAAACTGCAGGATTCTGTCGGAAATCACAAGTGCAAATAACTCGGTGTTTGCAGGTACTTTGCGCTCGAACTCTATCAGATCTGAATGTCAACGGTCGACTCTTTCAACCGCTCGGTCTGGTGACTCACATCAATGACAAACAGTGGGTACAGATCGACGAAATCGGAGGGGTTAATGTTGCAGTTGCTGATAAAACGGTCCATGTTGAAGTAGTTTTTTCAGAATCTGCGACATTCTTGTACACTCTGGCGATCTTGGTTTGTGTGAAACTGGTATTGAAGTCTACCGCCGGGTAGCGTTCTGCGATGAGAGTGACGTAGATAGTTCGCAACTTGTAGTGGTCGAACACGGCTGCATATTGAGTCCGATCGTACTTTTACCGGTCTGAAAGGCTTCGATGATGTATCTCGGTTTCTCCCGACCGCTCTTGGCAGACAAACGCCAGTGGAACTGTAAGGTTTGGGTAACACTTGTAGAATCACACTGTCGTATTCGGAAACCACAATCGATCTAACTCTTGCTCTGGATGGTCTTGTACAACCGCAGTTTTTTTTCATCGGAAGGAAGGAAGGACGTGAGGAACAAACCAAGAGATCTTACTCAGGATGATTTTCGCCACGTCCTCATGTTGATTTTCGCCACATCGTTGACGGCAGCAGCAGGATGGCATTGTGGTCCGAGTCGCGCACGAGTGGCAATTCGTGCTTGAATCCATACACAATTTTATTGTTATCGTCTGCAAAGCCGAAAATGTGTCTCAGGGGTATGGTGAATGAAAACGATCCTTTGTTGGCGGGCTTAGTGATAATATACCCATGAAGTACTGCGAACCCTGTGTTTTCGGCCTCGGCTTCGGTAGATAAATCTTTGTACCCCAGCTAGTTGAGACCTTGGGATTTGGAGAAATTGTTGCGATAAATCAACATTCCCAGCATGGTGATGGCAACGACTGGGTCGTTGATATGTTCGATCAGCTGGTCTGAGAGCTTGCATTAATTGTAACTGATGGTCTTGAAGAGATACATGATTCCATTGTGAATGAAAGACACTAGATCTGCATTAGCATATGCACTACCGTGGTTCTTTTACAGTAGCCCCTCTACCAAGAGATAACTTTCAGCGGGATGGAGGAACAAGTCTGGGTTTCGATGTTGATTCGTATCTCACCTGGATTATTCAGGTTGGCACCAGCTTATGGTTCGTATTCGTGAACTTGATATTCTTGGAAACATTCGTCGAACGTCAACCCTTCGGTGATGTATTTATTTATAGCGCTGCAGGAAGTCATGAATGGTAGCAATGCCAGAACCGGAGATCAGGTTGTTCAACTGGGTTTGCTGGGTTTAACATTGGACTGTTGAGTGGACATTCTGCGTTTTTGGGGGCGGGTCACCTTGATTGGCAACATTTACTTATAGTATGCTATAATGAAGCGCCATATATTCTTCGATGCTGATATGTCTACCCTTTTTCATAGCATGAATAATCGACACAATTTCGTTGCGCACACCATTATTTCCTGCTCGGTATGCTGCAGCACACAGTTCCAAGCGATCGAGAATCTGCTTGAAGTTGAAAAAAATTCTGGTAGATGTGGGACACGATTCCCTTCCACTTGTAATTCTTATTCGCCTTCGGGGTTCTTGAAAAGATGGAATTGCCTTTATACATAGCACCAGAACCTTTCAGGATCTCTGCATAGTCGTCAAGGTCGTCGAGCTCGAGCGATTCTGGTTTCTTTTTCACCATGACTTCCCAGAGGCCAAGGATTCCCTTGTAAAACTTTTAGAAATTGTGGTCCTCAATGCTCTTCAACTTCGTTCTTTCTTTGGCCTTTGTTTCTTTTACTTAACTTTTTTGGATTCGAGCGTCACTGCTGAATCTTTTGTAGACGAAACGCGCGTCTGGTGTATATACAAAATTTAGTCCTGGTATCTATGATGAGTTTATTTGTACTTCACACTATCCATGAAAAAATTATCCCCGTTAAAAGTTACTGTTGAGCTTCCGATGAAGATACCATCGTTTTCAGATCGCAATCCAAAGGTGTGTTCAGCGGAAGTAGTCATACTGAGCTGCAAATGTGCTTGAGCTCCGAGGACAGTGTCTGTAGGTGGTGCAATAAGTAGTGGATCGGCAAACTCGGGTTGTGGAGGAGGGAGGGAGGGAGGGCACTGTTGCAGGGAGGTCTGCGATCTTTTTGGTGATCTGTGAAGCTACCTCTCGTTAAGCCTCAACCACATGCTTGAACACCTTGTTAAGGTCCCGGCTGCGGCGATGCTGCAATTAACTGGTTTGAATCTCCCTGGCAAGTGCCTCACGCTGCTTAGGGTCGATAATCTTAATAAACGTTATTTATCTAATAGGATCGCATGCTGTTGAACGTCCCGATGAGTTGCACACGAAGGTATTACACAGCTGATACGGATCCCTTTTTTCTTCGAAAGATTCAAGTGACATGGGTATGTGCATTGGTGGCCTCGAATCGTCTTGGTAGGGCATTTGGGTTGAAAAAATTGCCGTTGAAATCACCTCCACCGCTTTTGATCGGGCGAATGATCACGCAACCGCATTTTCAACATATGCTCCTCATATCGACTGGAGCCAATCAAAATTGCATTTGCAGGGCCATTCGAACTTGCAGGGCTGGGGTTCTTCTGTGTCCAGATATTCTTCATTCTTCAGTTCCATAAAGAAATCTTCGGGCTGATCCATTCTTTATCTTATACCTCATAGAACTTATTTAATTTGCATCGATATTTTCCAGTTGCCTTGGTGCTTGTAAAATCGATGGTTACAAATCCATAGGGCTTGGACCAGCAATTGCTTACACAGAGCGTCAAACTGTTCCTTAGTGAGATCGTTGAAGTGATCGCGCCTGATGTGGTCGATATTCTTAGCGTTCTGCCGGATCGACTAGCGGGGCAGTGTGAAGTAGTTTTGGCACAGGTAGAAACAATCGACGTTGTCCTCACACGTGTTCTGTTTTCTCAGCATCAAGTCGTCGAACACCATGAGGTTCACCATGAGGTTCTTGCAGCTGGGATCAAATTCTCGGGGCTCTGGTACATCGCTCCCTTGCTCGAAGAAAAAAGTGTTGATACCACTCGGGTGTCGTGGTGGTGGTAAGGTGTTGACCACATCGATCAACGAGTAGGGTGACTTGCACTTACACTGTAGGAGGTCTCGGATATCTTCTTTAGGGAAGCTTTTTTCCAGCGCTTGCTCCAACAGCTGGTAGATAGGTTGGTAAAGCGATTATCCGAAGACGAACAATCGATTGTAGTCGGAGCCATCCATCGCGCAGACATAGGTTGTTCAGCAGCGTCGTCTTATCACAGTCCCACTTCCCAATGATCGACCGTCTTATCGATTGCTGAGGTAGGAGGTAGTGATTACTCCTCGTGGGGGCGTTGGCACTGTAGGAAATGTCTTCAACGTTCATTTATTAAAATAAAATAGCGATGATTTTCTGTGTGAAAGTTGTAGAAAGACGGACACAGTTAACACCAGCGAGGTAATGACCAGCAACGGGCGACGGTGAAAGGTTGTCAACTACAAGGTGCGCGATGCCAAAAAGTCTCAGTTTGTTGCTACAACCGGTACAGGGTTCATGAACAAACTAATCAACCGATTACCCATGGAAATGCATCTACCCGTACACAACTTCACCGGGCCAGGGACTAAACTTAGCAAGCGACTACTTCTCGATGGCACCCAGAAGGCTTGCTCAAAACCCATTACTCAAGTTGACCAGGCAGCATATCCCCACGATCTTTATTTTGTTATACCCAGCACAAGGATGCAACCGCACGCAACTCCATCTGTGACGAAGCTATGCTAGCCTCGCTTAACATCATTCCCAACTCTACCACACGCAAACGCTTGGACTGCAGCATCGTCGGACCCATCATCGGTACCAAAGTTGGATTCGGTCTGGGTGTTAAAAAAAGTTCGCTGGACCGATGAGCTAGCTGAGGAGTTGCACAAACCAGTTCGACGCTAGTTTTATAAACGCTGTGTAGCGGTGGGTGGTGTGGATGAGACCTGGGCGGCCGATCTCGTTGATATGAGTGACTTCACCAGGAACCACAAGGGAAATAAATTTATGCTGATCATTATCGATGTCTTCTCCAAATATTGCTGGCTGCTACCACTCAAGAACATGAAGGTGTGACGGTGGGGGATGACTCCAAGTGGTGTACCCAAGAAGCTATGGATAGACAAAGGCACTGAGTTTTACAACAAACATTTAAATCAGCTGCTTCAACAGCATGGTATCGATCTCTATTCCACCGGGAACGAAGAGAAGTCAAACGTTGGATCCGCACCATGAAAGAGAAAATGTTCAAATACTTTTCAGCCAACTTCACACGCACCTATATCGATGTCCGGGACGATCTTGTTCGCCAGTACAATACCACCAAGCACCGCTATCAAGATGGCCCATGTTGCCGCAAGTCATAAGGAACATGGAAACAAGTTGTATTGGAATCTTTACGGCAGCATACCTCCCATGAAACCACCGCGATTTTCCGAATCACCAAGAAGAAAGGTACATTCGAGAAGGGATACACCCCCCTCTGGACCGAGGAAGTATTTAACATTTCCCTAGTTTTGTCAGAGATCCACTGGGGAAATCTTTTCTACGATCTTTTTATCCGTCTCCTCAAGGGTTTCAACCAAGTCCGTGGCCGCGGTGGAAATCTAGTTTCCCGAGTGAAAGTATCCCTCGTTCTCATTATCCGCCTTACCCGTTGGATCAATCTTTACAAAGGTACAGTGCATGATCACATTGTTTTGCCCCTTACAATGCCCAATCGTCTATAAGTTCCACCCGGGACATCCGAGACATCTTAAAGGAAGTCTGCACGTCCATGCCAATAATGGGGGTCATATTCCAGGTAGTAAATACATCTTTAAAGCTTTCTTCGGCAAATGTACCTCAATTTTATCCCCAATGGCTTTCATATCTCCCCAAATCTTTTCCTGCACCTTCTTTAGCAGTCGATCTATCGACAGCCTGCCAATCCCTTTCAATCCAAGTTGTTTTGCCTGGGTGATAATCTTTTCTCGTGTGGGGTTTGGGACGACGATAAAATTTAAGATTTGTCTTCGTTTCTATCAACTCTCAACCAACTGATCTTTCCTCACCCGGGAGTACCCTCGAAGGTGGTTCATTTTGGCTATACCTCTCTGGGCTTTGATGTTTTCAACTACTAACTCCATGTTCACTATTGGATCCATGTCTTTATCCTAGCAATAAAAAAAATCAATTTAGGTCACCCCAAAACCACCATCCCCAATTCACTGGTTTTTAGACCTAGTTTTCGGGCCTACAAAACATATATATCCAAACACTTCCGATCCTATAATCCTCATAAAAAATAAGAAAGTCGTGAAACGTACCCCATGCGTCTGGATTTTTTCATTCCATAGCTCACAATTTGCACAGCTCCATCGATCTCTCTCTTTGCCAAGACGATAGTCACCTTCTTGTTTTATCTCTCACATCCCCATGTGCGAATAGGTTATAATTTTGCAGACCTTTACAGTGTCAACATCTTTAATGTCTTTGACAATCCAGTGTGAGTCATGTCCTACTTCTCGCCATTTGAGAATTTCCTCATCATTGCAGCGCTGTTCTCGATTGCCTTAACAGCGGACAGTTTTTTTTAGAATTTCTACCTCTTGTGCCGTATTCTATCTCTGATCAAACATATTTGTAATTTTGAAATCCATTGTGTTCATTCTATCTGTGAATTTTTATTTTTGTGTGTGTGTGTTTCTTTCTTCCACAAAGACACATTTGCCCTCGACCTCAACCTCAAAATAGGTGTGTGGCAGAACTCTCATAATCATACTACTGTTCCTCTCTTGATAACCTTTCAAATGAGGTATAATGTATATCTGTAATTAGGGGCTAAGGGGTCACAACAGCCCATTTCATTATTCAAAATATCCATTTCATTATTCAAAATTGGCTATTTCTGACTTTTTAATGCGTATTTTGGCATTTAGGGTTTCCATAACCCCTCTAATGGTCATTGCGGCACATTTCGTTTATACTCAGTTTACTCCTCTATCAATAAGCTTTAATTTGGTGTATAAATCTTGCCTTGATTGGGGACTGAAGGGTTGCAGCAGTCCATTCCATTATTCAAAATATCCATTTCATTATTCAAAATTGGCAATTTCTTAATTTTCATGCGTATTTTGGCATTTAGGTTTTCCGTAACCCCTCTAATGGTCAGTGTGGCACATTTCGTTTACACTCAGTTTATTCCTCTATCAATCAGCTTTAATTTGGTGTATAAATTTTGCCTTGATTAGGGACTGAAGGGTTCAAACAGTCCATTCCATTATTTAAAAAAAAACTATTTCTTAATGTTCAAGCATATTTTGATATTGAGGTCCTTCGTTACTCCTCTAATATGCGTTGCGGACAATGTTGACTATATACCTTTTGTTCCTCTCGTAATAAGCTTTCGAATGCATGAGGTATAAGGTTTATCTATAATTAGGGGCTAAAGGGTCGCAGCATTCCATTCCATTATTCAAAATATCTAATTCATTTTTCAAAATTGGCTATTTCTTAATTTTCACGCGTATTTTGGGGGTTTCCGTAACCCATCTAATGGTCATTGTGGCACGTTTCGTTTATACTCAGTTCATTCCTCTATCAATAAGCTTTGATTTGGTGTATATATTTTGCCTTTATTAGGGACTGAAGGGTTGCAGCAGTCCATTCCATTATTCAAAATAAGCTATTTCTTAATATTCAAGCATATTTCGATATTAAGGTCCTTCGTTTCTCCTCCAATACGCGTTGCGGAACATGTTGACTATGTAACGTTTGTTCCTCTCGTAATAAGCTTTCGAATAAGGTATAAGGTTTATCTATAATAAGGGACTAACGGGTCGCAGCCAAAATATCTAATTCATTATTCAAAATTGGCTATTTCTTAATTTTCACGCGTATTTTGGCATTTAGGTCCTCCGTAACCCCTGTAATGGTCATTTCGGGACATATCAATTATACTCAGTTTATTTCTCTATCAATAAGCTTTAATTTGGCGTATAACTTTTGCCTTGATTAGGGACTGAAGGGTTGCAGTAGTCCATTTCATTATTCAAAATAAGCTATTTCTCAATGTTCAAGCGTATTTCGGTATTTTAATCCTTCGTTACTCCTTTAATATTTGTTGCGGAACATATTGACTATATACATTTTGTTCCTCTCGTAATAAGCTTTCAAATGAGGTATAAGGTATATCTATAATTTGGGGCTAAAGGGTCGCAGCAGTCCATTCCATTATTCAAAATATCCATTTCATTATTCAAAATTGGCTATTTCTTAATTTTCACGCGTATTTTGGCATTTAGGTCCTCATTTACCCCTCTATTGGTCATTGCGGCACATATCGTTTATACTAAGTTTATTTCTCTATCAATAAGCTTTAATTTGGTATATAAATTTTGCCTTGATTAGGGACTGAAGGGTTGCAGCAGTCCATTCCATTATTCAAAATAAGCTATTTCTTAATGTTCAAGCGTATTTCGATATTAAGGTCCTTCGTTTCTCCTCTAATACGCGTTGCGGAACCTGTTGACTATGTATCTTTTGTTCCTCTCGTAATAAGCTTTCGAATAAGGTATAAGGTTTATCTTTAATAAGGGACTAAAGGGTCGCAGCATTCCATTCCATTATTCAAAATATCTAATTCATTATTCAAAATTGGCTATTTCTTAATTTTCACGCGTATTTTGGCATTTAGGTCCTCCGTAACCCCTGTAATGGTCATTTCGGGACATATCAATTATACTCAGTTTATTTCTCTATCAATAAGCTTTAATTTGGCGTATAACTTTTGCCTTGATTAGGGACTGAAGGGTTGCAGCAGTCCATTTCATTATTCAAAATAAGCTATTTCTCAATGTTCAAGCGTATTTCGGTATTTTAATCCTTCGTTACTCCTTAAATATTTGTTGCGGAACATATTGACTATATACATTTTGTTCCTCTCGTAATAAGCTTTCAAATGAGGTATAAGGTATATCTATAATTTGGGGCTAAAGGGTCGCAGCAGTCCATTCCATTATTCAAAATATCCATTTCATTATTCAAAATTGGCTATTTCTTAATTTTCACGCGTATTTTGGCATTTAGGTCCTCATTTACCCCTCTAATGGTCATTGCGGCACATAACGTTTATACTAAGTTTATTTCTCTATCAATAAGCTTTAATTTGGTATATAAATTTTGCCTTGATTAGGGACTGAAGGGTTGCAGCAGTCCATTCCATTATTCAAAATAAGCTATTTCTTAATGTTCAAGCGTATTTCGATATTTAGGTCCTTCGTTACTCCTCTAATATCCGTTGCGGAACCTGTTGACTATATATTTTTTGTTCCTCTCGTAATAAGCTTTCGAATAAGGTATAAAGTTTATCTATAATTAGGGGCTAAAGGGTCGCAGCATTCCATTCCATTATTCAAAATATCTAATTCATTATTCAAAATTGGCTATTTCTTAATTTTCACGCGTATTTTGGCATTTAGGTCCTCCGTAACCCCTGTAATGGTCATTTCGGGACATATCAATTATACTCAGTTTATTTCTCTTTCAATAAGCTTTAATTTGGCGTATAACTTTTGCCTTGATTAGGGACTGAAGGGTTGCAGCAGTCCATTTCATTATTCAAAATAAGCTATTTCTCAATGTTCAAGCGTATTTCGGTATTTTAATCCTTCGTTACTCCTTAAATATTTGTTGCGGAACATATTGACTATATACATTTTGTTCCTCTCGTAATAAGCTTTCAAATGAGGTATAAGGTATATCTATAATTTGGGGCTAAAGGGTCGCAGCAGTCCATTCCATTATTCAAAATATCCATTTCATTATTCAAAATTGGCTATTTCTTAATTTTCACGCGTATTTTGGCATTTAGGTCCTCATTTACCCCTCTAATGGTCATTGCGGCACATAACGTTTATACTAAGTTTATTTCTCTATCAATAAGCTTTAATTTGGTATATAAATTTTGCCTTGATTAGGGACTGAAGGGTTGCAGCAGTCCATTCCATTATTCAAAATAAGCTATTTCTTAATGTTCAAGCGTATTTCGATATTTAGGTCCTTCGTTACTCCTCTAATATCCGTTGCGGAACCTGTTGACTATATATTTTTTGTTCCTCTCGTAATAAGCTTTCGAATAAGGTATAAAGTTTATCTATAATTAGGGGCTAAAGGGTCGCAGCATTCCATTCCATTATTCAAAATATCTAATTCATTATTCAAAATTGGCTATTTCTTAATTTTCACGCGTATTTTGGCATTTAGGTCCTCCGTAACCCCTGTAATGGTCATTTCGGGACATATCAATTATACTCAGTTTATTTCTCTTTCAATAAGCTTTAATTTGGCGTATAACTTTTGCCTTGATTAGGGACTGAAGGGTTGCAGCAGTCCATTTCATTATTCAAAATAAGCTATTTCTCAATGTTCAAGCGTATTTCGGTATTTTAATCCTTCGTTACTCCTTAAATATTTGTTGCGGAACATATTGACTATATACATTTTGTTCCTCTCGTAATAAGCTTTCAAATGAGGTATAAGGTATATCTATAATTTGGGGCTAAAGGGTCGCAGCAGTCCATTCCATTATTCAAAATATCCATTTCATTATTCAAAATTGGCTATTTCTTAATTTTCACGCGTATTTTGGCATTTAGGTCCTCATTTACCCCTCTAATGGTCATTGCGGCACATAACGTTTATACTAAGTTTATTTCTCTATCAATAAGCTTTAATTTGGTATATAAATTTTGCCTTGATTAGGGTTTGAAGGGTTGCAGCAGTCCATTCCATTATTCAAAATAAGCTATTTCTTAATGTTCAAGCGTATTTCGATATTTAGGTCCTTCGTTACTCCTCTAATATCCGTTGCAGAACCTGTTGACTATATATTTTTTGTTCCTCTCGTAATAAGCTTTCGAATAAGGTATAAAGTTTATCTATAATTAGGGGCTAAAGGGTCGCAGCATTCCATTCCATTATTCAAAATATCTATTTCATTATTCAAAATTGGCTATTTCTTAATTTTCAGTCGTATTTTGGCATTTGGGTCCTCCGTAACCCCTGTAATGGTAATTGCGGCACATATCATTTATGCTCAGTTTATTCCTCTATCAATAAGGTTTAATTTGGTGTATAAATTTTGCCTTGATAAGGGACTGAAGGGTTGCAGCAGTCCATTCCATTATTCAAAATAAGCTATTTCTCAATGTTCAAGCGTATTTCGGTATTTAAATCCTTCGTTACTCATATAATATTCGTTGCGGAGCATATTGACTATATACATTTTGTTCCTCTCGTAATGAGCTTTCGAATGAGGTATAAGGTATATCTATAATTAGGTGCCAAAGGGCCGCAGCAGTCCATTTCATTATTCAAAATATCCATTTCATTATTCAAAATTGGCTTTTTCTTAATTTTCACGCGTAATTTGGCATTAGGTCCTCCGTAACCCCTACAATGGTTTGAATATTTGTTAGATAAGACCAAAAAGACGAATTTAGAAATTTGGGATATAGCTATAGTGTCACAGTCATTTTTTTATATTTTTATTTCGCTATTCACCGCTTCAAGTTATGATATCCCAGTTAAATAAAAACCGATAATTTCACATGTGAAATAAACGTGGTTATTTCACTCTCTGATGTCATACAACAATAGGCGTTGTCAAGACGTCGATAACGTCGGATCAAAACAAATTGTAAATGCGTAGGAAAAACATATAGTCCCTTACATTTTCTACATTAATTTCATAAAAAAAAAGCCATTTGACAATGTAATAAAAAGTATAACTAATCGCCGTATTTGAATATCAAAAATAAGACAACTTGTGACCGAACGCCGCTATGGATTAAACTCGTGCTGCGCACTCGTTTAATCCATGCGTCGTTCGGTCACGCGTTGTCTTATTTTTTGATATTCAAATACGGCGATTAGTTATACTATAATTCATTTTTTAAACATTGAATAGTGAATAGTGAATTATTAATTTTCATTAATCATTATTTAATTTTGAATAATGAACTATGAATAATGGACGTACTTTAGCGCGGTGGAAATGGACGTCACACTGAACTCCGAAACATATAAATGAACTAAAATTTAAATTTAAAAAAAATACAAGACTAACAAAGACCAGAGGCTCCTGCTTGGGACAGGCACAAAAAAGAAGCGGGGTTAAACATGGTTTGTGAGATCTCAACCCTCCCCCTATACCTCGAGCCAATGTAGAATAAACAAACGCACATCAACACTCACAGTAAAACTCAGTTAATAATAAGTCCGTGTCCGATGTCAGAATAGGTTACAGAAGAAATAACAATGATACATAAATTAACAACGGACTAACTAGCAGTTACTGACATGACAGCTCAAGACCTCAATTTACCTGATTGAAAGATTATGTCTTCATCATATGAAAATCAAGTACAATCCCTCCCGTTAGGGGTTGAGTATCATACCATCATAAAATATATGATAAGAACATAACCCGTATCATGCCAACAACTGGTTTTAGAATAAATGTGTTGATTTCCGATGCAATATTATTTCCTAAATATTCCATCTATAATATCGATAATCTTTCAATGGATCATTTTGTTGGCTGTATGCAACGTTGTAAATTATTATACATACTTTGATGCAATTTTCTTTTCAGAAAAGCTTTAAAAGAAGGGAAATGTTTTTATGGTGTACATTCATTAGCAGCATGGGAAATCGCATTAATAATATGTTGTCCAATTCTATATATTTTTGTGATATGTTGTTCATGTTGCTTGTGTGCGAAATTTTGTCCGTCGAGTTCTAATGGCGGTTCAAACAGTAGTCATGGAGGTGGTGGAGGAGGCGGAGGTGGAGGTGGTGGTGGAGGAGGAGGGGGAGGGGGAGGAGGCGGTGGCGGTGGTGGTGGTTGTTAAGATGAAGAAGTGTTAATCAAATAAGGTTCAAGAGTAGGATTCCAACTAGTCCAGCGTCCCAACATAGTGTAATTCACTCCGAAACGGCAGTCAGAGTTAGAGATACTAACGTTGACTAATGTGTATACTATAGTATACTGTATGTAAAGTGGTTACCCTAGACTGGATGACTTATGAGATAATATTGAACAGAAACTAATAACTATTTGCCTAAAACATGAACATAAAAAAAACTGGAATTCATGAAAATGTATTAACGAATCCACTGACATGGAATGTACACACTTGTCAGTTCAAATCGGGATATTGCACCAGGGTACATTTTGGGCACATGTTTTATTGTACGTTTTATTATTAAAATAAATTTGTAACGACTAAAACAGAAATGATTTCCTTAGATTTATTGATAGACCGTTTTAAGAAATACTCTAGTTTCCTCTACTGATGAAAATAAATGGCCGCCGTGATGTAGCCCAGTGTGCTTTAAGTGGCGTTTAACACTAGCGAACGAACAAACAATATATATTTAAAACTTGGTGATATTCAGTATTATATCTAAATTTATTTGTTGTCGAGACTTGTTCACCTTCAATCTTGTCGTCAGTAGAAAAAGTTAGAATTAAAGTTATTTCATTTTAAGTATTGAAATACATATCTTATGTCAAGATGGGGAAAAAAGAGGGTTTCAGGTTTGAATTCAGGAGCATCTGGCCTTTGTTAGTCTTGTATGGGTTTTTTGTTTTTAATTTTGGTTCATTTATATGTTTCGGAGTTTAGTGTGACGTTTATTTTCTCTGAACTAATACACATTGTTGTTTAGGGGCCATCTGAAGCCCGACTCCGGGTGTGGGATTTTTCGCTGTGTTGAAGTCCCATTGGTGACCTTGGGCTGTTTTCTGATATTTGGTAGGGTTGTTGTCTCTTTGACACATTTTCCATTTCCATTCTCAATTTAATTGACTTCCCGGCTTACCTTATTTATGTTAAACTACTCTGAAGTTTTGATTTGAAGTTAATTTTGACAATTTTAAGGTGATCCGTATATGATCAATGTAATAAAAAAAATGTGCAAAATATTAAAGCATCCTATATACACACATGTACACTATTATTAAGAAGGAAAATTAATCCTAAAAACACATCCCCCTTTTGTCAAACAACAACAATTTCGGCTGCTTTATGTCAGCAAATATAAACTAAATATTACATTTTCTTGAGTGTTTTTTTTTAATTGTTGACCTATTTTATTATAGTTAAACAATGCGATTTTTATAAATTTACTTTCGAAGTTTTTAATTTGATTCTGACCAGAATCGTTTATATTTTTACGTTTGAATATACATGTAGGAATTATTTATATGCCTCTCGGTATGTGAATTTGATGATAAGTCATAATTATACCAACCTTCCATATTGGGATTAATAAGATGATAAAAATTAGTAAGACTTAATATTAAGCTGAAGAAAATAAGTTTATAATCTTTGTTTCGTGTGTCGAATACCAAATCTATCTAATGAGATAGGTATACCATTTCCATTGTAGTTTTCACTTACAGTGATACAATAGGAATAGTGTTAACGTCTAATAAAGTTTAGACATTGCCAGGTCTGTTCTAGACTCTAGACTTTTTTACAGATTTTTCAAAGTTTTAACTTCCATATCCAAAACCGAAAAGTTATTCCACGGTTCGCTTAGCTGTTGCAGGCAATTTCGAAACATTATGCATTTTTTACATGTTTTGAAAAACATTTCACTTAAAGTATTTTTTAACCAAAATATAGCATCTGAATTGAAGCAACAAAGCATACTTCCGTTATAAAAGTGATGTTGAATATGAGTGATTGTTCTACTAATGTTTTAGATTAATAAAAAAAATCGTGAAGAAAACAGTTATTAATGTTAGTCTACTATATTTGCTGTATAAAAACACTTTGTAACGTTTTCTAAACTTTGTTTTATGTATTTTTGAAACACACCTAAGACTTTCAAGCAGTTCAAGCAACTGTATATTAGTACTAGCGGTATAAATCTTGATTTTATGCAAAAGTAAAAGATCCATTGTCTTTTAGCTTGCGATGTGTTTTACGTTTTGGTGTTTTACATATTTAATTCATATTTGGTGACCTTTGACCACTTCTTTATTTTGTATTTTGTTCGTGTTTTTTTTTAACAATATTTATCACTTATTCACCAAAAAATATGAGAAATTCCAACTATATGACAGTACAACAGACCTTACCAAGCTAAAACTGTTGACTATTAAGTAGAAATAACGTTAAAACAAAATAACAGCAACAAACACATGACCCATATAGCCTGAAATGATAGACACCATAAATGATCGTTTAAGCTATATCTTTTCGGATAACGAACCTAAATGAATGTTGAGCAACATACTCAGTTGAAGATATGTTTTTTTTTTATAATCAGCTGCACATACGCCTACAGTTTTCAAATCAAAGACTTCGAATTTTTAGAACGCCTTAATTTGGTTCACAATTTGAGATTCGTTTTAGACATTGGTTTATAATTCCTTAGTTTTGACAATCTGTTGAAATTAATAGACATCATTTTTTTTTCTTGCTATTAGAAGACTATATGTTCTTTTTAGCACAAGCAACTAAAGTATATGGCCCTTTAAAATTACAGACCACAAGTATTTGAACCAAGACCTTTGATAACTTAAATTTGAAATTTGCTGATTTCCTTTGAGTTTTATGTTAGTAAATTAAAAGATTAACTGATTCAGTAGTAGATTTTATTTTTGTCTGAAAGTATTAAGTTGGATAATTTATTCATCTAACCGTCTAAATTAATAGCACTGCAATAAGTTGATTCTTTAACTGTCTCGTTGACAATAATTCCATGAAATTAGCATGGTCTTGCTAAATATCGCATGTTTAAATCATTAACCGGGTTTTCTACCACAAAATCCGGATATAGGTATAGGGAAGTACGCCGGGTATTGGGCATTATATTTATAATAAGCATTATTCTTGGTTTTCGCACAATAACTTTAGTATAAGTAAATAGAAATCAATGAATTTAAACACAAGGTTTATGACCACAAAAGGAAGGTTGAGATTGATTTTGGGAGTTGAGGTCCCAACAGTTTAGGAATTAGGGGCCAAAAAGGGGCCCAAATAAGCATTATTCTTGGTTTTCGCACCATAACTTTAGTATAAGTAAATAGAAATCTATGAAATTTAAACACAAGGTTTATAACCATAAAAAGAAGGTTGGCTTTGATTTTAGGAGTTTTGGTCCCAATAGTTTAGGAATAAGGGGTCCAAAGGGTCCAAATTGAACTTTGTTTGATTTCATCAAATATTGAATAATTGGGGTTCTTTGATATACCGAATCTAACTGTGTATGTAGATTCTTAATTTTTGGTCCCGTTTTTAAATTGATCTACATTAAGGTCCAAAGGGTCCAAAATTAAACTTAGTTTGATTTTAACAAACATTAAATCCTTGGGGTTCTTTGATATGCTGAATCTAAAAATATACTTAGATTTTTGATTATTGGCCCAGTTTTCAAGTTGGTTCAAATCGGGGTCCAAAATTAAACTTTGTTTGATTTCATCAAAAATTGAATAATTGGGGTTCTTTGGTAAACCGAATCTAACTGTGTATGTAAATTCTTAATTTTTGGTCCCGTTTTCAAATTGGTCTACATTAAGGTCCAAAGGGTCCAAAATTAAACTTAGTTTGATTTAAACAAAAATTGAATTTTTGGGCTTTTTTGATATGCTGAATCTAAACATGTACTTAGATTTTTGATTATGGGCCCAGTTTTCAAGTTGGTTCAAATCAGGATCCAAAATTATTATATAAAGTATTGTGCAATAGCAAGAAATTTTCAATTGCACAGTATTCAGCAATAGCAAGAAATCTTCAATTGCACAGTATTGTGCAATAGCAAGAAATTTTCAATTGCCACTAATGCGCAATAGCAAGAAATCTTCAATTGCACAGTATTGTGCAATAGCAAATATTTTCAATTGCACAGTATTGCGCAATAGCATGAAATATCTAATTGCACAATATTGTGCAATAGCAAGAAATTTTCAATTGGAGTTATCTTTCTTTGTCCAGAATAGTAGTTGAATCAACTTAAGGAGGTAGACCTAGGTTAAGGGAAATAACTCTTAAAATCATCAGTACGTTTGTGTCAACTGTTTTCATAAATATATTCTAAGCTTCCAGGTTACATAGATTATTTCCAATCTGTTTCAGGTAAATGCTTGAAAAACATTAATGAAACTTGACTTTAACAAACACATAACTGATTTAAAGAGTAATCTCCCTGATTTTTTCTTATTTCAGATTTCATAAATAAAAAGAAAATTTCTTCAAACATTTTTTCAACAGCATAGTAAATTGCGCAAAGGCATAAACAATATTTTAAGTTCATTAGACCACATTCATTCTGTGTCAGAAACCTATGCTGTGTCAACTATTTAATCACAATCCTTTAGATCTGAATCCAGCTTGAATGTTGTGTCCATACTTGCCCCAACCTCTGCGGTTGTATAAAGCTGCACCCTGCGGAGCATCTGTTTTTTTGTTGTAATTTTTTATTTATGTGTGTTTTGTAAATCTACTTACTAATAGAGATTAAAAACGGTCGAATGAAATTCTGAAGAAAAAATAGTTAAACCCGACAACATTTGCATCTTCCTCACGGTCACATGTCAGAAACATCGTCAGGAGTTGTCATACGTAATGGACATTTCAATAAAAAAATGTATCAACTTATTTATTTATGCGCACGTGTTTAGTTTAGATTTTGAGAGTTTTCATATTCAGCTCGCAAACAGAAGGACCATTTCTGATAAATGTTGTTTCATATTCCGTCTTAAAAGTTGTGTAAAGATATATTGGGGCGGGTCGAGGCGACGATCATTTAATAATTGTGTAATTTTCAATTTTTCGTCAGCTTTATAAATGAGAAGATGTGGTATGAGTGCCAATGAGACAACTCTCCATCCAAGTCACAATGTGTAAAAAGTAAACACTTAAATAGTTCATTTAAGGTAGCACAATACAAAGATTTTATAACTCCAACTCCCAAGTTTTAAAATGCTGTAACTTTCTTAATAATGCTTGAAAATTTATAAAAGTGGTAGTTTTGGATAGCTAACAGATTACTCTTTCAAATTAATGCAATGTTAGTATTATGCAACAATTATATAACCAATTATAATATTAACTGTGTCTAAAATATTTTTCACCAAATTTCCACTTTCAAATGAAATTAGCTTCTTAATTGATTACATAATGATTGCATAATAAAAATATTGCATTCATTTAAATCTTTTATCTCTCTATATATACCTCTTTTGTTATTTTCTATGCATTCATAAGAAAGTTACAGCATTTCAAAGGTTAGTGATTGGAAGTAAAAAAATCTTTGTATTGTGCTACCTTAAGTGACATTAATCGGACAAAGCGGCATAACTCGGATCTATATTGGTAAAAATTGAAGGTGTTTTACTTCAACGGGTACAGGTACCCGATACAAAAATAAACATTTTTATGGCTTTATGAAATTCGAAATATGTATAAGGGAACATAATGATACATTCAGAATGCTATGTATTAAAATTATTTTGCTATTCCTTTTTTAACCTTACAAAATTTAGTTGGAGTGCCTATACACGTTATATCGTAATTTTGTATGCTAATATGGCAGATCTTTTACTGTTTCTATATTAATTTATTCACAATGATGTTAAATAAGCTAGTATTGTAAAACGAGACACTATTATGGCAAATAGCAATCAATAATACACATTTGTACGACTTTGCCCCCAGCAGAGCTATATGGTGTTGTACGACTTTGCCCCCCTCCCCCAAATTTGATCCCAAATCTTATGAGAAAAAATTTATTATGGTCAAGCAGATGAATACCGTAAATAGTTTTAATTTAAACAAAAATAAATGGGTGATGGTGTTGAAAAGTAAATAGTTAATATACTCAAAAAAGAACATACCGCCCCCTGTATGAAGCAAAATATTCGGTCAATAAATGTTTTCTTGAATATATTGATATGAATAGTATTTTGGACAATGCTGAAAATAAGAAATGATGATACAGACGTGAATATTTCAATAAAAATAAGACAGGGGGTCATGAGGAAGTTTGCCCATGATTCAATTGCACCTTTACATTAACCAAAAGATACAATTTAATACAAATTTCCATAGACATATTGCGATTGTAAATAATTATTAGTTTCGTTTTAAAAAAAAAGGCACAGTTCAAGATTTTTAATTAATATATTCAAGGTAATCTAACAATGAATTGTATAAAACGATTATGAAATAACAAAGTAAGATTTGGATCCGAAGAAAAACGATTAAGTTTGGTCTTAGTAATACATAAAATTAACAAACAATTCATTATTGGTAAAAAAAAACAAGCTCAAAAGTTTCATTTTATAGACACTTCTATTAATCAGTTACCTTGTTTTCACATTTCATTCTGTGTTAACGAATGGAATCAAGTTTACTTCCAAAATAGTTCTTATATATTTTTTTTACGCTTTCCTCAAGGCAAGATAAACGAACAACATATTTTAAGTATAAACTTGAGAAGCAAGAAGCAGGTTCCTAAATATTAAAATGGTATGACTGGTCAATACTTGCTGTATTATTCATGATCTGGAGTATTAACAGGGCATTTATCTGGTCGAAAATCATCAGATTCCTCTTCATCTAGAAGACCATTAGGAATTTCATTCCATGTTGGTTTTATTTCAATAACTAAAGATCGACCGTCATTTGATAAAGCTCCATGTCGATCGGTCGGTGTATTGACATCAATCACAGATTGTAACACTCGATTGTCTCGCCCAAAATGTGATAATACGGAGTCATTGCCAATTCTTGTGCTTTCCCGACTACTTAACTCCATTTTCGATTTTACCATTTCTAGATATTCTTTGTAAGCATCAGCTGATTTATACTCCTTGTTAAAATATGGAAAAACAGTTCGCAATGTTGAATGCTTCCTGTGAAGACGGGAACCATGAGGTCCCACTGTTTCGTATTTAAGTGGCCTTTCTGTTCGGAGCTCCATAGGATGATTTGAGTTTCGATTATGAAGATCTGTTGGTTGTCTTACAGTTAATAAAAATTCATCATTCCCACTATGAATCTCTTCTAAATGAGATTTTATCTTTTGTACTTTTAAAAATCCTATATCTACTGTTGTTTGAATATTCTTTTGTTTTTCGAGTTTAGAATCTAGCACACAGTGTTCTTGAAACTTTTCTGGCATATGCTCATTATCTTTAAATGTTATCTTTTTCTTAGGGGAAGTCGTTTTAGTTTTGCTAGCACGTGGAACGGCAGTTTTATTCTGACAAGCAATGCTGGGCAACGTGATTGAATGATACCTCAGATCAGGTGAACCACAGTATGTGTTGCGGTATAAAATATCTCTTGCATCAAGTTTTGGACTATTTTTAGATCGCTTCCATCTTAAATCAAGTTCACTTGCACTTCTAGAGCTCATAGCAGATTCGTCATGTGACCGTAGCGATCCATCCGGAAGTAAAAACCTTATGGATCTAATCGTATTGCTTGATCGTTCGGAAAAAACGACGTTACTGTTTTCTTTCTCAAGAGGAATATGTGGTATAGCAGTTTTACGCCCGGGACTCTCAGGCGATGTGGTTCCGGTCGAATGTAATTTTTTGGCGGCTGGTCTGACAACGTCCAAACAACAAGACTGTCCAAAATTAATGTCGGACAGCAATGGTGCACGCACTCCATCGGTAAAATATCTGCTGTGTGATGATTCAATTGCAACTTTCCTATTTCTGTCTTTACTTTGTTTTAATCTGGATTGTGCTCTCTGTCTCTCCAGCATTAATTCCTCATTTCCTAAATAAGCTTTAAATGGAGTGTTTGCCACCTGAGTTGACATTTTTTTGTATTATTTCATATGACAAAACAGACTGGATTCTTCTTCTTCCATTTTTTTGTAAAAAATAAACCACAGCTGATTCACGACAAACAAACAAGTTTTAATATTCCATATCTGTTAAATTTTTCAATTTTAAAACTCCACTTTGTCTGTTTTAAAGTCCCTTTTCTTTACACCTGCAATTTAAAATTAAATTCTCGTCATATATGTGTAAAAGCATTGTAAACTAGTTGTATAATTCATAACCAAACCACTTTAATCTGCTAAAGTTATTGTCCCAGCGTAAGCCGTCTTTTCAATGTTTGTAGTTACAAATACAAGGGGATATGAGAAACACAATGCAGAATATTAAATAATTAATAGTTCTTGCACTTTGTAGATGTTTGTCTGACCTTTAGAAATTTACACAACAATTTCACATCAAGAAGAATCAAAAACGTACGTGAGATGTATATATTATGTATATATTATGTTAAGAAAACAGCCAATCTCTCTCTATTCTTCACATTTTCATACCATAGAATTTGAAATTAAATCTCTTATAAACCTTGCATCAAATACTTTAATACTTCTTTTCATTTAAATTGTTTATAAATGATTAATAAAATATTTGAATTTCCAACATTCGTCCGAGCCAGTGAGAAGGTAGATTTAACAACAAAAGATTGTCTACTATTTTGATATTTAAATAAACACAGATTGACTTTATCATATTATTTATCTTCACCAAGTCTTATGATATTCACATTATTTCTAAATCTTTAACGACAGGGCGGGTGTGGGAAGTTAAATAGAAAAAATAAATAAATAAACAAATAAATGTAGTGGGGACTGGTTCTTAATTCATTTTGGATATAAAAACAAAAATGGGTTGGAGGTGTGCTGATTTGACTATAGACAAATTATTGATAGAACAGCTGTTTTCGGCCGTTGCGAAGTTGAATATATATCATTCATTTTTAAGGATGGGTTAATACCAAATGTCGATTCTTCACATCTCAAGTCATTGATATTAAGTATTAAAAATCTTCCATAGCAACAAGAGAGGGTGCCCATCCGATGAATTTATCCCAGTCAAATATTAATTTTAAATGTTTTAAGCTTTAGAATTGACATTATCAAAGCAACTGCAATTCAAACGATGATATTTCTGTCATTCGTTTTCAATAGAAGAAATGACAGAAATATTCCAGTAATCTCCGAACAACCTTGTACCATTGAAAAACATAAGACGTATTAGTTATCAACGCTCAGAGTATCAACGCAACACATCGTAATGGCGGGTGATGCATGCATAGCCGCAGACGCCTACCCTATCGACGCATCCGGTCTCGTATCATTTTGAGTTCATGTGCTGTTCCCTCAGTTTAAGTTTTTTTTATCTTGATTCGTATCCTTTAAATAGATTTATGAGGTGTGAACATCATGGGTAAACTACAATAACCGTTGTCTCTACTTCATACTTTATAGCGTGAAACATCACTTGAACTTGTTTAAAGGAGAATGGATTAAAAAGAGAGTAAAACGCACATTCACGGTGTACAAAATTAAACCTTCATCCATCCCGAAAACCTGCTCAACTACCGACAAAACGACACATGTGAGATATGCCGAACATTCAAAATTAACCCAAGTTGAGCTCAATAATGAAGAAAGTTTTATATTTACAATATTTTAGGGCAAATTTTGTGATAAAACTTATATATATTTATGTTTAATTAAGCCAAAACATATTTTATTTTACTTGAAATTAGTCTGAGAGGAACACAAGTACTTAGAGATAAAATTTTGCGTTATGACCCAACCCTAAATGTTGGGTCATGACCTACTAGAGTTTATCATCGGATGGCAACTACTGTTTATACTTACTAATAACATATTGTAATGCCTACAAAATCTTTTAATCAATATCAAAGTGGATATGTATTTTACATTTATGGTTAAATTCCTGATGACTGTTATTTAAATAAATAAATTACGCGCGACTAGTTTGTTTACACTAACTTTCTTGTTATCAAAGTATCACAATTCATTTGGTAGACTGAGCTAGCACGTTGAGCTTTGCATGATAAATTTTAACTCTTTGCATCAGTAGCAAGTTGATTCTCTTTACTTTGAAACCATTCGAAATTTTTCACCTTTGCTTTTCTGTACGCAGTAATAGGATACATTTATATGCAATACCGTGACGTAATATTCTAGTTAAAATACCCGGTGTTCATATCTAAATTTAAACAGATATATCTTAACCCTTACCAATAAATATTAATTGATTAAAAGATTATAAAAAGGGCGATTAAATATCGTAAATATGGATTGAAATAATACTTATGTACATGAACTACAGTACTGCAGATTAATGAAGTATGTTTGATCTTTAATCTATATACACGAATTGGTTGATCTTTTAATCTTGTAATACCCCTATCCTCACACCAACTCCCTCCAACCGCTACATCCCTCCTAGAAACATAAATAAATTTATACTTGCATCGCACAACTACCTGCGCTTAGCTTATTCACTGAATGTCGGTGGTAAACGCAGCCGCTTATATACGTTTTTACAGTGGTACCTAACACTACATGTAGATAACTCTGTAAAATTAGCTTAACGTTTTAATCACGTTTTATTGTTAAGGAAATATTAAGCTTCTCACTGATCAAAACTAGTGTTTTTCAAACTGCTATTCTTCATCCTCTGATTATAGATATAGCATGTAGATTGTGCCTCAATAATCATTAGAGGGGTTATGGAGGACTTAAATGCCTAACGCGTGAAAATTCAAAAATAGCCAATTTTGAATAATGAAATGGATATTTTGAATAATTGAATGGACTTCTGCGACCCTCCAGCTTCTAATTACAGATATACCTTATACCTCATTCGAAAGCTCATTCATAGGGCTGACGAGTCTCAGACGTCCATTCCATTATTTAAAATAAGCTATTTCTTCATGTTCACCCGTATTTCGACATTTAGGTTCTCTGTTACTCCTCAAATAGGCGTTGCGGAACATATGGACTATTAATATATTCTTTTTGTTCTTCTAGTGATAAGCTTTCGAATGACGTTTAATGTATACCTGTAAATAGGAGCTATAAGGTCGCAGCAGTTCATTCCATTATTCAAAATAGCCATTTCATTATTCAGAATTGGCTATTTTTTAATTTTCACGCGTATTTTGCCATTTAGGTCCTCTGTAACCCCTCTTTTGGTCATATCCATATTCAGAGTATGAAAGAATTGCTAAGGTCAAGTGAAAATAATAAGAAAAAGCCAAGTTTACTTACATTTTGATATATGTTTTGGTATTCAGATCATCCGTACATTCATACAAGGAATTTCTGTTAATAAAAGTTAGAGAAACCCACTAGTTAATACTTTCTTTTTCATATCAATTTAAATATTTGATGAATAACGCCACAACGACGAATTAAAAATTCAAAAGTACGGATATAGTGTCTCAGTAAAAAACAATGATTTTCTATTTCATTATTCACTTTTCAACTTGAATACTGAAACATAAACTATTCCCTTATACATCACTAAACGTTGAATAGTGAATAATGAATTATTTCGTTATTTATTATTGAATTTTTAATACTTCAGCGCGGTATTTACATACATTTAAAAAAAACAAATATCGATGAATCAGAAAATAGATGTTCAATTCCATCTCTTAATGACATTCCTTTTACATAACTAGAAAAATAAAGCAATAAATGCAGCATATAATAGTACTCAGTAATAATGTTGCTATTGCATTGTTAGGTGCTTTTTAAATCACAATTGTCAACTAGATGTTTCAACAGTATAAATATTTACAGAAGGAAATGCAGTATGGGTTTATCTAAAGACTCATTTATAAGAGAATATTAACTCTAATTGGGTCGATCGTTTTTCGATTCTTTACAACAGCAATGAATTCTATGCTTTAGTATTGAACGGTAGGAAATAAACGAGAATTTGCAGCGTGATATGACAATAAAGAGTCGAGTTGGTCTTATATTATTGACTTCCGAACGCATCATCACCTGACTTCCGAACGATGATGCATCACCATTGTCGTCACAACAGTAGTTAAGACTATAAATAATTGTATTTCTGACCAAATATTTTACTTTTAAATAATCACCTATTAGTATAATATTTTAGAATAATTTGTTTGCGTAATGAAACGTGATAGTATTGAACATAGTAGAAAAAAATAGTTCTTTAGCAGTTAATAATTAATAAAATGCATATGTGTATAGAAACTTCTAGGTTCTGATTGTATACTCAACCATCAAGTTAAATTGAACATTAATTTTGAATAAAAGAACAACATCACTTAAATAGCCAATTAATATACAAAAAAAATAGTCAGTCTTCACAACTGTAAACTTTTATTATTATAAAACATTACTATAAAAAAGACTGTCTATCTACTTACCCTTTTTCAAAAGAATAAATCATTTAGATATACTTTTTTTTTTACCTACTATATGTTTCGATCAGTAAATAGTCAGGATCAGATATAATTTGAATGAAACACGCACACGACAATTTCGACCATATCACGCGAGAATATATTTATTCAAAACAAATTATATTGCACTTTCGATCTGAATAGATAAAAACACTTTCTATTTTGACATAGAAGATTGGTAATTTGAAAGTAAAGAAAAATCACGCATGCCAAGACGGTAATGATTAGAAGTGATATCGTGTGACAAAATGGTATATGACTATTTATAGGGATTTACAAATGCGAATAAGCAGCTATATGGAGTGAGCTCCTCCACTCCCCTATATGTTAAATAAGTGGATTTGTTTAGTGCATTTGTCTTAGTTAGGACTTCCGCTGTCATATCGTGGCTTTCAGTATTCAGTTCTAGTACAAGTCTGATTTGTATGGAGAGTTGTCTCATTGGCACTCACACCACATCTTCCTATATCTATGAGCAGAATTGTTTGTTGATGGTGGTATAATCATTACCATAGAGTTGGTCGAACAAACCATAACCTATGAAAGTTGTATATGTCAGATTTTTTTTTGATAATCAAGTATTAGAAAGATATTTACAAATGAAATTACATACCTCTAAGGAGTAGATACACATGATTTCCGAGTTGCAAGATATATGCCTCTTTTGTTATTTTCATGTATTTTTCTATACTTGTTTGGTTTATTTCCAATTTCAATAGTAAACATAACTGTCGTCTTTTCAATAAAACTTTTATATTTTCCGTCTCGGCTTACATTTTATGTGAAAACGTCTGTCTACTTCAAACTAAGAAGATATAAAGACGGGAATTTAAAAGTTTTGATGAAATAATATTGAGAATGGAAAGACTTTAACTGAAATGATTTTATTTTCTCTTGATTTTTATTTTTTTATTTTCGACAGTTAATGAGAGCTTTTTATGGCTATTTTCAATTACATTAAAAGTTTTAAACGATACATGTTTAATACTTACAAACATTAAATGCATGGCTTCAATCCGAAAAACACAAACAAGTCCTTTGATAAACATATATATATATTGGATAAAATTTCCTGTTTGTTTCCTTATAAAATACATTATATTGCATGCAACAATTCGATCTCCGATCCAAATCTCGAAACATTATATTGAAGTTTATCATTTGCGTGATAGTTCAGTAATTAAAGTATCTCTAAATGCATTACCGATCCGAACAAGTCAATACACATTTGGTTTAATTATAATGATCTAATGACAAGTAAAATGTCATTAACAATCTGTTAATATCGAAATACACTCACAATATTTTCTTTCAGCTAAAATGAAATCAATTCGTGTGAAAAATGTATTTAGACAAGTTTTAGTGATCATTAAAGGTTTTTATGGCCGAAATCAACCGATTTAGATTTCGTTATATTTGGTAGACTATGAAAAAACAACATGGTTGGTTGTACACGAAAATTACAATATTGAGTGTTAAAATGTGCAATAATTATTATTTATGTATTTAAATCTTCAATTAATATAAAGACACAGAATTATCAATTCATTTTGCACAATTCTGATAAGTGTTTTTCAATGGATCTCGCAGAGTGGTTATAGCGAAACAGGAAAATAAGAAAAAAATCTTTTTATTGGCATCTAAACTGACAATTTATTTTCAATAAATGTAAAACATCAAAACATAAATCTATTGGGGATTTGATGATCGCAAATTAAGTTTACTGGCGACGCGTTAGCGGAGACAGTAAACGGGTATTTGCGACCATCAAATCCAAAATTGATGCCGTCGGAGCTTAAAATACAATATTGTTATCTCCATTCTAATGAAACTGAAAGAAAACAACGTTAAAACATGTATTTAAAATCTGTTATATGCCGTCTACGCTTGCGCGTACGTCCCATAGCATCAATTGTCAATTGATGCCATGTAAGAAAGTGACGTTATCCAATCAAAATGAACGTTACTTGGTACAAACGTTGTTCATTAGAATATTACATTTATGCTCTTTGTTCTTTCCCGTAATGCTTCGAGCATTATAGAAACATAACCCAATTTTAAGTCGTCCCTTTGATTAAACGTTTATAAAACCTCCAGAGATAGCTTGTCTCAACATTTTGGAAAGCGTAGCCTTATGATGCATTGATTTTCACACGACGGGTGTCGTATATGTGGTAGGACCTGCTTACCCTTCCGGGGCACTGCAGTGTTTTACTGGGTTTCGTGTTGCATAATCTGTGGATGTCCATATTGTATATTTGTATACTTTTGTTTTTACTTTTTGTCAGTATTTTTTTGTTATAGTATTGTCAGTTTGTTTTCGAGTTATGAGTTTTAATATCCCTTTGGTATTTTTTCGCCTCTTTATATCTATTTACAAAACTTTGATTTTTTTGAAATATTAAGAATATTCTACCCTCCTTCAATGCATTCTAAATATATCACAATATAATTAAGCATATTATACTATACTTACACAGTTACGTGTATTGATGTTAAACATAAATGGGACCTCAGATAGTAATATAATATTTCAATTCTCCTTTACAGACAAAATGAGTTACCTCTCTTTCTTCTGGATTTTCATTCGACACACTCATTACAATTGTAGGATGTATAAATTTTTTTCAATATGTATTCGTCAGTCATGATAATTTTCATAGCATGCTAGTCGCTCGAGATGGAAAATTATCGCTAGAAACTAAGCATGCACGTGGCGTTGCTAACGAAATGACGTGAAATTGACAACGTCGGTAAAATAGCGATAAAAAGATTATCATTGTTCATCTTAACTCGATTGTCTTTCCCGCTTTCGTCGTCCCAGCTCAAGTGAGGAAATCAATCTCGTTGAGAGGATCACCGATAATCTATAAATATCAGTATGTATGGTCGCATTATGTTTCTGTGTGTAAGAGAGAGTTGTTTTGTCAGTTATTTGTATTTTTGTGTGTAACGTCATCTTAGTCTGAATAAAATGTATAAAAGGAAGCAGATGTGTTTTTATCTGTCAGTCTATAATCACCTCCATCCTCTCTTCCAGAGCTATTCCCCATAGTCTGTAATATGGTGGAGACCCTTAAGCGATCGATGGATAACGAAGTATACATTTTTTTTAGTTTTATTTTCTTTGGATTTTTAACATTTTTACTTGTAAGTCGCCGGACAGTTCCGATATAATCTGACATGCCACTATTATGCTATCGCTGAACACTTTTAATTATTTTTAAATTTATAGCTGAAAGTTTATTTTAGTATTTATTGCTATTGCACCAAAGTTAAAATGGATTTTTGGATAAGGGGGATCTCGGGTATAAATCAATTTTTATTAATATAAGATTTCGCTATATTTTTGTATAAATGAACTTTATCTTATACTTGATAAAAATAAAATGAAGAAAAAAATGGGGTCACTGTTCATTTACGCTCACAATCTGCCTCCGAAAGAAGCATATACTTTTGTTAATGTCCTTTTTTCTGTTCAACTACTAAGAGAAATATCGAAATAAAAAAAGAACTTAATTACAGATATCGCTTAAATTTTACAATTATTTAGTTTATAGCTTATTCAAATACAACAATAAAAAATATAGGTCACCGATGAGTTTAAAAAGATATTTCGATTTTAATGCCAAATAATGGCATTTTTGCACCAAAGGGAGATAATTTGAAAAGTTTTTTCAAAGATATCTACATTTTAAAATTCACCTCGGGTCAACACAAATTGATTTTTTTTTTTTTTTGAATGTTTTTTTGTACAATATGATAAAGTAACAACTGTTTACGATAATAAATAAAATTTGTAGTGAAAAATAAATGTTTAATTTTTTTCTGAAAATTTTATACCCGCAAGCCTCCTTATTTGATTTCCGTAACATTTGTATCCTGTTTATATATATATGATATTTTCATTTGACATTATTGAATTAGTATCGGTGATAACTGTATCGGATTCGCCATGCATTCTAAAGTTCCGATTTCATCATAAGAACCATTTTTACTGTACAACAATCTTTTTTCCCTAGTCTGTAAGAATAGGACGTGATATTATTGTTTAAATAATACATTGTAGTACAGCATGTTCTCTCTTCTTAGAAACTCTAAATCAAAATTTGACATACATTGAATGCAGTGAAACTAAAGAAGGCATTATGTGCTAGATGATGGAAAAAAAGTCTTGACATAACATTGAGTTTCAACATGTCATAAGTATGGAAGGGAATATCCGCCAAAATTATACAATTATTAATTTGTGAAATACAATTTCTTTATTCGTAACATGCAATTTCTTAATTTGTAAAATGTAATTTCTTTTGTAACATGTATTTTTCCATAAAAAAAATCGTAAAATATTGGGTGTGAGTTGGTAGAAATACGAGTTGATAAATATTGGGTACGAGTTTGCGAAGGTACGAGTTGACGTGGCTCCACAGCGACCTCGTGTACTATGTTATTCTAGATTTGTAAAACTTCTAGACTTGTCAAACTTCTTGATTTGTAACATGTTGATTTGTAACTTGTTTTTTTTTCTTCATGAAACGAAACTTCTCATTGGCTGGTAGTGGTAACAATTACACAGACACATCTCACAAAATGTGACTAAAAATAAAGTAACTATACATTTCACAAATTTAGAAATGTAACGAATGAAGAAAATACGTTAACAAATTAAGAAACTGTTTTTATACCTTAAGAAATTACATTTCACAAATCAAGAAATGTAGAAATTCATGTAACGGATGGAAAAAATACATGTTACAAATTGAGAAATTACATTTTAAAAATTAAGAAATTGCATGTTACGAATTAAGAAATTGCATTTTACAAATTAAGAATTGTATAATTTTAGTGGATATTCCCTTCCATGGTATCATAAGAAAATGAATTTCATTTTCCACTCTATAGTGTTACATAATTTATAGGTTGGTGATTTTTGATGCAGGAAAACCAAAGATATGCCATTTTCAAGAAAATTTTCTGGAAAAAAAACGTGACATATACGTAAAACATGAAAATTGTACACTTAGACCATGAACTGCTATCTGATGAAAAATAAACTACAAAAAATATATATGGTATTCAAATTAATATTTTGTTCTTATTATTTATTTATTGATATACATTAATTGGTTTTTGAATCGAAGTTCGGTGATTTCGTCTTGATTTTGATAAATTTTAATGCAGGAAATATGATAACGACTACAAAATGCAGTAAGTATCATTGTTATTACTATTTGTGTTCGTTTTGTTTCTGCTTGAGATTTCTTCCAGATTCTTTAATTTTCCCGTACATTTCCTCATGCTCATAACAGCAAGATCAGGTTGTTCCGACAATGACAACATTTGGGTCAATCAGTGTAAAATCTTCATAAAAAACAACTCGAGTTGGTCTATTCTAAGGCTAAAGTCGAATTTTCAGAAGGGAGATAACTCAACAATTCTTGATAAACTATTTTGATAAACTGTGTTATACTTCTTATTTACGAACTATTCAGATGGATACAAAGTGGTTCCAGGGTTAAACTTCCGTACAGTGCTAATCATGAACTTGAAAATAAATAAGAACAAAAATGACTCAGTTATATTTTACTTCCTCTATTTGAAAAAATGATAACATTATAAAAAATTTGCATTTTTATATTTATATAAAAGTATTTCAGAGCAGTTTCTGGGGCTAAGTCAACAATTATGTTATCAAAAGTCGAAAATAATTCTTCTTTTTCAATTTTAGCATTTCATTTAATGGCAGCTAAGGGTAAAACAAACATTTTTTTTCTCAAGGCCAAAAACAAATTATTTTATCAAAAAATTGGAACTTTTTTCTTTTTTTCCAAAAAAATCAATAGCCCCCCCCCCCCCCTCCAAAAAAAACCCACCCCAACACAACCACCACCAGAAAATCAAATGGTTGTTGGCTGCCTAAGTTCAAATTTAAAAAAAAGAAAGAAAAATCAGTAACACTATATAGCATTCGATCAACGGCGTTAAGTAATTGTTAAAAGACGGCCAATTTAACATGTTTAAGTATTATTTTCTTTAACAAAAAGAACCATGATCAACCATGCTTTAAAAAATAAAAGGAAATCTATTTCTGACCTTAATGGCAATTTAAAAACAGACAAAAGAAAAAATCCAAATTGGCGCCAAATTATTTTTTCCGCAAAATTAACGCAATTTCAGAATGGCGGGTTTTAATATCATTCCCATTGTTGTCTTAAGAAAGTAGCAACAATGGTCGTTTCTAAGGGCTTGCTTTCCGACTGAGTAGAGCAACCGGATGTGCCTTTTTGGCCAAAATGAATAAGGGAACTCCCCGTTGCACATCCTTTGACATCAATGATTTTCGTGTACGTCAACTGAAACAAATTGCTTGTATTTTAGATTTACTCACGCTGTCCCAACTGTAACCTTTTTTTTGCCGTGAACCTTGTGGCCTAACTGGCCTCCTTTGCAAGCCGCAGGGTGAAGTCAAAAAGGCCAACGAGTTTTATATTACGTTTTAATTAGCCATACGTCATAGAGCCAGTTTACGGGAATTGGTACATGGCCGGAATGCGTATTTCATATTCCAACTACCTGAATTTGGTTTTTGCCACAAGATATAATAGAAGAACCATAATTTGATATTGACCATGGCCAGAGGGAACTAATAAACCAAAAGTAACTCATCAGTATTCAAGATGCAAATCAAACATAAGTATTAAGACCGTCTTTTCAAGGGAGAGTGACATGACAACATGGTTAATGAAATTCTGTATACGTTAAATGATAAACACAAAGATGATGTCCTGTAAAAGTTGTTGTTTTGTTTATGGGTGTTATTTCTTTTTCTTCTTCGTATAAATTACACTAAACAACCGATATACAAATAACTCTTTTTATTGATAGTCTTTTGAAAATAACTATTCTGAATTTTATGTTTTTCACTAGTATATATATGAATGCATCGACACATTTTTTTCAGAATGTGTGTTCCCTCTGCAACAATACTAAATGCAAATTGACGTACATGAAGTTTAAAAGTGGCGGTGGTACAAGAGTGAAAACAAAAAAACAGATCTCAACTGACAACAATTAAACCAAACCATACAAATTGTATAATTTACTTACAACAAAAACAAGGCCTAACAATATTTTGAATATCCTGTTGAATGAAAATGAATAAAATCTGCCCACATAATATTAATAAATAAATATTTGTGTGAATAATCGAAGAAAAAAAATCCCTCCTACAAATATTATATTAAGAAACAACAATTGTAATTAAATGCATATGGTATTACGGAGTGTCGGTGCCTTTTTGTATATTTGTGACTGGACAGAAAATGACTATTTTCATATGTATTTAACTTTCATATTTTGTACTAAATGTGCTTTATGTACTTGCACATGTAATTTAGCTTCCGATTCGTCTATAAATGCCTCTGCAAGTCGGCTCACCTTATGAGATATTTTGACCCCTCTACATCTTCTTCTGCCGTTCTTCTTCTCGTGGGACCAATAAATCCAAACCCATACCATAATATCTACATGTAGGTCGCAAAATCCAATGGTCGAGAGACGTTGCCAACATCAATTCCCATACCCTCTATTAGGTCACAGGAATAAAGAAATTGAAACCTCATTTTGTCCTTTTCAGAGCCCGAAGCAACTTACCAAAAAATAAGGCAGGATGACAATTTATTTTAAAAAAAAATCAGTATGAAACAAATAAAGAAAGGCAGGACCGAGCAGAGTGAAAAATAAAAAAGACAGAACAGAAAATAAAACTAACAAAATGCAGTTCAAAATTTTTCATCCTTGCCCACCCTTTAAAATCAATTGAGTTGGTAGCTCCCTAAAGAGTTTTTATTTGAGTGCCGTAATCACAGGAACATGTCTCTGAAAAAAAACTATTTCATATATAATACCTTATTACAGGTATATGAGATATTTTTTTCAGAGACTTTGCCCGTGTGGCAGAAATCCATCTTCAAATCCATGCATGTTTGAAATCATAAATAACGCTATTAAAACGGATCCCATAATAACGATAATATATATCTTAGTTTATATTATCTGGAGTCGTGTATTTGTATTTGCATACACATTGTAATGTGTTCATGATATTTTCAAGATTTAAAGAAGTTGAGTGGATTAATTCCGGTCTTGCGCAACAATAAAACAAGGTATATAACAATTTACTGGCCTGTAATGCGTATTAAGCATGTATTTGATCGGATTATAAAATTAAAAGATTTATTAAATATTAATTTAGTTTGGTTAAGAATTATATTAATAATCAATATTTTTTAAATCGTATGGGAACGAAGCATATTTCCTCATCTTCTTTTCGGTTTACGAACATCCATGTTTTAGATTTACACCTAGATGCATCTAATTCACCACTACTCTTTATTTATTTAAACAGATTTTGCATATGTTTTATGAATTTAAATTACCGTGTTTTGTTTTTATTCATTGTAGTAGCAGTTTGTATATTTAAATACAGAATGTTGTATTATATTTAAGAGATATAAACGCTTTATCAAGATCTGGTCTAACTAGTCACCCATCATAAACAGAACGCTACGGTCTTACAAATATCTTTATAATGCCGATAGCCGACATGTTCCGCTCGATGGCTCCCAAGACAGACCATCTTGCCAATAATTTTAAATCTGTTATTTGTAACTAATATTAATCGTTAAGAGGGAATTTTCTTCAGATTAGTTGCCACACATTTATTTCAAAATCATGGTTATGGCGTATTGGTATATTTAGCGAATTTTAAAGATTTCTTTTTAAAATGTGAAATTTGAACGAAAAATACAAATTGGAAGATACGTTTAGGATATGGACATCGAAAATGGATATTGTTTGTAGTTTCCGGTTTCTGTTTCAACGGTGAGTGCAGTCTTTCATCATAATTTATGTTAATTTAACAAGAAAAGACAAAATCAAAATAGTCGAAAAATAGTTATAAAAAAGAGAAATAAAAAATCGAACTAACAAATTCAAATAAACGACATGCATACTGCATATTGATTTTAGTAAAGAAAATTTCAAAGACGAAACGAATTCAAGACCACCATATATAATAATATATTATACTAGAACACACCCGTCATATCGCGGGTCCGTGACTGAATTAAAGTATAATTATAACTATGCGTTTGCCTTATTTTAGTATTGGTAATGCATCTGATAAAGTCATGCCGATTATAAGATGCACAGTTTTCTCTGCTTTCAAAATCTTTCTGTTTGAACCCGTCGACCTGGAACCTATCAATTATTGGTAATATTAATTATTTGCAAAACAAAAGGGCCTGGAATGGAGTACTTTTTAATCAACACCATTGTCCTATATTTATTATATATTAAGTTGAATTCTTTGTCGTTTTTACCCCATAACGGTTGACAAAATGGACCTCGGTATTTTAGTATTATAGATCCATGCACTTTATCAGCAGCATATAAAAAAATATCATGTTCAAAATAGGCATGAAAGAAAAACAAACAATTTCACCGACTCATTTATTAACTTTTATGTATTCTCCATCTGAGACAGCTTTTAATATGCATGGTATAGTATCTTACCCTCTAACTGAATCATTCTAAAACGTAACGTCTATAATCACTTGTTAGGATATCATATTATGCTAAATGTCCCGTTACCCCTTTATGTTAAAATGCATGTGTGTCCAATAAATTAACACGAACCTGTTAATCTTTGATGAAATCTAAAACACTATACATTGATCCATATACAAATGCAGTTTTTTCGGGAAAAGATGTTTTCTTTCAAATTGTTGGGTTTCTGTCGCATCAACGTTTACCGCTCATATCTATAGATGGAGTTAAGGGGACTCTTATGAAGCTACAATTATTTACTGCATATACTTTTCACCACTCCCACACTGTTATCGTGACAGAGGGCACTTCTATGTCAAAATATAGAATCAGCATCTGATTTTCTTTTACAGCGTGCTTGACAGTTACAAAACAACACTGCATAAACCTTAAAAACGACTTTAAGAGACAAATTACAATTAGAGAAAATTTAAAATATATATTTTTTATCCTTCAATATCTAATACTCTGTTGGGCAGGCTAATCTTCGAGTATCATGGCATATATGAGATGGTTTCATTATAAACGAAGATGTATCAATTTATGGTGACATTGTTAAAGTTTTCAATGGGCGTATGGTTGGCATTTAAGTTCTAAATCTGATATAGAGATAAATACTTTACTCTATTTGTGTATATTATCTTCTTTTACGTTGATGTAATTAAAAGATATAATCTTTTAACAATACCTTGTCAATGTTAAGCAAAAAGGATTGCATCTTACAAAGAAGAATAACAATACATGTATATTATTAAATGTATATATTAATCTCAGAATAATAAAAAAATGGAAATAAATATACAAAAATATAGGACAGCAATGTACATTCATTACTGTGCTTTTGTAAACAAGCCCCGCAAATTACTATATAAAGGATATATCGGGGGTGTTTTTGTCGCATTTGTTTAATTGTTCTACCCTTATTTTACAAAGCACACACAAGAAATTCAGTATACGAACGAATGCAAGTTCAAAGCTTTATACTAATCATGACTATGTGCATTTAGGAACTGCTCGCGAGTATATATACATAATCAAACCAGTAAACGATCATGGGTCACAGCAATTTAAATAAAACAACATGAGCAAATTTACAGATCTTACATTGTTAGGTTGTTGTTTAGACGAGCTGTCTATACAGAATGTACACAGCCATGTATCCCATCACTGCTAGTGATCCGATGGACAAATCGGTTGTAGAGCTGTCACTGGTTCAGACATACTTATAAATATAATTATTTCTGTGACTGTATCTTACATTAATTTGAAGGATCCTTTACTACATATAATTTAGCTGATCTGTAAAAAAAATACCATTTGCATGCCTTATATATCATGTACTGGTAGTACGACGCTAGATTAAAACTGACGTGGAAAGGTAACACCCAGCCACCGAAAGTTTCATTTTTATGAAGCCCAGATGGTCGTGTGGTCTAGCGCGCCGGTAACAGTGCAGGCGATTTGGTGTCACGATATCTCAGTAGCATGGGTTCGAATCCCGGCGATTATATATATATCCTCCCTCGAATTATTTTGCCATCTATGCCATTACTAATTGCTCTTTTTATCATATATTAGTGTATTACAATTAGATGGGTTTTTTGTAAGTCTAATAGGTTAACCGTTTTCTATTTCTACCAATGTAACTAATTATCCCCCTTGATCATACATATAAATCATACTTCTACAGTATTCGATTAGTCCCATTCCATATAGAGACGCCTAGTTATCTACTTATTTGGATTTCATTTTGATTTATTTTTAATAGAATAACTAGTTGGTACTTTCTCATTGACATGTTAGCATTTTACAGCAGAATGCATTGAGTGTGTAGGTAAAGGTAATATATTTGGTTAGCCTGCTTTCTAGCTGAACCGTGCAGTGATTAATATGTTAGGTAAACTACTCTCCTTTAAAAGTAGACTAGTCCGACATATAACCAATCTATATATGTATGCAGGACTAAACTACTCCCTTTTACATGTAACAATAGGTCTTAAAGTACAAAAAACATTACAGTTAAACAGAAGACAAGTGCTGACTTTTAACCGACATATACACATGTAACAGGTTTCATAAAATCATGTAAGCCCTCGACCCTCCCTCTTTAAATAAAGATAAGTTCTTTCACTGAGTTGTTGCTTTTTAGGCACAAATATGTCATGACAATAACAAATTTAATAACATACTACTTTTAAACTAATATATTTTGCAAAGGGGGTGATACAAGACGAATCCATAAAACGGAGGCTGTTATTTTTCATTGGTTTGTCACAGGTCGTAAAAAGACATATAATATGCTCGAAAAAAAAAATTGAGAAAGTTTTTGCTTTTTTTTTAGATAGGGTTATTCCTTTGTTGGCTTGGTGTCTCATTTTCTCAAATTAAAATCGAATAAGAGAATTAATCTGAATAAATTGGAAATCTGTCTGTGTAAAAAGAATCATGTTCAGTTTCTTATAGTTCGAAGTTTATAAATATATATATATATATATATATAGAAATATTGTGATTATGTATTGGTTGTAAATCCTGATAAAGCTCTTTACAATATTCAAACAATAAATATTTAATACTATAATATATCATTACATCTTAAATGTCTTTGTGTATGTAATACGTCCGGCGGAATGTATTATAATAATTATTTCGAATCTTTGAGAGCCAAAGTTGGGTTTTTTCCTTGTCAATTAATATTTTAAATGTAGTTTGCTTCATGTAAGGTATTTGTTTCACATTTCAACTCATATCTTTTTTTTTCGTTATTTTCATTTTCATCCTAATAGAATATAATTATATTCATTTTATATTCTTGCATTTATATAAAATTTTATGGCATACTCCTATTAAAAATCATTTAGTTACCATGCTATTGGGATTGAAACTCATTTAATATGAAAATGTTATGTACGCAATTTATGGGGAGGAAACGGGAATAGCCGAACATTTCTAAAGTATCCTCGTTCGCTTTATCTATGAAAATACCGTATTTTTTCTATTAAAATCGAAATAATTCCTTCATGTCATGCTCTGTGCTTATTTAACATACCATTGGGTAGGCTTATATATAACCATATTTTATATCGACAAAGTTAATGCATACTCATGTTAAAATGACCATAGAGCATGACATGAAGGAAATATTTCTTAATTAATCGTTTTGTAAATACAATTCAAACCCTTGTGTTGGTTTTGTTGTTTTTATTACGTACGACTTATTTTGTAATCGGGGCATTTTAACGGATATGTATG